>NC_140173.1:58700987-58729987 GCF_963971535.1 Notolepis coatsorum | reverse complement strand
TGACCTGCTTTCCCTGTTTCACTTATTCTAGTCATCAATAAACAAGCCCTTGTATTTGGCAACTCTGAATCCAACTCTCTTGTGTCGTTGCGTTTGGGGTCGGTGTCAAACCATAACATTACGAACCAACCATGACGACCCCAGCCGACACAGAGGGGGTCAGAACCGCACTTGCATTTCAAGTCGAGTTGACCAGGGATCACGGTCTCCAACTTGAGCGGGCTGCGGCTGCGGTGCAGAACCTCAGGGACCAGGTCCTGCCTATGCAGGGTTCAATGGCCGCTATGGCGGGACAACAGTCCGAGATTCTCGCCCAGCTTAACTCGCTGGGCGACGCCGTTAATACTTTTCATCTCTCACACCCTCCAGGAACATTCCCCGCAGCCCCAGCAGATCTCGCACCTCGGGAACCCCTTCTCTCCGTCCCACGGCTGTTTGACGGTAATCCCGAGGAGTGTGCCACATTCATCATGCAATGTGAGTTGGTTTTCCGTCATCAGCCAAGCCGTTTTTCAGCTCATGGGTCCCGAGTGGCTTATATAACCAACCTACTTTCAGGCCATGCTGCCCAGTGGGTCACATCCTCCTGGGCAATGGAAGCAGATTTTTTGTTCTCCTACCCAGACTTCGTGGCGGAGCTCCGCAGAGTGTTCCACCATCCAGCCCGAGGTCTGGACCCTGGAGCCCGGTTGGGGACCTTCCGGCAAGGGAGCAGCAGGGTGACGGACTATGTCATGGAGTTTCGACTGGCGGCGGTGGAGAGCGGATGGAACGAACCTGCTCTTCGCCTAACCTTCATAAGGGGGCTCAGTGACGCAGTCCGGGACCAGCTCGCTACCAGGGAGGTGCCCGACTCCCTCGAGGAGCTGTTTAGCCTTGTCATCCGTATTGACGGACGCCTCCTGGAGAGAAGGCGCGAGAGGGCCCGACTGTCACCTCCTGAAGCACCCCGGACTCCTGGACGCCCCGTCCCCAACACTACTGTGGGTAACAGGCTTCCCCGTCCGGTGCGCGAGGAGGAACCCATGCAGCTGGGACGCTCTCATCTGAGCCAGGCGGAGCGTCAGGCAAGGCTCAGGTCCGGTCTCTGCCTCTACTGCGGAGGTGCGGGACACCGTATCGCCGACTGCCCTACCCGGCCAAAAGATCGGGCTCACCAAGACCCCGGGAGATCCTGGTGAGCCGTTTTTCCCATTCCCAGCGCCGCGCACCACCTGACCATCTGTTGAGCGTCACCCTGGCCTGGGGGGACCAACGTGCCACGGTGGAGGCCCTCATCGACTCTGGGGCAGACGAGAACTTCCTCGACTTCGAGTTTGCCACCCAAGCCAACATACCTCTTGAGGCCCTTGTGAGGCCCTTGGAGATCTTTTCGTTGGACCAACACCGCCTGGCCGACATCTCTCAACGGACCGGCCCAGTCTTGCTGACCATTGCTGGGAACCACGTAGAGAGGATCCAGTTCCTCATTACCCAATCCCCCCTTGTCCCGGTGGTCCTGGGTAGGCCCTGGCTCGCGCTGCACGAGCCCCACATCGCCTGGGCCTCCGGTACCATCAGGGGCTGGAGCTCCTCCTGTCACGCCCGCTGTCTACAGGCGGCGTCTTGTCCCCCGCCCCGGAGACCGGCTGGTGAGTTGCCCCCGGATCCCTCGTCCGTTCCTCCCGAGTACCACGACCTCATGGAGGTATTCAGTAAGACCAGGGCTCAGTCCCTTCCACCTCACCGCCCCTATGACTGCGCCATCAACCTCCGCCAAGGGGCTCCCCTTCCCGGCAGCCGCCTCTACAGTCTGACTGCCCCGGAGAAGAAGGCGATGGATCTCTACATCTCTGAGTCATTGGAAGCAGGACTCATTCGGCCTTCCTCCTCCCCGGTGGCGGCCGGGTTCTTCTTTGTTGGAAAGAAGGATGGGGACCTGCGACCCTGCATCGACTATCGTCAGCTCAACGAGATCACCATCAAGAACAAATACCCCCTACCTCTCATGAGCTCCACCTTCGAGCCACTGACCCAGGCCTCGTTCTTCACCAAGCTGGATCTCCGAAGTGCCTATCATCTTGTCCGTATCCGTGAGGGCGATGAATGGAAGACCGCCTTCAAGACCCCCAGGGGCCACTATGAGTACCTTGTGATGCCGTTCGGTCTCACCAACGCCCCGGCGGTATTCCAGGCACTCATGAACGATGTCCTCCGTGACATGCTGGAGGTGTTCGTGGTGGTGTACCTGGACGACATTCTTATCTTTTCCAGGACCCTCGAGGAACACATCCTGCATGTCCGCCGGGTGCTGGAGCGCCTCCTCCACAATCGGCTCTTCGTCAAGGCGGAGAAGTGCCGTTTCCACTCCAACTCCGTCGACTACCTGGGCTTCATCGTGGAGAAGGGCTTGACCCGAGCGGATCCTCGCAAGATCCAGGCTGTGGAGGATTGGCCGGAACCCACCACTCGGAAGGAGCTACAGAGTTTCCTCGGGTTCGCAAACTTCTACCGAAGGTTCATCCGGAACTACAGCCAAGTGGCGGAGCCTCTTACCAAGCTGACCTCCCCCGCTCTGCCGTTCGACTGGTCCCCAGCGGCATGCGCTGCGTTCCGCTCCCTCAAGAGAAGGTTCACTTCCGCTCCTATCCTGCTCCACCCTGACCCCAAGAGACAGTTCATCGTGGAGGTGGACGCCTCGGATTCTGGCCTGGGCGCTGTCCTATCCCAGCGTTCTCCTTCCGACCAGAAGGTACATCCTTGCGCCTTCTACTCGCGTCGCTTCCTCCCCGCCGAGAGGAACTACGACACCGGCAATCGGGAGCTACTGGCGGTCGTGGCGGCTCTGGAGGAGTGGCGTCATTGGCTAGAGGGTGCCGAGGAGCCTTTTACCATCTGGACGGACCACAAGAACCTAACGTTCATCCGCGCTTCCAGGCGCCTCAACGGTCGGCAGGCGAGATGGGCCAGTTTCCTCAGTCGGTTCGACTTCTCGCTGACCTTCCGCCCCGGTTCCCGCAACACGAAGGCCGACTCCCTGTCCCGGATGCACTCCAAGGGGGCTCCACCCTCTGAGGACCCATCTCCCATCATCCCGGAGGCCCGAGTGGTTGGAGCCATCACCTTGGGCATCGAGGGTGTGGTGAGGCGTGCCCTACGCTTCCAACGTGCTCCAAGCAACGTCCCTAGGAGCCGTCTCTTCGTCCCTGACTCTGTCCGGTCCCAGGTACTGCTGTGGGGCCATACCAGCCGGTTCGCCTGCCACCCAGGCGTCCATCGCACGTTCTCCTTCCTGGCTCGTCGTTTCTGGTGGCCCACCATGCGAAACGACGTCAAGGAGTTCGTGTTGGCCTGCGCGGTCTGTGCCCGCAGCAAGGCCTCTCACCAGGCACCCTCCGGGCTCTTGCAGCCACTTCCCGTTCCAAGCCGTCCGTGGTCACATGTGGCGCTCGACTTCGTCACTGGACTACCCTCCTCCCAGGGGAACACCTGCCTTCTGACCGTGGTGGATCGATTCAGCAAGGGGGTCCACCTCGTGGCCCTCTCCAAGCTTCCCTCAGCAGCCGAGACGGCGGACCTCCTGACGCACCACGTGTTCCGCCTTCACGGTTTCCCCCAGGACATCGTCTCTGACCGGGGGCCCCAGTTCACCTCCCAGGTTTGGCGGGCTTTCTGCAAGGGATTGGGGGCAACGGTCAGTCTCTCCTCCGGCTACCATCCCCAGACAAACGGGCAGACGGAGAGGATGAACCAGAGCGTGGAGTCTGCTCTTCGGTGTGTGGCAGCCGAGAGGCCGGCATCCTGGAGTCGTTTCCTTCCCTGGGTTGAATACTCGATCAACTCAATGGTCAGTTCCGCCACCGGCCTCTCCCCCTTTGAGGCCTCCCTAGGCTACCAGCCCCCTCTTTTTCCCGCACTGGAGACGGAAGTGGCAGTTCCCTCCGTGCAGGTCCACCTCGACCGCTGCCGTCGCGTTTGGGAGATCACCAGGACCGCGCTGCTCCGGACATCTGAGCGCGCCTGTCGTGGTGCCGACCGGCGCCGGGTTCCCGCGCCGACTTACCGCCCTGGGCAGAGGGTGTGGCTCTCCGCGAAGGACCTCCCGCTACGGTCCTCGGCCAAGAAGCTCAACCCTCGCTTCGTCGGTCCTTTCGAGGTCCTGAAGGTACTCAGTCCGGCGGCCCTGCGCCTGAAGCTTCCTGCATCCATGCACATCCACCCCGTGTTCCATGTCTCCCGGGTTAAGCCCGTCTCCCTCAGTCCCCTTATGCCTCCGGCTCCTGATCCACCGCCTCCTGTGCTAGTGGATGGTCACCCCCAGTGGCAGGTCCGCCGGTTGATGGGCGTTCGTCGGCGGGGCCGGGGATTCCAATACCTGGTGGACTGGGAGGGTTACGGCCCTGAGGAGCGTAGCTGGGTCTCCCGGCAGCTCATCGTGGATCCCGGCTTGATCACCGACTTCCATCGGGCCCATCCTGACGAGCCGGGTCGGCCTGGTCGCCGGGCGGCTCCCGTTGAGGGGGGGGTACTGTGAGGTTTCTGTCCTTGCCTTCTCACTCGTTCTGTTCCTTTAACCACCCTCGCTTTGTTTTCATTCATTTTTTCTGTCAAGTATTTCAATTCCCTCGTTCACACGTTTCTCCCCGCTGACGTCATCTGAGACGTCGCTGATTGGTTCCCTCACTTCCCCACGCTTTTCAATCACATTCCCCAGCTGTCACTGCCTTTCAATCAATCGATCCCTCATTATTTATACCCCGTTTTCCCCACCCTAAGTTGTTGGTTCGTCTTGATTTGTCGCTGGATGTTTTTCCCCGTTGCTTCTGTTTCACTGTGCTAATCTCCAGGAAGTTCCTAGAAGCCTTCGCTTGGATACCTGCTCCGTGGCGCGCGCTCGCCTCCACTTTGTTCCTGTTCCTTTACGCAGCTCGTCTGGGTCTTGCACAACATCTGAGAGGTCCGCCGGGAGAGTCTGCAGAGCGGTACAGAGGTCTGCTCCTGCTTCCCAAGACTACCCTTCCGGGAGAAGCTGCAGAGCAGCAGAACTTTGCCCCTTGTTCATTGTACCTGTCCTTGTTGACCTGCTTTCCCTGTTTCACTTATTCCTATTATCAAATAAACAAGCCCTCGTATTTGGCAACTCTGAATCCAACTCTCTTGTGTCGTTAGCGTTTGGGGTCGGTGTCAAACCATAACAAAAAAGATCCAAAGTTCTGGGCGTATCAGAGAGAGAGACACCGGAGAGGCACTGTAGAAACCGTAGTCCTGAGAAGAGCGTCTCTAGCTTCACCTTTCCCCGTGTGGTACAACACATCAGGCCTTTGTGCGTGTCCGACAGACTCCAGTCAAAGCCTATCCCGTGGATAAACAGGGCCGCCCTGTCAGCTGACCATCCTCCTTCAGCCTTATCACATTTGCTCCTACCGTCCACCAGTTTTATATCACATGGCATCGATGATGTCGGGGGCCGAAAACAGAGCAGGGGGATCGAGATGCACTCTGGACCGACATCCTCATCAGACAGTATGTTACCCTTGCCTCCCCGTCCGAGGCCGCCTTTTCCTCCCTGGTTCAGATGCCGCTCCAACATCACCTCCCACTCCCCTGTGCGGAGACTGGCAGCCCCCAGTGACTTCCCATCGAGCAGTCTGATTCGAGAGCTCAAAACCCTGATGAAACCCATTCCGAACATCGGGTAGAAATTAACCAGCAAAGTCCGCTTTACCATCACCCTCCAAGGCTGAATCAGGAAACCGTTTATTTCGGCGTAGAACGTGATGAGCCCCACAGTCATACCTTCCACCCCTTGAACAAGGTACCGGTGCCGGTAACATAAAAAGACGGCAGAGACAAACATCCCCCATGACGACTCTGATGAAAGGTCTGCCGAAGGAGTAATGCGTGGCCTTCCCATCGGGCATGAAAACGATACGCCCCGCTCCTGTCCCTGAATCCTCCATAGTCCCAGTCTTTATAAAATTCCACAAATGTATAAGAGTACATGAGATGAACAAAAAAAGTCTCAGCCTCCTTGCCCCGGTATCGGGACACCTTGAAATGTCCAGCCCTAAGTGACACCACACCAGTCCCTTCAATAAAAAAACTCTCATTTAGAAATAAAAAAGGTAAAAAAAATTAAAATAAATAAAACAAACAAAACTACACCGATTCCACTCCAGCCTCCACCACACTGGGGCCCTGCAGCACCTTCTGTACAATCTTTCTCATCCTGTATATATCTGTGTCAACAAAACGACCATCTCCTTTAAACCTCATATGTTCCTTTGCTGCCAAAACAAACAAATCCTTATCCGGAAAAAAATCTTTCACCTCTACTCCCTTCCTGTTCTTTGTCAACTGTAAAAACAGTTTCATTGCATCTATTGAATAGGAAAAACCATCGCTCTCATAGTCATCATCATCAACACACATCTCCGCCTATTGAAACCCCCTGTGTACTCTGCGTACCGCTAAGTTCTTCCGTACCACCTGTCTTCTTAGCTTGAGAGCTCGACAACCCAACTACTTCAATCTTCCTCTTCTGCCTAACAACCCCCACCCCGCCGTCCCCCTCTCCCATGTCAATATCCTCTACTTCTTCCACCCTGACCCCCTCAACTGAGTCCCTTGACCCTGGCCCCTCAACAGCTACAGCCACCCCAGGTATACTCACCATCTTCCCCTTGTATTACAACAGGTCCACTTGCCCCTTCTGCAATCCTTCCACCACGGCCCCCCACATTTTCATCCCCATCATCTTCCCCTTGTATCACAACAGGGCCACTTGTCCCCTCTGTAATCCTTCCCACCACGACCCCCCCCCCACATCTTCATCCCCACCATCTGTCCCCTTGTATGTCAACAGGTTCACTCCTCACCTGTCTATTTAACGCGTCCCGGCTGACACAAGCTCCTTCCCACCCCCCCCCCCCCCCCCCCCCCCCCCCCCACCGTTCCATCTCCACCATTCTTTCCCCGTACTGCAATCTCAGCTGTACCTACTCCTTCCATTTCCTTATCACTTCTATCTGGTACGATAACCTTCTCAGAAAACTCCCCACTACCCCTCCTCCCTGCCCCCCCCCCCCACCCCTCAACCCCTCGATTCATACCCCAAGCTGCTCTTCCCTTCTTCATTGCACTCTCCCCCTCCTTTTCCCCCCCTGCTCGGCCCCTCCCCAGGGCACGCCTGCCTCTGATGCCCCTCCCTCCCCACCGCAAAACAGCGCATGTTTTGTGACGTCGCAAAATAATATACTCAAACCCGTCTACTAATACCTTAAATTAAGATCCAACTCATCATCACGTTTGTTCATTATAATGAACGTCTGCCTTCTGTGAGAAACCACATGCTGTAGTTCAGGTGCCTTAAAACCCGAAGACATTTTCTTTAAAGGAGCTACAACTTTCCCAAACCTGGTGAGTTCCTTAAAGGGGAACTATTTTACTATTTCTTTCACTATTTGGGCACTTTTACACAATTCCTGTGAGTCTATGGAACACCTCTGTAATATATATATTTTTTTTATTCATTGTTTTGTATTTCTAATCAAGTCCTCAAAAACAGCATTTTTCTACCTCAAGATCTCGAGCTGTTTTGAGCCTGGGCTCCTAAACCACTGCGCCGGGGCCGGCCCCGCCTGAACATTAACATGCAGCGGGTCTTTGTGACATCACATATAGGGCACATTTTCAAATGACTCAGTTCAGTGAGGGTGAATATTGTGAGAGGAGAATTGGAAGAATGCGCCAATATGAGAATTTTGAGACATAGATCATATTAATATAAGTTCACATAGCTAGGAAACAATGCTAAACACTCAAAAAGGCCATTTATAAGATAGTTCCCCTTTAATATAAGCTCGTCGCTCACCAACGGGGGAACGTTTGACAACGTCACCCTAATGGCAGGTGTTGTGAGCGGCATCACAGACACAAACGTATCACGTATGATCAAACCGTCCGTTATCAGTTGATTAACCCTAATCAAATCATCCACAAAGAAAACCATACCCCCATTCATCCTGGCCGCAGACTTAACGGCCGAAGCGCCTACTATTCCCGCAACAACGAGACTGCATTCCTCCACTGAACACGGAAATGCCGGCGCGACTTTGAAACCATGTCTCCTGGTCAGCTTAGAGAAGTCCATGCCACCGCGACAGCAGACAGCTGCCTAAGCGAACACTGACAACACTACCAGCCCACCATCAACACACAACCAGCCAAATAAACCCCAGTCCAATTCACATTTTGACAAACAACATAAAGATAGGAAAAGTTTAGAAAGACTCACGCGTTCCCCAAACTCTCGGCAGCACCCACACTCAAACCACCCGCTCCACCATCCACACGCATGCGCACAGAGAGAGAGAGAGAGAGAGAGAGAGAGAGAGAGAGAGAGAGAGAGAGAGAGAGAGAGAGAGAGAGAGAGAGAGAGAGAGAGATGGAGAGAGAGAGAGAGAGAGAGAGAGAGAGAGAGATGGACAGAGTGAGTGAGAGATGGACAGAGTGAGAGCGAGGGAGGCAGAGAGAGAGATGGACAGAGTGAGTGAGAGTGGACAGATGAGTGAGAGATGGACAGAGTTGAGTGAGAGATGGACCTAGTGAGAGTGAGGGAGGCACAGAGAGAGAGAGAGCAAGATGGACAGAGTGTGAGAGAGAGAGAGAGAGGACAGAGTGAGTGAGAGATGGACAGAGTGAGATAGAGAGAGATGGACCTGTGAGTGATGGACAGAGTGAGATAGAGAGAGATGGACATAGTGAGTGAGTGATGGACAGAGTGAGATAGAGAGAGATGGACATAGTGAGTGAGAGATGGACAGAGTGAGAGAGAGAGAGAGAGAGAGAGAGAGAGAGAGAGAGAGAGAGAGAGAGATGGACAGAATGAGAGTGAGGGAGGCAGAGAAGGCATATTTCATTTTGATACGGTCTAGTCTGTCTAGTTATACAGAGAGCACACTAACTAAATTATTTGTTTAAAAATTCCAATATTTTTCCTTATTTGATTTCAGAGTCAGGGAGTAAATCCAATCCAGTGGCAGGCAGAGGCTCCACGCTGGGGATGACTAAAGCCACGGGTTCCATTTCACGTTCCCTCCTGTCAGCGGTGCAGAGAGTACTTGAAAGTCAAGTACTTGAAAACCATACTTGAGTAAAGGTAAAGATATCTTGAACGTCACTCAGGTAAAAGTTAAAGTTAAAAGTTAAAGTCACCTATGAGTGGAAGCGGACATGGCCGGTTAGCCGAAGCATTGTCCAACTAACACCTCTCCCGCAGGGTAACCGGCCATGTCCGCTTCCATTCATTGTGCTAAGCTAGGCTAACATGCAGCCAGATAGCTTTCTGCTGAACGCACAGAGAGGAAACTGGTATCTATCTTCTTGTCTCTCTCTGGAGAAGACGCAAAGCTAATTTCCCCAAATGTTGGCGTGTTCTTTTAAGTACATTTTAACACCAGATAAATACATTTGATACTTAACTACATTTTAACACCAGATAAATACTTTTGATACTTAACTACATTTTAACACCAGATAAATACTTTTGATACTTAAGTACATTTTAACACCAGATAAATACTTTTGATACATAAGTATCAAAAGTAAAAGTACAAAGAAAAAATCAGCCAGGTCCTAACACAACCCCCTCCAATGTACAGTAAATGACCAAGTATGGTCTTGTCAATATTCCAATGTACAGTTTTGCTTGTACAGTTGTACAGTGTCCCCCACACACCCCTCGTACCCAACCTCCCCCCCACCCACCCAACCACCTCCAATGTACAGTCCCCCCCACCCCCCCCACCTACCCAACCTCCTCCAATGTACAGTTTCTACGTCAAATGTATATACTCTCTTTTCTGGACTCTTTTCGTATCACAAACAGTACTGTATTTGCAAATCTGGTATGTCATAAATGTATAGATGTAGCAGTACTGTCTATCTGTATGTCATGTATGTCATATATGTTATGATGAATTGAAAATGGGGGACCCTGATGTAAACAAGACGAAAGTCTTTCTCTGGTCTGCATCCCCTTAACAATTGTATGTATTGAGCTGTACTGTACTGTACCCATTCTGCAATCTGTTAATAAAGTTTTCAATCAATCAATCAATCAGCTAAAAAGAAAAAAAAATCTCTCCAAACCTGAAATATATTTCACCCTCGACTCCCTCCTCCTCTTGCCTGAAGATGGATCAAATATAACTTTTCATAACACGAACAGTCGGCGGCGACCAACGGAAAGCAACATGACATGACTTGATGCATGACTTGATGCATGACTTGATGCATGACTTGATGCATGCCTTGATGCATGCCTTGATGCATGCCTTGATGCACTAACAAAACAAACATTTCACACTAGGTAGGCATCCCACCAACAGGCTTTATAGAGCATACAATAGCCATCTATATTGTATCGGACTCAGACTGGGACTCGAGCACTAATGACTCTGACTCAGACTTTGACTCGAGCATTGATTGCATTCGGACATGGAAGGTGCAGACTCGGACTCGGACTTGTTCATTGATAAATACAGTAATTCTTAAAAATATTAAGAATTGTAATAGGCCCTAATCATTTGACATAATATATTGATGGCTAGTGCATTTGTTTGGCTATTCGCTATTGTGTCACAAAGTAAATAAACTCCCTTTGAAATGGTGACCGCTGTGTCATTTTATGTTTAATGTAGACCTTTTTTTATTTGCATGTCAGCTCTTTGACTGCCAGAGTGGAGGTGACTCAACCTTGATGACTTGGGGACTCGACTCAGGCTCTTCTTTGGTGACTCGGACTTGGACTCGGACTCAAACACTGAGGACTCGAGACTCGACCTCAAGATTTAGTGACTCGACTAGAACACTGTTATAATAATAATAATATTAATAATAATAATAATAATAATAATAATAATAATAATAATAATAATAATAATAATAATAATAATAATAATAATAATAATAATAATAATAATAATAATAATAATAATAATAATAATAATAATAATAATAATAATAATAATAATAATAATAATAATAATAATAATAATAATAATAATAATAATAATAATAATAATAATAATAATAATAATAATAATAATAATAATAGATTCAATTTGTACCGCACTTTATATTTGTGAAAATCTCAAATTGCTACAAAGGTAAAAAGTTAAATGAATAATAACAATTCAAATGAATAAAACAACCAATGAAAATGGAAGAAACACACAGCTTCAAATCTAAAAATAAAAGTAAAAGAATAATTCAGGCAAATGCCTTGTTAAAAAGAAATGTTCTTAGGCCCCTTTTAAAAACCTCAATGGACTGTGGTGCTCTCAGATGGCCGGGGAGGGCATCCCACAGCCGAGGAGCAGCTGAGCAGAAGGCGTGTCCTGTGTATGGGTTGGAGTGTGTTTGAGTATCCAGAGCGGAGGGAGCGGGTGGAGGTCGGGGGAGCGATGAGTTCCTTTAGATAGGAGGGGGCATTGCTGTGGATGCACTGATTTGTGAGGAGGGAGACCTTGTATTCCATCCTGGAGGAGACAGGAAGCCAGTGTAGGGAATGGAGTATGGGTGTGATGTGTTCATATTTTTGCACTCTCATCAGGATCCTAGCAGCACAGTTTTGGATGTACTGGAGCTTCTGGATGCTCTTGCTAGGGATCCCAATGAGCAGTGCGTTGCAGTAGTCAAGCCTTGAGGAGACAAAGGCGTGAACAAGCTTTTCCGGATCTGGCAGGGTGAGTGTGGGAGTCTGGCTATGTTTCTAAGGTGGAAGAATGAGGTTTGCACAGGTGCTTAATGTGGGAGTCAAAGGTCAGGTGGGGGTCCATTTTTATGCCCATATTGGTTATTACAGGTGAGAGGGGGAGGTTCTGGCCGGAAAAGGTGATGCTGGTTATTGGGGATGATTTGATCTGGTGTGGGGTGCCGATTAGAATGGCCTCTGTTTTGGTGCTGTTCAGTTGTAGGAAATGATGACCCATCCACGCCCTTATCTCCTCAAGGCAGGTGGTCAGTGTGGATGAAGGTGATGGCGGTGGTGACGGTAGGGGGCAGAGGAGAGTGGGGCAGTCCTGAGGTAGAGTTGGTATGTAAGGGTTCAGCGTTCCCTGGCCAGACTCCGCCTGCTGCTCCCCCCTCCCCTCCTTTCCATCCTCCTCAACAGCCCCCACCCTTGCACAGACTTTTCCCAGCTCCTCACACTGTACCTCCCCCTGCTGGACATTCTTCTGCACTACCTCTGTTCTTCCTCATGCATACCCTCCTGCACTGGTGGATCTTTAATGTTTACATGTCTCTCTTTGCCCTTCCCCTGTTACCTTGTCTCTTGTTCCCCTGTTAAATTGTTATGTTCCTAGTTTGTTAGTTCCTTGTATGGTTGTTGTTATGTTTACTCTGTCTAGTGCTCAGTCTTTTATTGTGTGTGTTTCCTTCCTGGTTGTCTCACCCCCATGTGTGTCTCGTTTAGCTAATTGCCCTACTGTCTCTCTAGTGTTAATTGTTCCCCCTATATCTGGTGTGTGTTCCCTACCCTCCAGTGGTCGGTTCATTGTTTTGAGATCCTTGTTTGATGTTTCGGTTTCATGTTATCTGTGCTGTACCTTGTTCTCCCGTGAGCCTACTCCCTTTGTCAGTAACAGACCACGTGAGCGGATCGGCGCGGCCGAGAAATCCGCTCTTCGCTCTTTAGAGCTTGGTCCGCTCCGCTAATCACTCATGTTGACCCCGCCCCCAAGTCGCTCTCCGCTCGCTCCCCGCTCACCTTGAATCGAGCGCTCCCCGCTCCCCGCGCCAGATCGCTCTGCAGTTTTTTTTCTTCTTTTTTTGGAGCATGGTGTAAATGAGCTCAAACTACAACAGTCTACACCCCCTGGGCCCCTTAACAATTGTTTGTATTGAGCCGCATTGTAATTGTAGCCATTCTGCAATGTTAAATAACGTTGTTTATCCATTCACTATCTCTATTAAGCGATGATAGGCTAGCCGAGCCACAATGCTATGGTCGCTGCCATTAACATTAGCATGTAAGATAACGTCAACAACAATGGCGTCGATACTTTTTCTAACTGGATTGAGTGTGGGCGTCTCTACAGTGACAAAGCCTGAACGAACAGCCTATCACAGGTTCACCCTTCTCATTGGTTGAAAATGGCCTTCATGTTTGTACATCGCCATCTGTTGCTTTGGCATTGTACTGCATGTATATATTACATCAGTGTTAAACCACTGTGAGCGGCCTGGAGTGGATTGGAGCGGAGGAGAACTCTCGCTCCGGACGTCGCGCCGACTCATTTTAAAACCCACTCCTCGCTCACGTCAAAACCGGCCACTCCGCTCCCCGCGCCGCTCACGCTCCGATCCGCTCACATGCACTGGTCAGTAAGTGTTAGTGTTTTTTGTTTGTTTTCCACCATCTTTGTTTTCGTGTAAAGTTTGTCTAGTTTTGTTAGTGTTTAATTTGTAGATTAGTTTGTACCCTTTTTTCCCTGCCTGCTTTGCAGTGTTTTTTTTTGTGCCTTTTGTACTTGCTCTCGTTTATGAGTTATTCTTTGTTTTGTTTGATCCTGCCCTTTTTGAAGTAAAGCTATATTCTTTACACTTCACCCCTGGCTCCACGTCTCGTCTTCCTATCTGCCTATTCTCTCCTCGTCCTGTTCTGCAATTGGGTCCTCCACCACACTTATCTCTAACATGGTATGTGTGATGTATATCAAAGTGATCATCAATAATGAAATTACATTTACTGCTAATGGCATCTGTTTGGCCTTGTGGGAGATCTGCCTCGACTTGTCTTCACGAGAGCACCAATTGTTTACGCATGAATGATCTTCTTGTAGGAGCTATCATGTGTATACCTCCACCTAGAGGCTTTGATTTACACAGTCCGGATAGTCTAATATCACGAGGTGAGACGGTTATATTCCGATTTTATTCCGATTTCATTTTGTAGCAAGTGATGAGGTGTCCAATGTTAATCATTAAATGTTAATCATTAAAAAAGTGAATCATACTAATTAACGTTAATCATACTTTTACTCCAGGTTCCATGGTAATCGGCATTCCATTTGTAGGCCGACCTTGAGAGTGCTCTCTCTCTGTCGAGGGAGGGCCAGGAACTTCTACGTTTTGCTATATATGACAGACTCACTGGACAGACGGGAGCTTCTTGAGGCGAACTGCTGGACAGCTAACTGGACCCACCAGTCTGTGTGGCATTTCGCCTTAGGGACTCAATGGCTCGAGAATATATTCTGTTGTCTTTTATTTTTTCTCCATCAACTGCTCTGTTATTCTTAATTTTGTATAATTAAACTATAAAAGAAATCCACATCTGAATAGAACAAAATTATTTCTCACGACGGATGCCCCTCTTTCAATGAGGATCTGAGCACGGTCGGAATCCTCAACAGTACTTTATACACCACTGCTTTTTATTTTAATTTTTTTGCATTGTTAAAATGCAACCCCAAAGGTCAAAGTTGATATTTCAGCCAAAATCAGAATTGATGCCTAGTTTTTTAAACGTCCTTAAGAACAGTTTTTTTATTAGATTAAAATGTATTGTCATCATACAGCACACTGTACAACGAAAATAAGTTTGAGATCCAACCAGAGTGCAAATGTAAGAGTAAAGTACAATAGTAATATACAATGTACAGGTGATTAAACATATATATATAATATATAACTGAGTACTACTGAGTATTATAGTGCTAATCAGATGTATGCACAGAGTTGTAGTATTACAGTATGATACAGGTATAAAGACACTATGGCAGTAAGTCATACTGGCCAGCAGCGTAAAGTAAGAGTAGGTAAGGGATATGTACAGATATAGATATAGTATCGACAGGTTATGTATATAACCTAGTTATATGAGTACTGGCTAAGCGTCCCGCTCTTAAGCCTATCGAGATATACCTCATCTCATGTACCTACTGTACTCCATCAACGAAAACAAAAATACGCCCATCACCTGCCGGGCCCCGCCCCTATAGAGGCGTACTCTATAAGATACTCGGCATGGTCACCAAACACTCTTCCTCGCAAAAAACCCGTTTCCAGGAAAAGATTTCCCAAGGGAACTCAGGGCCGCTTAAGAGCGGGACGCTTAGCCAGTACTCATATAACTAGGTTATATACATAACCTGTCGTTATATTATCGTACTTGGCCATCGTGTCCCGCTCTTAAGCCTATCGAGATATGGGGTAGAGCGGACACGAGGCCCGACAGATGTACCCCCTGAGGACCCGTAAGCCCACATCAAGGGGTTGGGGAGTCCCGTCACCCCATCCTTCCTAATGAAGGGGGGGCGCAGTCAACTCCACCCGAGTGCGAGCAAGAGGGAACTAGAACCCCTTGAACACACAGCACAGGCGGAACCACGTGTGACCCAACACACTGTGGCCCATACCCACACACTCCTGCTACCCTACCAAAGGACGGGAAGCAGGAAAGGCCACAGACCCCAGAACCGCCTGGGAGACAGAACCCCCGGTCATGTCCATGAGGTAAAACCTTACAATGGGGCCCGGGGAGGACCATGAAGCTGCAGCACAGATGTCCTCCACCGAGGCCCCACCCAACAGAGCGGCAGAGGCAGCCACCCCATGAGTGGAGTGCGCCCTGACGGCCCCAGGGGGATCCAGCCCGGCCAACGTGTAGCAGAGGGCAATGCCCTCGCACAACCAATGGGACAAGCGCTGTTTCGATAGTGCCTTACCGGCACGAGAACCACCGTGACAGACAAAAAGCTGATCGGTTACCCTGAGGTCCTGAGTACAGCTGAAGTAAATTCCCAAAGCACGGACCGGACATGACAGGTGAAGGCCCGCATCTAACTCACTAGCGTGAGGAGGCGGATGAAACGCCTGAACCACAATATCCCTGGAGCGGAAGGAACTCCGGATATTTTTAGGCACGAAAGCAGGATTAGGCCACAGAGTGGCACCGCAATCGGAACGAAAAGACAGGCACTCTGGATGTACCGAAAGAGCACAGAGCTCACCCACGCGTTTAGCGGAGGTGACAGCCAGCAAGAACGCGGTCTTGAAAGACAGCCGTCCCAACGGCGCTTGCTCAAGCGGCTCAAACGGGGCCAAGGACAACCGACCGAGGACCAATTGAAGATCCCAACTCGGAGCCAAAGAGCGTTGCACCGGCTTAACGCGTCGAGCGCCAAGCAGGAAACGCTTCACAAGAGGGTGGCTGAACAAGACATCCCCCTCAAACCCCTCATGATAGGAGGATATAGCTGCTGCATATACCCTCACCGTCGAAGCCGGCAGTCTACCAAGGAGAGACTGGAGGTAACCAAGGACAGCATCCAGGGGGCAGGAGACTGGGTCCCGGCCCCCCGCCTTACACCACTCTTGGAACATACGCCATCTGCCCGCGTAAAGCGCGACAGTGGAGGGAGCATGCGCATTCCGGATGGTATTAACCACAGAAGGGTCCATCCTCTCCAGACTTACCCTCCCACCAGCCACACCAACAGGCGTTGGCTCAACACCAGGTACTGGAACAGCGACCCGTGTTGCTGAGAGAGGGCCGTCGCCAACCAAGGAATAACCCAAGGCGGATCGACCAGTAGCTGGATCAAGACCGGGAACCACACTGCCGTGCCCCGGTCCGGCGCGACCAGAATCACCGTCCTGCGCTCCCTCCGTATCCGCTCCAACAGCTGACCCAACAGCTGTACAGGAGGAAAGGCGTACAGAAGACCGGGGCGGCCATGGAAAGATCGAGAAGGCATCCACCCCCAAGGGGGGATGATCTGCTCGACTGACCGAGAACCACAAGGGGCACTTGTGAGAGCGTCGGCTCGCAAACAGATCTACCGAGGCCTCCCCGAAACGATCCCAGATCTGCCTGACTATGTTTTTCAGATTCAGATTCAGAATTTTTATTTGCCACATGGAAGCAATACAATCATACAGTTTTCATACAAAATCATAAATAGAGTTCTACCATGGGCAAAAGGAGCAGGAAGAAGAATAAATCTTATGGTTACCTGCCCCCTATTTTTAAACTAAACTAAAGTATCAGTATCAGTTTCATTTTTTCATTTCAAACCATACAACCTATACAATACAAGACAACCACAAAACAACACTACAACCACCACAAAACAATAGACAACAGCAACAACAGACACCACCCATGGTCCGAAAAGTGGGATGGAAGAAGCCAATCCTGTGAACTTCCATTCCCCACACCCCGGCCATCACCCTCTACATACAACATGTAACACAGCTCCGCTACCCACATCCCCCGACATCTCAACAAGACATACATGAGTCTGACCCGTCAATACATATTTTATATACATACTCCTTTTAATGCCAAACATCATGTTCACCCTCCTCCTTATACCTTTCCAATATTCCTTTTTTTAACTTTCTTTTAAACTGGTATATGTTTTTACTCAGTTTAACGTCCTCGTCCAATCCATTCCATAATTTTACTCCACAAACAGATATACACATAGATTTTAGAGTGGTTCTTACACCCGGTTGCTGGAGTTTCTGTTTCCCTCTAAGATTATAATTCCTGGTTCCTACCCTCTCAGTGAACCGATATTGGATGGGGGTTGGAAGAGAGTTATGTGAAGCTTTGAACATAATTTCGGCAGTTTTAATTTTGATCAAGTCCCATAATTTAAAAGCTGATGCTTGTAAAAACAATGGGGTAGAGTGTTGGTAGTACTTAGCACTGTACACAATCCTTATGGCCTTTTTTTGCAGAATATAAAGAGGTGATATATTGGAACGATAAGTATTACCCCATACTTCCAGACAATAATTTAAATATGGGATTACAAGTGCATGGTAGAGGATGAGAAGTGACCTTTGGTTGACAAAATTCTTGGATCGATACATAATCCCCACACTTTTGGCCATCTTGGATTTTACATGACTGATGTGAGGTTTCCAGCATATCCTGTCATCTATGATTACACCCAGGAATGTGGTTTGCTTTACTCTTTCAATACATACATTGTCTATCATAACTTTCACTGTTAAATCACTATTTCGCTTTCCAAATAACATTAATTTAGTTTTACTCAAATTCAACGACAATTTATTCTCATCAAACAATTTTTTTAACTTTATCAACTCCTGTGTGATCACCTGCAAAAGATCCTGCAAATTTTGCCCTGAACAAATTATATTAGTGTCATCTGCAAAAAGGATGAATTTCATGATTGATGATACTCTACATATGTCATTAATGTATAATAAAAACAGTATCGGACCCAAAATTGACCCTTGCGGTACTCCGCAGACTATGTTCCTCAATGTTGACCTATGTTTGTCAATTTGTACAAATTGTTTCCTGTCTTCCAAATAACTTTCCATCCAATTTAGAACTGTTCCTCTAATACCACATCGATCCAGTTTTTTTAATAATATACCATGATCTATAGTATCAAACGCCTTCTTAAAATCTATAAATATTCCTACAGCAAATTTCTTATTGTCCATACATGTGGTGATTTCCTCAATTAGGTCTGTAAGCGCCAATGAAGTTGATCTATTTTTTCAGAAACCATACTGGCTGTTGGGGCGGAGTTCCCACTCGTCGTAACGAGGACCACCCCGAGACATCATATCCGCACCCACATTCTCTGCACCAGGGATGTGGAGCGCCCTCAGACTGCGCAGCCTGCGAGATGCCCATAGCCAAAGTTCGACCGCCGCCCGGTGCAGGCGGATGGAACGAGTCCCACCCTGCCTGTTGATATACGCCGCTGCCGTCATACTGTCCGTTCTGACCAGAACGTGCTCGCCTACCACCAGGTGGTCGAACCGTTTGAGGACCAGGAGGACCGCCTTCAATTCCAACACATTGATGTGCGGGGTAGACGGGCCAGCATGGACCTTCGTCCAGCTGCACCCCACTGCGTTGGTCCGACACGTCCCTCCCCAACCCGTGAGAGAGGCGTCGGTGAAGACCGTGACGTGTGAGCGCCTGCTGCCCATGGGGACCCCAATGGTGAGGATACCCAGCCTCTTCCAATGGGCGAGATCTCCCCATATCGACAAAGGAACCGTCAACCGTTTCCATTTGTCCCTCACCGGATCTATTCCCATAGAGAAAAACCACCTCTGTATCCTCCTCATGAAGAGGAGGCCAAGAGGAACCACCGTGTGAGCAGATGCCATCATACCGAGCAGGCACATCACTTCCAGCGCCGTGACCGTCCCTCCCAGATGGAAACCCCGAGCGCGTGAAGGATAGACACCCACTGCTGCTCCGAGAGGGTTACAACCATGGGCCTTGACCTCAGCGTCAAGCCCAAGTACTCCACCTGTTGACTGGGAAGAGGCGTACTCTTCTTCCAGTTCACAGCAAAACCCAGCCTGGTGAGGAATTCCACCACCAGCCTGGTATGAGACCTGGCAACCTCCTCCGAACGACTGAGGAGTAGAATGTCGTCGAGATAGAATAGAACCCGTATTCCCCGACGACGTAGAGGCTCCAGCGCAGTCGCTACGCACCTGGTGAATGTGCGGGGAGCCATAGAATAGCCGAACGGCAACCTCTGGTACTCGTACGCTACGCCCTGAAACAGGAACCGCAGGAACTTCCTGTGAGGAGGGAAAATCGGGATGTGAAAATACGCATCCTTCAGGTCTATGGAGGTGAACCAGTCTCCCCTTCTGACAGCAAGCAGAAGGAGTTTGACGGTCAACATCCTGAATGGTCTCGCTACAATCAACCGATTGCACGCGGACAGATCCAGTATAGGTCTGACACCCCCCTTTTTCTTGGGCACCAGAAAATAACGGGAGTAGACGCCAGACATTGCATCCTCTCTCGGGACCATGACTACGGCCTGCTTCGCCAACAGAGATTGGATCTCGTCGGCCAGGGCTGTCACTGCTTCTGACCCTGACAATAGGGTCGGCACCAAACCTGAGAACGGAGGGTGGGGTTGTGCGAACTGCAAAACAAGCCCCTCCCTCAACGTTCTCTCTATCCACCCCTCCAAACGGCATTCTTGTCGCCATATGTGAAAATAATCCCACAGCGCACCCGCCGTCAACTGACGCTGGGCCGCAAGGAACAGTAGATAGTTGGCCCGGTCCCTCCCGCTGTGCGACGCACCCAAGGGGGGACCCCGACAGAACAGGCCGGTTTGATACGGGAGAAGCTGTCATCAAACTGGTTGACACACACCCCCCCCCTGAACACCCCTCTAGCGCATGCTGAGGAGTTGTTCTACAGCTAAACACGCAAGGCATGAGGACCCCATGGGCTCATACACGCCATAGCCCTGCAGTGATATTGCTATCACCCAAATCACGCTCGCCTCTTCTTTGCAGACCACTGCCGCTCTCACGGGAGTGGGAGGCGTCAGCGTGACACCCCGCCTGGCGAAGGCGAGGCCGGGGTAACCCTTGCTGTGAATTCAACAGAAGAGGCCTCGAGTCCCCCTGCTGACCACTGTAGCTAGTGGCAGCCATAACACCAGGCTCACCCATCACACAACGTGTGGTGCAGGAGCCACGCGACAGCACAACATTCTCACGGACAGACCCAGGCTCAGCCCCTGTCCCCATGAGAAGTGAAAAGTGGGGCCGCATGCGCTTCAAAGAAGGTTCGCGGCCCGCAGCCAAAGGAAAAGATCAGAGCCCCGCTTCCGTGGGTAACGGGGAGAGGATTGAACAGGGAGCGGGCTGCTCGCGGCAGAATGACGACGGCTTGTTTTATCCAAGCCGAATACACCCAGAATGGCCGATCCCTCGGCCGCCAAGACTGTAGTCCTTGTGGATCCCCGTTGACTCTCCGCCCAGGGTACCACTGGCGGGGGAAACATGGCCGCCTGTCGAGGGCCTCGCCACAGTCGTTGACGAGGCCGTGCTCCAACCTCTGGCTGCACAGCGTGAGGCGGTGTGGGACCCAGATCAACAACCGCCTGCGCCTCCACAGAACGACCAAAAAGTCCTTCAGTGGAAAAAGGAGTCGTGAGGAGAGAAAACCTATCCTCTTCCCCAAGAGGAGAGTGCTCCAACCAGACATGCCTAATAACAAACATTGATAGCATCCTAATCCTCCCTGCAGTTATAGCTTGCGACTGAGTCAAGATCTCTATAACACCACAAACATGCAACATGTTTACAATGTCGGCTGGACCCATAGCCCCACTACCCGACGCCAATGTGGATAGGAAAATAGACAGCTGAGCCATAACACTGGCCGCCGCTACAAACCCCCCTTGCAGCAGTATACCACTCATCCGTCCATACTGCCACCCTCCGAGCCGATTCGCTCTCAAGCATCGGCCGGGTGGGACATCGTTCATCCCCGCAGGGGCACAGGATCAAAGCTACCTGGCTACGTAGCCACGGTACACCCGGCCTGCACCCTGTTGTTAGCCCTTTTACCCGTAAAAAAGGTAAATAAGACTCAGCGAAACCCCCCAGCAACCGACTGACCTTCATCAATGAACCGGCAAGAGGAGGGAAAAGCGGCAACGTCCCGCAGCGGGGAATATTAGAACAACGACCCATTTCAGCATCAACATTAGCATTAGCAGTAGCATTAGTAGCATTAGTATAAGCAGCATGCTCCAGGATAGCCAGGAAATCGTCCACTGCAGTGGAACGTTCACCAAGCCACCCCGCCCCTGGCGCCGAAACACACTCCACAGCATTACTAACACCAACATCAATGCCTGATGACACAGGGCCTACCTGTGTACAAGCCGGCTCAATAGCCAAACCTTGCACACTGCTCCTTGTCCTGCTGCCACCAGACGAGGAAACATCAGAATAGGCCCGACGTGTCTCTGAAACATGCCCCGAAGATTCCAGGGGTAAGCAAACCTCCGGTAAACTTTCAACATTACGCAATTTCTCTAATCTTTTCATAGCACTAGTTACATAAGGCGTCTTGCGACTGTTATGATGGAAACGAAAATAGAGGAAGGGTGTTTGGTGACCATGCCGAGTATCTTATAGAGTACGCCTCTATAGGGGCGGGGCCCGGCAGGTGATGGGCGTATTTTTGTTTTCGTTGATGGAGTACAGTAGGTACATGAGATGAGGTATATCTCGATAGGCTTAAGAGCGGGACGCGATGGCCAAGTACGATAATATAACTACAGATATGTAAAACGGATTATATGCACGTATGTACTTAGTAGATAGGAGTACAAGTCTGCAACATTAATGTATCTATGGACACCAGGGCCCTGTTTCTTGTACCTGGTTCAACTAAGTCGATCAAGATGTCATTATCCAGCTTCAGTTAACCCGATGTTCGAAGCCGGGATTTTCCTGTTCCTCGAAGGTGGATTCAGTCTCGTTAACTCAAGCCAGACTTGCGACTCAGGCTAAATGCGCGTGGCCGCTTCAGGCGAAAAGCCAGCACGTATCGATGGCAGAGATCCTGATTCTCTAACGGCATTGATTGATTAATTGATTTAAAACTTTATTGACAGATTGCAATACGGCTCAATCGCCTCGCCGACAAGTTAAATGCGTTATCTATAGGCTAATTTTAAGTCCCTCATTACCTCAATCAATCAGATTATATTTCTTTAAACTTGCCTGCTGGATTGAATAATCAAATGAGATCTTGCTAGCGAAAATAATTAGTTAAACTTATACAGAATTACGATACGGCTCTCTTACCCATTGATTGATGTATAGTCGATCTTTAACTTATCTCCAATGTGGTCTAACGGGTTGTTGTTTTGACTATCACGCAGACGACCGGGGTTCGAGACCCTAGTCTTTTCCTTCTTTTTGCAATATAGGAATAATTCAATTTGGTGCACGTTGAGAGCTATATAAAGAATGACATCCTCAATGCATGTAGATTTATAATATTTTAACTTAAAACCAGGCTACTTTGGCGTATAATTATTAATATTATATTCAAGAAAATCATATTGGAAACACCGGGTTTTGAACCCCAGTCGCTGGGTTGGCAGGCTTGAGCACTACCGCTGCACCACTGTGCCAGATGGGATAAATTCATTGTTTATACATTAATGAACGAGAGACCCGTGTTTAGAATATCCTTTGTTTTGAATGAAGTTTATCTCTTTATCCTCATTCATTAATGTGACGTCAACGGCTCATTCAATTTCTCAAATCCGTCAAACAGCGCATCTCATCAGACATCTTAATCCCAGTTACAATTAAAATAACCACATAATGTGTACATCGCACGAGCGAGCGCCACGGTATATATAACGTGCATTATTTAGGACAAAGTGAATTTAGTATCAGCATTTTGGGTCTATTTTACATTTCAAAAGCCCCCTCTGGAAAAATGGAGCACAAAAACGTAATTCAGAATGGTATAATGCAGATCGTAGACTGTGGGAATAGTTTCAGGAAACGGGCTGTCACTTCTTTGCGGGGGCGTGGCGATGGTTCAGTCTAACTTGAACTTGAACTCTGCTTTCGACCAGGCTCAAACTTTTGGATCTGTTGTCATGGTGATTTGGAAAATCCACGTACAGGGAACCGGAAAGTCCGGCTAACTCAGTTATCCAGTTAAAGTTATCCGGCTAACTCAGTTATCCAGGTACAAGGAACGGGGCCCAGGCTGTTATACAAGAAGTGATTTGGTTGATCTACTCTGTACATACATCTGATTAGCACTATTACTCAGTAGTACTCATTTATATATTCTATACCCAGTTTAACTAATCACCTGTACATTGTATAAATGGTAAATGGTGCATTTATCTAGCACTTTTATCCAAAGCGCTTTACAATTTGTTCCTCACATTTTACCCATTCACTCACACATTCACACACCGATGGTGGAGGCGACCATGCAAGGTGCCGACCTGCTCATCGGGTGCAGTTAGGGGTTTAGTGTCTTGCTCAAGGACACTTCGACACGCTGCCCGGGAGGAGGGGGAATCAAACCGGGAACCTCCGGAATACCAGGAGACTGTCGCCCCATGGGGAGCCAAACCGACCCTTTCGGTGGTCTGTGGAACTGTGGTCTGGGGGGGGGGGGGTATTAGAATATTGGCATTTCTAGGGTTAATGTCGTCAAACAGACGGTGGCAGCCCACCTGCCACTTTTCCATAGCGGCAGATGAGCAGATAAGGGATTAACTCAGCCACCAGTGTGCATAAAGGGGTGGACACAGTCTTATTTCTATGCTAATGCTGTTGACAAATGTGTGTGAGCAGGTCGCCATTTGCAGAGTGGATCTGAATTGTCCCCCGAATTGAATTGAACTGTGAATTATCATATAATTGCATTTGGGCCGTGATTTATGTGTGTGTGTGAACAGAGCCGGACTGAACCTGTTCTGCTGCTGGTCTGAGTCCACTGTCTCTCAGTACTGTACATATCTTTATCCCAGTAGGCCATCTCTCTCTCTCTCTCTCTCTCTCTCTCTCTCTCTCTCTCTCTCTCTCTCTCTCTCTCTCTCTCTCTCTCTCTCTCTCTCTCTCTCTCTCTCTCTCTCTCTCTCTCTCTCTCTCTCTCTCTCATGCTAATGGGGTTGATGAATGTGTTGTGTGTGTCTCTCTCTATGCTAATGGTGTTGACAAATGTGTTCTCCCTCATCTCTCTTTCTCTTTCTCTCTCTCCCTCTCTCTATCTCCCTTTCCATTTCTCTCTCTCTCTCTCTCTCTCTCTCTCTCTCTCTCTCTCTCTCTCTCTCTCTCTCTCTCTCTCTCTCTCTCTCTCTCTCTCTCTCTCTCTCTCTCTCTCTCTCTCTGTCTGTCTATTGTATATATAAGTAATTAATGTCCATTTAGGATAAAAAAAAGAACAATTGACAATGATATATCAATACAAAATGGTATAAAATGTCTAGTCGACTAACTACAGCTGTCATGTGTTGTTGTGAGGAGACTAACTACAGCTGTCATGTGTTGTTGTTGTGAGACTAACTACAGCTGTCATGTGTTGTTGTTGTGAGACTAACTACAGCTGTCATGTGTTGTTGTTGTGAGACTAACTACAGCTGTCATGTGTTGTTGTGAGACTAACTACAGCTGTCATGTGTTGTTGTTGTGAGACTAACTACAGCTGTCATGTGTTGTTGTTGTGAGACTAACTACAGCTGTCATGTGTTGTTGTTGTTGTGAGACTAACTACAGCTGTTGTGGGTTGTTGTTGTGAGACTAACTACAGCTGTCATGTGTTGTTGTTGTGAGACTAACTACAGCTGCCATGTGTTGTTGTTGTGAGACTAACTGCAGATGTCATGTGTTGTTGTTGTTGTGAGACTAACTACAGCTGTCATGTGTTGTTGTTGTTGTTGTGAGACTAACTACAGCTGTCATGTGTTGTTGTTGTGAGACTAACTACAGCTGTCATGTGTTGTTGTTGTTGTTGTGAGACTAACTACAGCTGTCATGTGTTGTTGTTGTTGTTGTGAGACTAACTACAGCTGTCATGTGTTGTTGTGAGACTAACTACAGCTGTCATGTGTTGTTGTTGTGAGACTAACTACAGCTGTCATGTGTTGTTGTTGTGAGACTAACTACAGCTGTCATGTGTTGTTGTTGTGAGACTAACTACAGCTGTCATGTGTTGTTGTTGTTGTTGTGAGACTAACTACAGCTGTCATGTGTTGTTGTTGTGAGACTAACTACAGCTGTCATGTGTTGTTGTTGTTGTGAGACTAACTACAGCTGTCATGTGTTGTTGTTGTTGTGAGACTAACTACAGATGTAATGTGTTGTTGTTGTGAGACTAACTACAGCTGTCATGTGTTGTTGTTGTGAGACTAACTACAGCTGTCATGTGTTGTTGTTGTTGTTGTGAGACTAACTACAGCTGTCATGTGTTGTTGTTGTGAGACTAACTACAGCTGTCATGTGTTGTTGTTGTTGTTGTGAGACTAACTACAGGGCCCCGTTCCCCGTACCTGGCTAACTGAGTTAGCCGGATAATTTCCAGCATAGCCTGACTTAAGCCAGACCTTTCCATTCCCAGACGCTCGATTGTCTAAATCACCATGACAACAGATCAAAAAGTTTGAGCCTGGTCGGGAGCAGGGTTCAATTCAGTTAGCTGGATGAACCATGGCCACGCCCCCGCAAAGAAATGCCAGCTCGCTTCCTGAAATATTTCTCTCACAGTCTAGATCCCATTATACCATTCTGAATTATGTTTTTGTGCTTCGTTTTCCTAGAGGGGGCTTTTGAAATGTATAATAATAGAACTAAATGCTGATAATAAATCATATTGAGCCTATAGATTTACTTTGTCCTAAATAAAATAATGTACGTCATATACGGCGCTCGGAGTCGCGATACACACTGCATGTGGTTATTTTAATAACGGCGCATTGCAAATGTGAATCCCGCAGGGATATTTTTAATGAATGAAACCTATCGGCCGTTTGGCTCTGATTAGTTTCATATATTCTCCGCTGTAGATTTGCTTAACGGAGCGCCCGGATTGTGTTTCATTCAAGCATAAAATTGAAGTGTCTATGCGTGGATTGTGGTTTTTGTGTGATATTGTAACTGGGATTAAAATGTCTGATGAGAGGCGGTTAGGTGGTCTAGCGGAGATTGCGTTCGTCACTAGCCCCAGAGCTGTGAGCTTGGTTCGCCTGTTCGAATCCAGCTCACAGCTCCGGGGTTGTCACCAGCTTGGCTGGCCGTCTGCACTGATACAATTGGCTGTATCAGAGGGTGGGAGAAGCTGGCGGGGTGGGTCCGGGTCGTTGTAAACAGCGACTCCTACAGTTCGGTCGGGGCGCCTGCTAAGCGCGGATTGGACGTGAGGGGGATAGTGTGGTCCTCCCACACGCTACGCCCTCTCAATGAGAATCCGCGCTGCCAGGTGAAAAGAAGCGGTGATTGGCTGGACGTGTGTCGGAGGAAGCACGTGGTAGCCTCCACTCTCCCAAATGATCTGACTGTGGGGGGTAAAGCGCAGCGACCAGGAAGGGACTGGGAATTGGCATACGACTAACATTGGGATGGGAGAAAATCGGAGGAAAATGGAGGGAGAAAAAGACAAAAAAAAAAAAAAAAAAAAAATGTCTGATGAGATGCGCTGTTTGACGGATTTGAGAAATTGAATGAGCCGTTGACGTCACATTAATGCATTTGAGAATAAAGAGATAAAACTTCATTCAAAAGAAAAATATTCGAAACACGGGTTTCTTGTCCATTGATGGATACACAATGAATATATCCCGTCTGGCACAGTGGTCCAACGGCTAGTGCTCAATCCTGTCAACCGGGTGACCCGAGTTTAAAACCCTGCGTTTCCAATATAATTTTTTTGGAATATAATATTAATGATTATACGCAAAAGTAGCCTAGTTTTAAGTTAAAATATTATAAATCTACATGCATTGAGGATGTCATTCTTTATATAGCTCTAAACGTGCACCAAATTGATGTATTTACATTGCAAAAAGAAGAAAAAGACTAGAAGAAGCGGGATTCGAACCCGGGTCGTCTGCGTGAAAGGCAAAAGGACAAACTGTCACACCACAGTGCAGATAAGAAAAAAATCCACCATACATCAATCAATGGATAAGAGAGCCGTATCCTTATTCTGAAACAGTTGAACTAATTATTTTCGCTAGCAAGATCTCATTTGATTATTCAATCCATAAACCTACTGCCAGCAGGAACGTTTAAAGAAATATAATCTGATTGATTGGGGTAATGAGGGATTTAAAATTAGCCTATAGATTATGCATTTAACTTGTCGGCGAGGCTATTGAGCCGCCTGCAATCTGTTAATAAAGTTTTAATACAATCAATCAATGCCGTTAGAAGATCAGGATTTCTGCTATCGACACTGCTGTCTTTTCAACTGAAGCGGCCGCGCACAATTATCCAGAGTCTCAAGTCTGGTTCGAGTTAACGAGACTGAATCAGCGTTCGAGGAACAGGAAAATCCCGGCTTCAAACATCGGGTTAATTGAATCTGGATAATGGGACTCTTGATCGACTTAGTTGAACCAGGTACGGGGAATAGGGCCCAGCTGTCATGTGTTGTTGTTGTGAGACTAACTACAGCTGTCATGTGTTGTTGTTGTTGTGAGACTAACTACAGCTGTCATGTGTTGTTGTTGTGAGACTAACTACAGCTGTCATGTGTTGTTGTTGTGAGACTAACTACAGCTGTCATGTGTTGTTGTTGTTGTTGTGAGACTAACTACAGCTGTCATGTGTTGTTGTTGTGAGACTAACTACAGCTGTCATGTGTTGTTGTTGTTGTTGTTGTTGTGAGACTAACTACAGCTGTCATGTGTTGTTGTTGTGAGACTAACTACAGCTGTCATGTGTTGTTGTTGTTGTGAGACTAACTACAGCTGTCATGTGTTGTTGTTGTTGTTGTGAGACTAACTACAGCTGTCATGTGTTGTTGTGAGACTAACTACAGCTGTCATGTGTTGTTGTTGTGAGACGAACTACAGCTGTCATGTGTTGTTGTTGTGAGACTAACTACAGCTGTCATGTGTTGTTGTTGTTGTTGTGAGACTAACTACAGCTGTCATGTGTTGTTGTTGTGAGACTAACTACAGCTGTCATGTGTTGTTGTTGTTGTTGTGAGACTAACTACAGGGCCCCGTTCCCCGTACCTGGCTAACTGAGTTAGCCGGATAATTTCCAGCATAGCCTGACTTAAGCCAGACCTTTCCATTCCCAGACGCTCGATTGTCTAAATCACCATGACAACAGATCAAAAAGTTTGAGCCTGGTCGGGAGCAGGGTTAAATTCAGTTAGCTGGATGAACCATGGCCACGCCCCCGCAAAGAAATGCCAGCTCGCTTCCTGAAATATTTCTCTCACAGTCTAGATCCCATTATACCATTCTGAATTATGTTTTTGTGCTTCGTTTTCCTAGAGGGGGCTTTTGATATGTATAATAATATAACTAAATGCTGATAATAAATCATATTGAGCCTATAGATTTACTTTGTCCTAAATAAAATAATGCACGTCATATACGGCGCTCGGAGTCGCGATACACACTGCATGTGGTTATTTTAATAACGGCGCATTGCAAATGTGAATCCCGCGGGGATATTTT
>NC_140173.1:58676574-58700787 GCF_963971535.1 Notolepis coatsorum | reverse complement strand
CACAAACACGCACCGCACGAAACACACACACACACACACACACACGCAGACACACATCGCAAACACACATGCACACGCACACACATCACAAACACACACACACACATCACATATCAACACAAGTGCTACTGCACCTCCAACAGTGTGTTATTGTAGCAGGGCCAGGGACGATGGCTCATGTCAGCGTTTTTGTGTACGATTGTTACCACGGTGCTAAAATTCGCACAGTTGGTACAAAGTAAGTAAGTCAAAAGTGTGCTAACATAACCAGCAAATGTGGGGGGGGGGATAATGCCTTTATTCCACCTGAGGTATGTGAGTGTCAGCTGTGAGCCCTGTCAGTCAACCCATCACAAGCAACATTTTCTGAATGTTTTAATCCGTGCCCCCACCCCTCCACCCACACACACGCACAAGCACACACACTCACATGCACACGCACACGCACACACACACCACACACACACACACACACACATGCACACACATGTGAGGACGTGCACACCAGTGTTCGCAGTTGTTTTTTCTTCGACTGCATAGTCAGCATGTCTGTGTCCTGCCTTCGCCTCCTGGCAAGGAACAACTTCAGAGAGGAGAGAGAGAGAGAGAGACGGGGGAGAGAGAGAGACGGGGGAGAGAGAGAGAGACGGGGGAGAGAGAGAGAGACGGGGGAGAGAGAGAGACGGGGGAGAGAGAGAGAGACGGGGGAGAGAGAGAGAGACGGGGGAGAGAGAGAGAGACGGGGAGAGAGAGATAGAGAGAGAGAGGGAGAGAGAGAAAGAGAGAGAGAGACAGGGGCGATAGAGAGAGAGAGAGGGAGAGAGAGAGAGAGAGAGAAGGACAATGACGGAAGGAGTTCCATCTACACCCCCCGGGGGGGGGGGGAGAGAGAAGTTATTTTCTCACAGAGCTCTTCTCCAGCGCTCTCTCTCTCCCCGCAGAACGCAGGCCATGTCGCGCTCAATCCACTCCACTCCGTTAAAACGCATAACACTTATTAGATAATTCCATTCCCCCGAGATCAAACTGGACGGAGACGAGAGCAAACCCCTCCACCCGGGGCTTTCCCCCCTCGACGCTTCCATGACTCGCTCGGTGGATATTTCAGGGGCGTTGGTCAGTGCAAGGCAGAGATTTGATTAGCTTTGAATGTCTCACTATTCAAACAGAGGTCTGCAGGAGACGTTGGCGAGCGAACGCTCTCGGTAATGTATGCTCTGGGCAGCGCCAGCTGTGAGCTGCACGCTCGAAGCAATTTCAGGCCAATTTCGGTCCCGGTGAATTCCGAAAAAAACTACATTCATGTATAATCTAATATGCAGGACAAATAAATGTTCTGGGTTTTTAAAATGTTGATGTATTTCAGAAGTGGATATTTGAACTATATACATTCCGGGATCTTTCTGGGGCATATTGGGCACTTCCTCCCCGTCTCCTGTTAGTGTAATGCGTGTTAACTTCAGCCTTGTATTTAAGTGTGTGTGCGTGTGCGCGCGAGCGTATGTGCGTTGGTGTGTTGGTGCGCAGGGTGTAACCGGTTCGTGCTCAGTTCGGCGGGGCGGCGTCGGGTGGCAAGGCCGCGCAGCCGTGTGACGCAATTGCGGTGCATCTGATTAAGTTGTGGAAGGCCCCTAAGGGGTTGCCCAGTGGGGATCCCAAATGTAGGAACCATCCGGCTGCTTGGTCCACCTCTGCCTCAACGTGACGGCTGATGACTCATAGCCTGTCGGAGACATTCATTGGCTTGCACTAATTTACAAAACCCTCTTGGTCTGACCCTCCTTATTTGATACAATTTGTTAAAATTGTCATCTACACCCTTTAACACCAGAGCTGCTCACCATGTCTCGCTAGATGTTCCCCGCGTTAACACTTCCTTCGGTCAATCCTCCTTCCAGTTTGCTGCTCCCAGCAGTTGGAATGAGATGCAAAAGACTTGGAAAATGGACAAATTGATCCCCCTCACTACTTTTAAGGACTCTATCACAGAGTTGTTTACACACACTTGCAACTGTCACCCAGCCTTTTACCTGTAATTTGTCTGTTCTGCTGCATGTATTACATGCCTTGTAATATTATTTGGTTGTTTGTTTGATGTGTGTTTTAATTATTTCCCTTACCTCTGTGAAAAAGTTTTAGTTTTTTGTCTCCTTTCCCTGTTACCCTTCAAGAGGCCCTTGTGTCAATTGGGTCTCATTCTCCAACGGACTTATGACAAAAAGGGCTTTCTCTTAGGGCCATTTGAGACCTTTTCGGGCAAGACATGAATATAGAAAATATTAATTATATATGTTTTATTGGGACGGTCGGTGAATCCCAAAATCGGCCCGAAAAGGTCTCAAACGGCCCTAAGAGAAAGCCCTTGTTGTTGAAAGTCCTTGGTGAATGGGACCCAAATTGTTCTTAATTTACGTGTCTGGTTAAATAAAGGTACAATTCAATGAATAAATAAATTCAATAAAATGTGTGTGTGTGTGTTGGGGGGGGGGGGGGGGGGTTGCCTTGCTTTCAATACATCAATATATATTTATTTATTTTTGCTGGGTGCAGTTTTTGGAGCCCCCCTCCGGGTGGTGCTCTAGGCCAGGGGTTCCCAAACTTTTCAGGCCGGGACGCGTTTTCCTTAATGCCAAGCAAGCAGTGCAAAAATGCTTCCGCATTCGTCACCGCACGCCAGTGCGGTAAAGCGCCCTTCTTTTCAGACAAATGCTACCGTGCGTGCACCGGCGGCGGCGTGCTCGCTCAGGTGCGTGCGTGCGCCGGCGTGCTCGCGCGAGGTGCCCGCGCATGCGCATGAGATCCCGCCTTGGTTCGACACGAGCGGAGCTCAATATATATAAGTCACCGCCCCTTATTCAGTATCTAGCAATAGCTCAATTGGCAAGGCCACATGGCTGTGGATCCTATGGCTCGTTTGCTGGCGAGTTCGAATCCCATTGAAAATATTTTTTAACGTGATTTTTTTTTAACGTGTATTCTTTCGCCGGTTAAGGTTAGGCATGGTTAAGGTTAAGGTTAAGGTTAGGCATTGTTTCGGAGTTGGTTAAGGTTAGAACGGTTAAGTTTAGGCGCTGTTAAGGAGCTGGTTAAGGTTAGAGTTTGTCAAAGAGAATGGCAATATAATTTCTATGGTTAAGGTTAGGCATGGTTAAGGTTAAGGTTAAGGTTAGGCATTGTTTCGGAGTTGGTTAAGGTTAGAACGGTTAAGTTTAGGCGTTGTTAAGGAGCTGGTTAAGGTTAGAGTTTGTCAAAGAGAATGGCAATAGACAGCCTATTTCCGCGCGACCTGGGCGCTGGGCGGCGGAAAATGAAAGGCGCATTACTGCACGCCACTACGGTAAATTTTTGCACTGCTTGCTTGGCATAAAGCTACACGCGGCCGGGACCCAGAAAATAAGGCGTCAGAGAGCCGCAGCCCAATGCACATCGTCAGGCTTTTTTATTTTTATTTTTTTGCCAGGTGACCGATTTTTTAAGCCAAATATCACTTCAATCCTATTAAGTTAGTTCAAGTTAGTTATTAATTTATATGTGCTATTTATGAGAGGGCTAACTTGTTGCAAAATAATAATGATAGTAATAATAGCCTCATTAAAATACTATTGTTGCTTCGGTTGTTTTCAGCATTTTATGTGCATAATCTGTTATTTAGTTTGAAATGTTCGTTGAAATAAGTAGATTTTTCGTTTTTGTTTATTTATTAAGTTAATATAAAACCATATAGTCACATTTTAGAATACAATAGAATAGAATTTTAGAATACAACTAGAAACACTGTCCTGGCCTGCTTCTAAGTTCAGTGGCCTGAAAATTTTTTTTTTTGTTTTTTTAATCATCTTGCGGCCCTCCCGTGGCTGCTCGCGGCCCACCTTTGGGTCGCGACCCCGACTTTGGGAACCACTGCTCTAGGCAACTGCCTATGTCACCTATAGGAAGCTCCGCCCCTGAAGGTTTACATTTGATTCAGTGTGATCTTTTTTCTTTGAGACCTATTCAAGTGTCCACCTCAGTAAAATGGGAAAAGTAACTCAAAACAGCATCTAGAATCAAATCTAGGCACATATTGAATCGAGAATCGATTATGCGCACGCCGAAGTGCAAACGGATGACAAAACCCCTCCCCTCCCCTGAACGACTCGCTCCATTCCGCTGACCAGAGGAATGGAGGAACCGTGACGGGTGGCGACAGAAACCGTGGTATGTCCCCCTCCGTACGGTGCCTGCCAGGCGGACCCTTGTTGGGCCCTGGAGGGGAATACCACCAACGTTTAAGAGTTCGAATATATCATTTCCATGGCCAAGGAAAGTTCAGTGGGTATTTGTGAACATGAGCTACACTCTCCAAGGGAGAAACCAGAGACGTTAAGACTCACACTGGAGCTTTACAATGAGCTTTAGTTCACAGTAGTCTTCTTATTATGTAGCCGCATGTGGGCGGTTTCAACTTGACACCATAAACATTCTAAATGGACCCAGAGTTCACTTCCTGTCGCAGTGTTTGCTGGACAGGAAACACACTTGGGTCCAAACTGTTCCCCTAGCAACCAGTGAAACTATCTGTATACAGAAAATTAACCCGGGTGCACTCAGTGTCATCTATATACCATATTTCCAAGTGCATTGTCTATATGGAGCAGCTTCGAACTGTATACCTGATGAGATCACACATATTAAGGGCTAGATCCACAAAGAATGGATTGCACAGAGCAAGTTGCACCCTTACTTACAATTCATTATGAATTGAAAATGGGGGACCCTGATGTAAACAAGACGAAAGTCTTTCTCTCGTCTGCATCCCCTTAACAATTGTGTGTATTGAGCCATACTGTATTGTACCCATTCTGCAATCTGTTAATCTGTAGACCGTTTTCGCCTAAAGGTACATGCCTAAGTAAATGGAAGATTGCTCCACTTCTGCAAGGTCAATTAGCATGTTCTTGGTATCTAGGAACATCTAGGGACCTGGGGGTATGTATTTCCAGTGTCAGAAATATTGTGGCTGTTACTAGGCTGAGTAAATTGTAATGAAGAAAAGGAGAATATGAATTATGATTTATGATTTTTGAATCTTTGATCATGTTAAATCTGCGGGGCACGAGAAAATGCTCACTGAGCTCATTCACCACCTTATTGAGATCATGTGTAAAAAACTCTAAGCAAATGAACCGCGGGAAGATGATTAAACAGAAGGATTTGTAGATACAGTAATTAATGATAATCGATTTTAATTATAAATTCATATTTGACCTTGAACTTGACCTTGACCTTATTATGGCCAAATCATACATCTATGGATAGGGAAAATTCTCCTCTTTCCAATGGCAGGGTTTAATCTGGATTTAGTAACTTCCTTGCGGTTTTTAAAAACATCAGTAAAAATGAAAATATACACTTTGCCTACTGTTTTTGATAGGGTTATGGTCTTTACTCTTGGCTACACATTTTTTTTCTTTAAACATTAACCTCTTAACATCCAAGGGCCCACATGTGGACGATTCTTTGCCGACCTCTAGTGGCTCGGGTGTGCATTTCTTTTAATACAATATATAGATGGAATTAAAGCCCTATTTGTTGCCTGTCGATTGCCCTTTCAGGTAACAGAATCCGTTAAGCGGTTCTCGAGTTACATGTGAGGCGTGCCCCAAAGTACGCAAAAGTACACATTACCACCCCCGACTCCCGGGGCTCTAGCTCCGTCAATCATTTGGCGATCTCGAAAATCTTTGCACAGGGCTGTAGCCAGTTCCAATGATACCCCATGATATGATAATAATACGGTCTCTATTGATCGATTTATGATAAAGAAAAGCAGGGTCCCCTTATAGGGGGACCTTAAGGCTTAACAGGACAATTTTCATTCAATCAATCACCGTGCAGATTGATTGATTGAATGAAAGTTTTATTAACAGATTGCAGAATGGGTACAATACAGTACGGCTCAATACACACAATTGTTAAGGGGATGCAGACCAGAGAAAGACTTGAAAAGTTAACTTTCATTCAAGCGAGGCATTGCAATCCTTGACAGAAATCATTTGATTTATAATTAAATCAAAGGAAATGCGTTTGGGTCTGAGAGTGTGGCTAGTCTGCCGTTCTGCAGCTGGATACTATTGGTTTGTTTTGGCAAAATTCTTCTGCTCTGTGTGACAATAAATAAATGAATGATGATATGCAATTTAAAACCAAAACTAAGGCCTCAGTATGAGTTTAAGACGTGAACATGGTCATGTTTGTTGAATAAAAAATAAAAAGTTAAAAGAATAAAAAATAAAATAAATCCATTTTTTTTTTTTTTTTTTTTTGTCGATCCCGATCATCGGAAAATCACATGATCCGATCGGGACATCCCTAGTATATATATATATATATATATATATATATATATATATATATATATATATATATATATATATATATCCTAAAAAGAAATCCATCATAACGTGCATCAATCTGATACTACCAACTACAATCTAAGCTGTTTTCATTTCAATCACAAATATTCATACCATATCAGAGGTGGGTAAACTCTATCTCACAAATAAAAAGGTATAGGTAAACTGAGATTGATTGAAAACTGTATTAACAGATTGCAGAATGGGTACAATACAGTACGGCTCAATACAAACAACTGCTAAGAGGATGCAGACCAGAAAAATACTTTTGTTTTGTTTACATCAGGGTCCTCCATGGGAGGTTGGGTGGGTTCACCCTCCAACCAATCAGTGTGTCACTCCATGATCAATTTCATTATGAATTGCAAATGGGGGACCCTGATGTAAACAAGATGAAAGTCTTTATCTGGTCTGCATCCCCTTAACAATTGTGTGTATTGAGCCATACTGTATTTTACCCATTCTACAATCTGTTAATAAAGTTTTCAATGAATCAATCTGAGTTGTGTTATCGCTGAGAGGCGTTACACCGCGCACCGTGAGAGGGCAGTGTGCTTGCCAACAGGAACACTTGTGTGTGTGAGGATTGGTTCGATTCCGCACGCTTCAAGGTACCAATTACCTTCGCGCACCTGAAGTGAGTTCTAATCAGCTCGGTGGAGCCCTTATATACTCTGGTGTTCCTAACGTTCTTTGTCGGGTCGTTTTGGATTACCACTGGCTGCTGCTTGTTCCCTCCCGTGTTGTACCTCGTCTGTTTTTCTCCAGGACGTCTATGGAAGTCGCCGCTGTTGCTTTTCTCTGTCATCCGTTGGATCTGTGCCTCGTTGCCCGCTTTGCGCAATTGCGCCTTGGTGAGTTTGGAACGTACTTTTTGGATACTCTGTTTTTCTTCGCATCTTCCTGACTCGGGACCTTTCTGTTTTTGTGTGTTTGGGTAACACTGAAGATTTGCCGTTTTTGTTTGTACTGGACTCAGCTAAACTTGTGTGTTGGTAACACTGAAGATTAAGTCACTTGTGTTTATACTGGACTCAGCTAAGGAGGACTGGACTGCCTTGTATTCCGTTGGCTTGTTTGTTGACAACTCTCTCTCTCTCCGTTCCTCCCCGAGTTGGATCTTCGAGTAGCTGCAGAGCCGCAGAGTCAGAGGCGCAACGCCACTGTGCCGTCTCTCCACCGAGACGAGCTGCAGAGCCGCAGGCTACTCTGCCAAGAACATTTCCCACTTGTGCTTTTTGTTGTTTCTTCTATTCCCTGTTATTTTGGAAATAAATACGCCCTGGTTTTTGGCTAACTCTGAACTACCTGTCTGTGCAGTGCTGTTGGGGTTGGTAACAAACCATAACAGTGTGATGTTCTAATTTTTTGTTATTGGGATTTAAAAAAAAATAAAGCCATAACAAAATTCATGTAAAAAAATTCTGAACACATGTTAACTTTATCTCAATTACAAGCAATCTAGACAGCGTACATGATTAATGTTTCCCATTTACCTCCGCTACATCACATTTATCAATAAAAGTACTATTTGTTTTTTTGTGATAAAATATGACGTGTGTGGGGGGGGGGAAAAGATCCATTATAATCAAGACATGAATGGAATAAATCATGTTTATCTTGGAAAAATATAAATGAAACAAGGTGGAGGCAGACATGGAAGGTACACAGTAAACCCTTTTGTTTACTTGTTACCATAATACGTTTTCTTTTATTTGCTTGTTTTAACCTACACTTTCCACACTTTTGGGAACACTGTGTATTTATATATATTATACATATATATTATACATTAATATTATTTATATATATTATACAGTAGGTGAATTTATTTTTTATTTTTTTTATAGATCACTATGAAACTTTCCCAGTTTGTTATGTACTTGTAACTGAGGGGTACAATTCCCTGACTGTATTGTTAGATATGATACTTACTACCACTACCTCTTGTACTTTAGACTCTGGCCACCCAGTACTAGGCATAAATAATTATGGTAAACACTCCCACGTAGATGAAACGATCCAACACAAATGTACCAAGTCGAAAGTCTGCGTTTAATAATAATTAATACATAGCAAAAGGTATGTAGAGCAATCACTTAATTACATTTATGATTTGAAATAGGATGCACTTTTATGGCAAATGAGTATTCGTTGGTATATCAATAGAGAACGTCCAATCTCTGGTGGCGCAGGCGGTAAATATACAACCTGGAATATTTAAGGAATAATAGCAATGATACTTTAATGATTATAGAACTGGATACACTAGGGGGGAATTCCGGTCGCTTGTAAGACAACTGGAGAAGGGGGGGGGGGGGTAGAGTCTGGCTGTATCCGTCTGGCCGAGGGTATCCTGGGAGAACCCACGGTTGTGCGGCTCGGTGCCTCAGCGATCCTCGATCCACAGATGAAAGCAGTTGGACTCTCTGTGGGCCGGCTTCCTCCGGTCCACGATGGAGAGACGTGAAGCGACCTCGTCGTGTAGAGCGTCTCCTCACCTGTCGTCCTCTCCGGGGGGGGGTTTTCCAACACACGGCAGTGTTGGTCTTTATCCATAGAATAATCACTGTATACAAAGCATAATCCGTGCCTGGGAAGGCGGGCTGTCGTCGGTAGAATAATCCGGTATGCAGGTCCACTCGCTCGCTACATATGAATAGACTATTATTAGCTTAATAGACTACGTCCAACTCGACGATATAGTGCCAAATATGACTATTTAAATATTAATATACACGATGTCTCAATACCGATGGTAGGCCGAACTTGGCCTTACTCCCACACGTGGCGTCGCGGGGAGGCTTTACGTCTGTCACTCTATTGGAGGGTAAGAAACTGGACTAAAAGGAAGTCCTACTTTAGTAGCGCAGTATATATACGCACTATGAACAAATAGTACCATTAGTGGTGCGGTAGCCAGATTCCTACGCGGAACTAGGACTTGTTCGTACATGTTGAGCGGTACGTTTGAACTGGGTCTGGGGGGTATGGCAGCCTGGCACCAAGGTCTCGACCAATAGTAGAATGGAGACTATTATGGGATGTTCAGTAGGCTAGAATGGATATTCAATGCATATTGTACAAGGAATATACAAGGGATATCAGGGAATATTAGAGAATATACAAATACAATTAAATATATATATATAAATAAATATATATATTCGGTTTAATCTGGCCCTTCACAACAGCCACCCCCTGATTGGTCCCAGACCTAATCAGTTAAGCAGAGACAGATTAATCGCGTTGTCTATTTACACATAAGGGTTTGCTGTAGGGGTCAGTCAACTTCACAAAGTCATAGGGTTATAGGGTCATGGTCATCATCGATTGTGTCTGGGAGTCGGGGCAGTTCTATGAGCCTCGCCACGGGACGGGTGTAAGTGCGCCCCTGGACAAGCACTTCAGCTGCTCGGACCTTGCCGTCGGCACCGGTGATCACTTTGCTTACGCGGCCGGCCGGCCACATAGCTCTGGGCAGTGATTGATCAATAATCATGACGACTGTTCCTTCTGTCAAATTGTCTCTCTCCTTTACCCACTTCTGGCGGGTCTGTAGAGACGGTAGGTAGTGCAGTAGGAAACTGCTCCAAAACTTGTCGGCTAATACTTGGCTGTACCTCCACATTCGTCGGCCGTTCGCTTCTTCAGGCCGGTACATTGTCTGGGGTAACGCGGGATCTAGCCGCCCCATCAGGAGTGTGTTGGGGGTAACTGGGTCGATATCCGCCACATCGCTGGAGACGTAGCCGAGGGGCTTAGAGTTCAATACTCCCTCAATCTCCGTGAGGACTGTCATTAGGACTTCTTCCGCCACAGTCTGGGCCCCAAGTACTGCGTACAGGGCTGTCTTTATGGAACGCACTTCCCGTTCCCAAGTACCACCGAAGTGGGGTGCGTTTGGGGGGTTGAATTGGAAGTCAATCTGTGCTGGAGCGAGGTGGGTCTTAAGTTCTGGGCCCATAGCTTGGAAGCTCTCTCTCAGCTCTCTTTCGCCGCCTTTGAAGTTTGTCCCATGATCGGACAATAGTGTAGACGGTCTTCCTTTCCGTGATGTGAATCTACGGAAGGCCATAAGGAATGAGTCTGTGCTCATGGTCGGGAGAAGCTCGATGTGTATCGCTCTGGTGGTCATGCATTTGAATACAATACCCCACCGCTTCTCGGTTCCTCTTCCTTTCTTTATGTGCAGCGGGCCAAAGCAGTCCATACCCGTTGAGTGGAATGGCTTGTCACCGATTCGGAGGCGACATGGAGGAAGGTCAGCCATCCTTGGTATGCTGGGCTGCGCGCGCCACTTGCGGCAGTCTAGACATGTTCGCTGGAAGCGTCGTACCGCCTCTCTTCCTTGTAGGATCCAGTAACGACGTCTGATCTCCGCGAAGACTCTTTCTGCTCCTGCGTGATGTACATCCTCATCGTATTTCTTTATAATCAGCTCTGTGACCTTGTGTCGGCTGTTCAATACGATCGGGTATTTAATGTCATCCGGTAGATTGGGGGCTCTGCGTAGGCGACCACCCACTCTGATGAGGGTATGAGCGTCGCTCTCGGGGGCCAGATGAATTAATCTGCTGTCGGATGGGACGGGCTTTCCTCCCTGTAGACAGGCCAATTCATCGGGGAACGAGTCTCTCTGGGCTCGCTGCAGTAGAAGCAATTCTGCTTCCTCGTAGTTAGCTGCTGACATTTCAGCGGGGGACTTACACTCCGGGTGGTGCCGCAGGAATGTCCTTTGTTGTGCACTCTCTATGGTAGTGCAATCATCTATGTTGGGGTCTGCGGAGATAACAGTGCTCAATCCACAGAACATAGGTTTCTTATTCTCAGCCTCCTCTTGACTTGCTTCCCTCGGGATAGGCGTGGGCCACTCTCCTTCCGGGAGCTTTAGGAATGCTGGGCCGTCACTGTAGACATTGCGACGGGTGAGGTCATCTAGGGGCATTCCCCGGGTGATGACGTCAGCTGGGTTCTGTTTTGTATCAACGTAGCGCCACTCTGTTTCTCCGGTTAACTCTTCGGTTAAGTCTTGAATCTCGGTGACTCTGACTCCCACGAAGACTTTGTACTTGCATGAGTCCGATTTGATCCAGGCGAGTACTGTCGTGGAATCTGACCACAGGATTGTTCTAGACACCGGTATGGTGAGCTCACGTTGGATGAGCGTGGCTAGGTGCGCTCCGGCTAGGGCTGCGCAGAGCTCTAGACGTGGGATAGATTGTTGCTTGCGTAGGGCTATTCTCGAGCGGGCGAGGACAAATGCTGTGTAGATCTCTCCCCCCTCTTCTTGGGCCCGCAAGTAGGCTACTGATCCGTATGCGACCTCTGAGGCGTCACTGAAGACGTGTAAGTCCATTTTACATGTCTCTGGCCTCACCGTGGGTGGGAAGTAGCTTCGGCGCATATTAACGCCTGGGAGTGAGTGGAGCTCCATCTCCCACTCTCTCCAGGTGGATGCAAGGTGTGCGGGAATGGGGTCGTCCCAGCCCTGGTCCTTGTCCCACAATGCTCGTACAATCATTTTTGCCCTGGTGGTGTACGGTAGAATACATCCTAGCGGGTCATATTGTCGGGCGAGTGTTGTGTACACACTCCGTCTGGTGGTCGGCGCCGCCGCCGGCCTTCCCTGCTCCGTAGTCAGGGGCTTGTGTCTGTAGTGAAGCGAATCTGTTTTGAATCGCCACACCAATCCCAGGGTCATCTCCTGGGCTTCTCCCGGGATTGTAGCCATCCAGGTCTCGCTGCTGGCTGCCTTGTCCTCGGAGGAGAGGCTGCGCAGTACTTGCGGATCGCTGCTGGCCCACTGCCTGAGATCAAAGCCGCCTTTGATCAATGAGGCACGGAGTTTAATCAGGAGAGCCTCGGCTTCTTCCTGGGTTGAAAGGCTTTGTAGACAGTTGTCTACGTAGAAGCTGTTCTTTACGCTGTGTCGGACCTCTTCGTCCGCTGCTGGGTCCTCTGCTACATGTTTCTGTAGTGCAAATGTAGCACAGCAGGGGCTGCACGTCGTTCCGAAGGGGAGGACTTCCCATTGGTAGATGGCTGGGTGCTCATCTCCTGGCTTCTCTCTCCATAGGAACCGTAACAGGGGCTTGTCCTCCTCTACTAATCTCACCTGCAGGAACATTCCTTTAATGTCCCCGCTGATGGCCACCTTTTCCTGGCGGAAGCGGAGTAGAACGCCGAGTAGGGAGGGGCCGAGTGTGGGACCGGGCAGTAACTCTTTATTCAGATTTTGGGATCCGATCTGGTAGCTGCAGTTAAATACTATGCGGTCTTTACCGTTGTGATGGACCTTGTGGTGAGGCACGTACCACGATTCAGTGGTCTGGTCAGCCTCTTTAATGTCCATCTTTGTAACGTGTCCCGCTGTGATGAGCTTCTCAATCTCGGCGCGGTATACACTCTCTTGGGCGGGGTTCTTGGCTAAGCGCCGCTCCGTGTTCAGCAGGTACCGTTCTGTGGCGTCTGTCTTGGCGTGGAAAGTAGGCATTCCTTCTCGCCGCAGGAGTGGCGTGGCGTATCTCAACACGCCGTTGACCGGGACTCTCTTGGTCCCTGTCTCGAGGAGGTGAATGGCGTAAATGTCATCTTTAGAGCGAATGTCTTTCTTTCCGTTCTTAAAGGGCATTTGTTCCAAGGTCCATAGCCGCTCTACGTGTTGCAGGAGTGCGGTTTCTCCCTCTGTGACTCGGGAGTGGAGACATCTAGTGGCTGTACTTCGGTTGAGAGATTTGGCGAGCAGGCCTTGGAGAGTCCATCCCAAACGGGTCTCGACTGCTGCAGGACAGCCTCGGGGTCCGGTATGAACCCGGTCTATCGGGACAATGAGGTCTGCATGGTCGGAGCCTATCAACAGGGTCGGCATAGCATTGTCTATGAGCGGGATCGGTAACTTGCGCAGATGTGCATATTTCTCCATCAGCTTGGCGACGGGGTATGTGTACCGCGACAGTCCTATTTCTTGGCTGGTGAAAGCGTCTGTAATCTGGTACCGTCGCTCAGGCTGGCCGCTTGCTGCGATAGAGAATGAGACATTCTCGCCCTTTATCGTCTTCAAATCTCGTCTTATTGTCCGAATTGTCATTTGGGTTTCGCTTCCCCGCAGCCCTAGCTGGGCCGCAGCGGAGGCGAGCAGAAGGGTCTTCTCTGACCCGTCATCGAGGACGGCGTAAGTGTCCAGGACTTTATTCTGGTAGCTTAGTGTCACACGCACTACTTTTAGGAGTACTCGGGCTCCACTGCTGCTGGCGGGATCGATGTACATGACGCTCGCTTTGCTGCTGGATGGTGCAGGTGAAGGGCGCCGTCTGTTACTGTCGTGAAGTATGTCCAGATGGGCTCCATCGCACTTGGTGCACCTTTTCTTTAAGCGGCATTCGGCTGCCATGTGTGAGCGCGCACAGCGAAAACAGCGCTTGTTGGACTTTATCCATTGACTTGCTTCCTCCGCGTTCAGCTTGGGGAAGGAGTCACATTGCGCTAGCCAGTGTTCTTTCTCACAGTAGGGGCACACTATCTTCCACTTCTCCGTTCTGGAGGGGGTACTGTGGCTCCTGCTGCTCGGTACTGACTCCGATTGGTGCATCACAGTCACCGATCTTCTTCCATCATTTAGTCGTCTGGTTCCTTCTCTGGAGCCAGGGGTGCTCCGTCCGAATGTATCTAGCCGTAGGCTGCTGACTTCTCTCGCCAGGAAGTCTGCTAGATCGAGGAGGTTCGGTTCGGGGCCATTCGGGTCTCGGTGGTCTCTCTGCCGCCTAAAACGCTCCTGTCGAGCGGGCGGCAGCTTCTCCAAGATCCTTTCCACATTTGAGTTGGCGTAAAGTTCATGCCTCCCCTTCTCTCTCTGCGCTCCCAACATCCCTACCAGGGACTGCACTCTGATGGACAGGTCGTCCAGTGCTCGATTGTCTATTGCTGGGGGTAAGCGGTCGATGTGTCGGATCTCCTGGATCACGTAATCCCATATGCGCCCATACCTCTGGTCCAATGCTACCAGCGCTGCTGTGTATGGGGTGGTGGAAGTCGCGTAGGCGAGCACTATATTATGTGCGCGGGGTACCTTTAAGTGCTTCAGTAGGATGGCGTATTTATGGCGTTCATCCAATACATCCACCAACATGGTCTCCAGACACATGCGGAGTTCTGTATACTGGGCCTGGTTCTCTTGGGTGAAGTCGGGTACCATAGGCGTGCCAATGTATGACGCTGACTGTGGATACATCGGCGAGCGTTGGGGGAGAGGCCTCCTAGGCGAGTCTCCTCCCGCTCCTTGGTATGGGCTGGTACCGGCAGTGTACCATGGCCCGCTTGTCCAGGTGCTGTTCCTCGGTGCGGGTCGTGCGTCGTGCTCACCCGTGTATAGAGTCGGGGGTCTGTAGCGCAGCTCCGCGGGAGTATAGCCTGGGCTGTACCGGACCTCCTGGTCCGGTAGAGTACTGTGCTGTCGTCGGGCGTGGTTCTCCTCCTCTTCCTCTTCGTCTTCAGTTAGGTCATCCAGTGCTTGTAGTCTCTGGTTTAGCCTCTCCACAGGATATGCTGCTCCTTCCCGGTTGCTAGGTCTCGCTTGGACCGGTGGGGGGAGGTGGTCTGTGGGGGGTATAGACCTCGTCTGTTGGTCAAGTTCAGGGTTGTTTACTCGGCTAGGGGATGCCGCCCTGGAGGTGTGTCTAGACGAGTTCCTGGAGCCTCTGGCGGGTGTTGTCCGTCTGATCAGCTGTTCTATTAGTTGCGCTTGCTGTCTGTCGCGCTCTACGTCCCGTAGAGCACCAGCAGCTGCTCGCTGGCTGTCTGCTCGGTCTCGGGCCACATTCTCTTCCATCTGAATGCGTCTTATTTCTAGACGTATATGCTCTTCTTCGCTCCGCTGCTGGATCTGCAGTCGGTCGCGTTCAGCAGCGGCGTTCAGGCTGATGAGGAAGGCCTGCTGTAGGGTCCTCTCTGCCTCGCTGGGAGAAGGCGGTTGTATAGGGGAGCCTTCCCTCGGGGTACTCCTTGCGGAGCCTTGGAGCTCTATCTCCACGGTGCTCTCCCCGTCTTCTTCCGTGCCGAGTTCTCTCTCGGTAGCGTTGTATTCCTCCCGGGACTCATCGGGGACTACTTCTTCAGTACTGGCGGGGTGTGAAGTCATGTCTGGTTCCCACTGGTCCCCACCGTGAGCTTGGTCAGTTACATTAGAACCCGTAGGGGCCTCTATGGTCGGGGTAGTCTGGGCGTTGGGGTTAGACATACTTTTACTTTCTAGTTTTACCGCGTTTACTGTTAGTAGAAGACTAGGTTGTTGACTGACAGCGTAAGCCTCTAAGTACTGAGGGAGCCATCGTTCGCGCTGCGGGCGTTGGTTAGGAGGATCGTTTCGTGGAGTGTTCATCATAGGCCATTTCAATATTAATAACACTATATTAATATTACACTAATTACCATCCGGCTCGAAGGACCAATTGTAACTGAGGGGTACAATTCCCTGACTGTATTGTTAGATATGATACTTACTACCACTACCTCTTGTACTTTAGACTCTGGCCACCCAGTACTAGGCATAAATAATTATGGTAAACACTCCCACGTAGATGAAACGATCCAACACAAATGTACCAAGTCGAAAGTCTGCGTTTAATAATAATTAATACATAGCAAAAGGTATGTAGAGCAATCACTTAATTACATTTATGATTTGAAATAGGATGCACTTTTATGGCAAATGAGTATTCGTTGGTATATCAATAGAGAATGTCCAATCTCTGGTGGCGCAGGCGGTAAATATACAACCTGGAATATTTAAGGAATAATAGCAATGATACTTTAATGATTATAGAACTGGATACACTAGGGGGGAATTCCGGTCGCTTGTAAGACAACTGGAGAAGGGGGGGGGGGGTAGAGTCTGGCTGTATCCGTCTGGCCGAGGGTATCCTGGGAGAACCCACGGTTGTGCGGCTCGGTGCCTCAGCGATCCTCGATCCACAGATGAAAGCAGTTGGACTCTCTGTGGGCCGGCTTCCTCCGGTCCACGATGGAGAGACGTGAAGCGACCTCGTCGTGTAGAGCGTCTCCTCACCTGTCGTCCTCTCCGGGGGGGGGGGTTTCCAACACACGGCAGTGTTGGTCTTTATCCATAGAATAATCACTGTATACAAAGCATAATCCGTGCCTGGGAAGGCGGGCTGTCGTCGGTAGAATAATCCGGTATGCAGGTCCACTCGCTCGTCGGCTCTGGGGCTCCTCGGGTGCAGCCTCACATGGGGTCGGCCACCCTGGATAAGCAGCCAGTTCTACCCGAAACGATGGGGGTACTGACTACGATAGTATTCTCACCGCACGAAGCACTACATATGAATAGACTATTATTAGCTTAATAGACTACGTCCAACTCGACGATATAGTGCCAAATATGACTATTCAAATATTAATATACACGATGTCTCAATACTGATGGTAGGCCGAACTTGGCCTTACTCCCACATGTGGCGTCGCGGGGAGGCTTTACGTCTGTCACTCTATTGGAGGGTAAGAAACTGGACTAAAAGGAAGTCCTACTTTAGTAGCGCAGTATATATACGCACTATGAACAAATAGTACCATTAGTGGTGCGGTAGCCAGATTCCTACGCGGAACTAGGACTTGTTCGTACATGTTGAGCGGTACGTTTGAACTGGGTCTGGGGGGTATGGCAGCCTGGCACCAAGGTCTCGACCAATAGTAGAATGGAGACTATTATGGGATGTTCAGTAGGCTAGAATGGATATTCAATGCATATTGTACAAGGAATATACAAGGGATATCAGGGAATATTAGAGAATATACAAATACAATTAAATATATATATATAAATAAATATATATATTCGGTTTAATCTGGCCCTTCACAACAGTACTCATTTGCATATATTGCCAGGAACAGAATCACCAACATTGGATGAATCTGCCAGATTCAACATTTTTGTTTCATAATTTTGACACATAACACAATTCACTTTTTACAGAAGGGATTGTGGCTATCTTTTTATCATCCCATAAATCAGGAAATACTCTCTAATCAGGCTATGAATGATATATCAACAAACCCCTCATGGTGTGTGTAGGTGCTAGGGAAATGGATATTTCATCTTACTGTACGTGTAAGAAAAACACATAAAAACAATTTTTTTGGGAAAACACCCTCAAAGTTGTGTGTTGTAATTGTGATTTATGGACACCATCAGACAATCAATCAATAAACTAATTGTGTGTTTTCGATATTTTATTGCCAATAGTTTGAAATAAGACGTGGTATAAATCTCAAAATTGAATTTTTTTTTTATATTTGCCTATTCACCTACTCGCCTTAATATTAATGTGTAGGGGGGACGCACAGAGTGCACTCAATGAAAAGTATACAATAGAATGTATCTGAGCAACGAGAGGTTGCCATGCAATCAGTACAAACACGTTGAGGTCGCCCAGTGTATCACCAGCCTTAGTCTTGTACCTGATCTCCCCGTTGTTTGGTCTGAGTAGTTTTTATATCTAGTTATATTTTATTTAATTATATTAAAACACTGATGTTTTAATGCAGTCATACATTGCTTATTGTGGAAGTATCATTTGTTCAGCTTCAGTATAATTAGCTTTGAGTGTTTCAGATCACTCTCAGTATGTTGAGGGGGCGTGGCCTTCTGTTCACTAGACCAGGGGTTCCCAAACTTTTCAGGCCGGGGCCCAGAAAATAAGCCGCGGCCCAATGCACATCGTCTGGCTTTTTTTTTTTTTTTTTTGTCAGGCGGCCGATTTTTTAAGCCAAATATTACTTCAATCCTATTAAGTTAGTTCAAGTTAGTTATTCATTTATATGTGCTATTTATGAGAGGGCTAACTTGTTGCAAAATAATAATGATAATAATAATAGCCTCATTAAAATACTATTGTTGCTTCGGTTGTTTTCAGCGTTTTATGTGCATAATCTGTTATTTAGTTTGAAATGTTCGTTGAAATAAGTAGATTTTTCGTTTTTGTTTATTTATTAAGTTAATATAAAACCATATAGTCACATTTTAGAATACAATAGAATATAATTTTAGAATACAACTAGAAACACTGTCCTGGCCTGCTTCTAAGTTCAGTGGCCTGACAAAAAAAAAAAAAAAAAAAAAAAAAAAAAAAAATTTAAATCATCTCGCGGCCCACCCGTGGCTGCTCGCGGCCCACCTTTGGGTCGCGACCCCGACTTTGGGAACCACTGCACTAGACAGTAGACACTATAGAGATGCTTTATACATGGATACAGGACAACACTATAACGATATAGTCTGTTTTAAACGGGTCACTGAGGACAGAGATAACTCATCTCTCCCTAATCTCCTCATCTCTCTGTGTGTGTGTGTGTGTGTGTGTGTGTGTGTGTGTGTGTGTGTGTGTGTGTGTGTGTGTGTGTGTGTGTGTGTGTGTGTGTGTGTGTGTGTGTGTGTGTGTGTGTGTGTGTGTGTGTGCGTGCGTGCGTGCGTGCGTGCGTGCGTGCGTGCGTGCGTGCGTGCGTGCGTGCGTGTGTGTGTGTGCGCGTGTGTGTGTCTGTGTCTGTGTATGTCTGTGTGTGTAATCTCTGTCATGGCTGGGGGTCATCAGTTAACAGTCAGACCTAACCCTCTGTTGAGAAATAATGAGAGGATGATGTCTTTATCTTGGGGGAGATCTCCTGATAAGGCTCCTGGGTGATAGGAGAGGGAAAACATTGGCAGTTTAAGTCAGGCTTTCCGAGTCGTCACCTCCCTCTTGGTATGTATTACTTCTGTGTGTAATAATAATAATAATAATAATAATAATAATAATAATAATAATAATAATAATAATAATAATAATAATTACTTGCATTTATATAGAGCTTTTCGAGACACTCAAATCACTTTACAATGTAGGGTGGAAATTGCCTCCTTCACCACCACTGGTAGCACCCAACCTTGGGCTACGCAGGCTCAATGGCTACCATACACTGGCACCAGACACACATCACACTACACAATGGCTTCCATACACTGGCACCCGGCACACATCACACTACACAATGGCTGAACGGCTCAGGAGACAGGGATTGATATCAGCCAATTAAGGGGAAGGGATGATTAGGTGGCCTTGATGTCAGAGACCTGATTGGGAATTTGGCCAGGAACGTCGGGGAACCCCCTACTCTTTACGATAGGCGTCCTGGGTTCTTTAACGACCGAATTCAGTCAGGAATTAGTCAGGATTAGTGTAAACTAATGACTTAGTTTAAGTCACCCTGCAAGTCAAGTCAAGTCATGTGCTCCTTTATTAATCCCCCCTCAGGGAAAATTCCAGTGCCGTATATGATTGAGGATTTATGTAAAGACTTATGTTCAGCAGAATGACAATAGTTGAAAAAGGATTTATATTTTCTGTGTGTAGAATAAGAGTAGTTGTTATTGGCTCAGCTAAACCAAAATCCCAGTTTTGGATGGGGGGGCGGGGGTTGTCTTGCCAAGTCTTCACAGATGTTTGTAGCATAACTGCAATGAGAACATTCCCCCGCCTGATTGCTAAATAACTCTTGAGAGATTGACACAAACCATCGGGATCCATCTGATGTGATCAAACCCGGAGGCCGCTGCGATGACTTTCATGTGGTTCGCCAAAGTGGGTTAGTCTATGACATCAGCATAGCTCAGAGAAAGTCCATTACCCAGCATGCACCTGATGCCCAGGACTCTGTTGTCGTCTCACAGGAAGCTCTGTGTCTGTGTCTGGCACCATGAGGCCGTGAGGAACGTCACGGAGTAACTCTTGCCGTTCCTGTAACTCTGCGATGAGTCACCAATGTGAGTTAAAGTCACCAATGAAATGAAAGAAGGAGGAGTCTATCAGCCTGCGTTACCCAACTTCTCAGAGAGCTGCACTGGCGTCCCGCCGCCGCATGATTCTGCTTCAAGGTCCTTGACCCGACGTGGAGCGAGGGGAGCGGCTCCCTCCTACCTCTGGTGCAGCGAGGGGAGCGGCTCCCTCCTACCTCTGGTGCACCGAGGGGAGCGGCTCCCTCCTACCTGTGGTGCAGCGAGGGGAGCGGCTCCCTCCTACCTGTGGTGCAGCGAGGGGAGCGGCTCCCTCCTACCTGTGGTGCAGTGAGGGGAGCGGCTCCCTCCTACCTCTGGTGCAGTGAGGGGAGCGGCTCCCTCCTACCTCTGGTGCAGAGAGGGGAGCGGCTCCCTCCTACCTGTGGTGCAGCGAGGGGAGCGGCTGCCTCCTACCTCTGGTGCAGTGAGGGGAGCGGCTCCCTCCTACCTCTGGTGCAGCGAGGGGAGCGGCTCCCTCCTACCTCTGGTGCAGCGAGGGGAGCGGCTCCCTCCTACCTCTGGTGCAGCGAGGGGAGCGGCTGCCTCCTACCTCTGGTGCAGCGAGGGGAGCGGCTCCCTCCTACCTCTGGTGCAGCGAGGGGAGCGGCTCCCTCCTACCTCTGGTGCAGTGAGGGGAGCGGCTCCCTCCTACCTCTGGTGCAGTGAGGGGAGCGGCTCCCTCCTACCTCTGGTGCAGAGAGGGGAGCGGCTCCCTCCTACCTCTGGTGCAGTGAGGGGAGCGGCTCCCTCCTACCTCTGGTGCAGTGAGGGGAGCGGCTGCCTCCTACCTCTGGTGCAGTGAGGGGAGCGGCTCCCTCCTACCTCTGGTGCAGTGAGGGGAGCGGCTCCCTCCTACCTCTGGTGCAGTGAGGGGAGCGGCTCCCTCCTACCTCTGGTCAATGGTCTCTAACTACACACTACTTAGTACTTGGAAAAACATCCAAAAGTGAGTCATGATGACCACGTTTATCCAAATATCCCGCCCCTGCGCCAATACATCACCCGGCTGTCTCACGAGACAACGAGCAGTATTACATATACCAATGCCTGCTAGTGCAGGCCCTACCTGGGCGCGACATAGCTTGACTGCTAACCGTCGCACGAAGTCCCTCCGTCTGCTGTCATGCGACGAGGAACAAACAGGATAGGGCCGTCGTGCTGTCAGGACGTGCCGAGAAGGTTCCGGGGGCTGGCGAACTTCTGGCGAATTCCTAACATTGTGTAATGTCTCCTTCTGCTTCATAACAATCTCCAGTTCCGAAGTGCATCTAGCTGCTTCCGCGTTGGAAACGAATGAGGAAGGGTGAGGCGTGACCACTTCCGGCGTAATATAGGGCGCATGGGAGTGGCGTGGTCACGTGCAAGTGGGTGCATTTGTTTTGTTTCCTGGAGCACACAAGGTGCTAGAGATTATGAGTTATATCTCACAAGGTAGGAGAGTGATAGGCAACCTTCGGAACGAAGAAGCCACCTAATGAGGCAGAGCGGGACGCGATAGCCAGTTGATATATAACAGCGTTACAGTTGTGTTTTGCTTCCGTGATTTCACATGTCAGGGTTTAGTTTAGTTTAGTTTATCAGGATCCCCAATTAGCTACAACATAGCAGTAACTATTCCTCCTGGGGTCCACAGAATAACTTACATTGTGACCGTGTGACATAATACTTACATCATAACATAACAAGTAAACAGGACAAAGGACTAGTACACACACACATACATAATACTTACATCATGATATAACATTACAAGTAAACAGGACAAAGGACTAGTACACACACACATACATAATACTTACATCATGATATAACATAACAAGTAAACAGGACAAAGGACTAGTACACACACATACATAATACTTACATCATGATATAACATTACAAGTAAACAGGACAAAGGACTAGTACACATACAGACATAATACTTACATCATGATATAACATAACAAGTAAACATGACAAAGGACTAGTACACATACAGACATAATACTTACATTATAACATATACTATTACAAGTAACCAGGACAAAGGACTTGGACTAGTACACACACACAAGACACGCCACTATACAATAATACAATATCCAATCATGTGTGAAATAGCTAAGAATACTTTAATTGACGTTAATAACATAATAACAATTATGAAGAGATTATTTCTGATCTGATGTAACCTCGCTCACGTCCCTCAGTCCGGAAGCTCATCAGGCACTAGGGCTGACCCTTATTATTCGACTAATTGGTCGAAAGGAGCCGTAGTCGACTGCCAACCTCTTAGTCGAATACAAAAAAAAATGTAAAATAATTCCAAAAGAAAAGAGGCCTAGAAGCGTGGCTAACGCTAATGGCAAGCATACCAGAGGCTAACTGCCTACGAAAACTGGCACAGAGGCACTGAAAGAGGATTTCACCCATCTAATGAACACACTAGACTAGACAAATATCAAGATGTATCCATCAGTGGACCAATTGCATGCTTTTGGAGAGGACAAGAAGCCTTCAGTCGACTCCTTCAGACATTAAGCACCCCCCACAGCCCAAATGTTATAATAATAATAATAATAATAATAATAATAATAATAATAATAATAATAATAATAATAATAATAATAATAATAATAATAATAATAATAATAATAATAATAATAATAATAATAATAATAATAATAATAATAATAATAATAATAATAATAATAATAATAATAATAATAATAATAATAATAATAATAATAATAATAATAATAATAATAATAATAATAATAATAATAATAATAATAATAATAATAATAATAATAATAATAATAATAATAAGTAAGGGATAATGTATAGCTATTGTCATTGTCATATAGGTCATTGTCGCAAAATAATTGACCGACACAGAGTTTAAAATACCGAGCCGCCTCGGCGAGGTGTTTTAAACGTCAGTGAAGGTCAATTATTTTGCGACAATGATCGAGTATAGCTATACATTATCCCGCTTATTACATGGCTAACTTACTAACAATATACCTAATTCATTTTACATCGACTCGCAACACTGGTTCTGGGCTTCTGGCTCCGCTCGTCGCTCCGCCCCCTGTCATCGCCGGCAGCTTCCCCGGCAGCACTGATGTCAGTGGGCTTGATTGCGAACAGCTGCGCACAGCGGCCATTATTGTGGGCTTGATTGCGAACAGCTGCGCACAGCGGTCATTATTGTCCCACAGCGGTCATTATTGTCTGATAACTGACCTCTGACGCGCGCTATTGACCAATCACAAGCAAGCATTTCGGCGAATGTGAAAACGCCATGTAATAATAAGAAATACATTTTTTTTATACTTTTATTTTATTTAATTTTTCAACCAATAGTCGACTAACTGCAAATTTTTGCCAATTATAGTCGACCATCCAAATCCTTAGTCTGGGACAGCCCTATCTGGCACCATCTTGGTCCTCAGAGTTTGACCTGATTTCACCGCTTGGCCGACTCCCAACCCGTCCACGGGAACTGAGCCAAATTGTGACAAGCACATGTTATCACGGCATGTTTGACATGTTAGCATAACCCGCCGATTCCGACGTGGAACGCTAACAAAGGTCACACGCGCCAAACGAAAACCCCTTTTCCGCCATGATGTGACAAGTGCCTGATTGAGATAAATCGCAGAGCAAATTTCCAAAACGCCAAAGTACCCAGTCGAGAACAATGGCGCCTTTGCCGTCTCCACTGTAAGACGTGCCGTAAGCCAGGCCACCTTCTCTCTGCTGTTATGCTGATGGAAGAAACACCACTCTGCCGCTTCCAAAACCTCCTCCTCTATCCAGTTACCACCTGATGGTTTTGGAACGCAGCGTCGTTGGACAGGGGAGAGGATCATTCTGATGCCACACACGCAGGGACACCCCCCCCCACACACACACTCTCCCTCTCTCTATCTCTCTCTCTCTCCCCCCCTCTCTCTCTCTCTCCCTCTCTCTCTCTCTCTCCCCCCCTCTCTCTCTATCTCTCTCTCT
>NC_140173.1:58673612-58676374 GCF_963971535.1 Notolepis coatsorum | reverse complement strand
CAGCCGAACGCACAATTGGAGGGGGGCTCCCCACTCTCCAGAACATTTACAACAAGCGTTGCAAGGGGAAGGCTAAGAGAATTATTAAGGACTCGAGCCACCCGAACAACTGCCTCTTTGAACTGCTGCCGTCAGGCAAGCGACACAGGAGTCTCAAGGCGAGCACAGAAAGACTCAGAAGTAGCTTCTATCCCCAGGCCATCAGGCTGCTAAACGAACAATGAATGAACACTACACAACAACAACCACCAAACACACATAGCACACACATCCACACGCACACACTCACTTTAAACAAACACACTGTAGCACCCACTACACACACTTTATAGCACACACCCACTTTAAACAAACACACTGTAGCACCCACTCCCCACACTTTATATTTATGGATGAAGGATTGCACTACAACTCGTACACCTTACTGTAAATTGTACCTAAAATTGTACCTCATCCCATTTCTGCTTTGCACTAGATAGTACTGTACATTAGTACACTGCATAGTATTGTGTATTGTATATTATATGGTAACTCAGAACATTGTACATATGTCTATACCGAACAACTGTGACCTCATTCTTCTTCTAAATTCATGCTATATTATGTTATTATGTTATTTGATACTATCTTGTCTAGCACAGTCTCTGGAGCGTAACAGTAAGAAGCATTTTGTATGAAAGTATTCTGTACTTCTGTATGACAACTATTAAAGAACTTGAACTTGAGAACTTGAAAACTGGACCGAACTTCACTTCCTGTCGCAATGATTTGCTACTACAATAGCTGACAGGAAACACACTTGGGTCTGAGAGCAATGAAATTCCAGTGAAACTATCTATACACGGAACATTAATAATAATAATAATAATAATAATAATAATAATAATAATAATAATAATAATAATAATAATAATAATAATAATAATAATAATAATAATAATAATAATAATAATAATAATAATAATAATAATAATAATAATAATAATAATAATAATAATAATAATAATAATAATAATAATAATAATAATAATAATAATAATAATAATAATAATAATAATAATAATAATAATAATAACAATAACAATAACAATAATAATAATAATAACAATAATAATAATAATAATAATAATAATAATAATAATAATAATAATAATAATAATAATAATAATAACAATAATAATAACAATAATAATAATAATAATAATAATAATAATAATAATAATAATAATAATAATAATAATAATAATAATAATAATAATAATAATAATAATAATAATAATAATAATAATAATAATAATAATAATAATAATAATAATAATAATAATAATAATAATAATAATAATAATAATAATAATAATAATAATAATAATAATAATAATAATAATAATAATAATAATAATAATAATAATAATAATAATAATAATAATAATAATAATAATAATAATAATAATAATAGATCAAATTTATATAGCGCCTTTCATAGAACCCAAGGTCGCTTCACAAATCAGGACAAAAAATAGGGCTAGGGAATAGGGGGGGGGGTAAGGGATAATGGATAATGGACCTAATCTAATCTAAACTATATGGGGAAAAGCCTTGGTGAAGAGGTGTGTTTTTTAGAGCAGATTTGAAGGTGTCCAGGTTGGGGCGTTGCGGATTTCACGGGGGGAGAGAGTTCCAGAGGGTAGGGGACGCCATGCTGAAGGCTCTGTCCCCCAAAATCCGTAACTGGTGCGAGGGATGGAGAGGAGACCTAGATCAGAGGATCGTAGGTTCCGGGATGGAGTGTGCTGGTGGAGGAGATCAGACAGGTATCGGGGGTGAGGGGCATGGAGGGACTCGTAGGTGAGGAGCAGGAGTTTGAAGGTGATGCGGAACTTGCCTGGGAGCCAGTGGAGGTGGATGCGGGTGGGGGTGATGTGCTGCCAGGGCTTGGTGTGAGTGAGAACCCTGGCAGCTGAGTTCTGAACATACTGGAGCCTGTCACATTAACCTGTGTCCTCTCAGTGTCATCTGTCTATATGTCTGTATGCAGCAGCTTCAAACTTAATACCTGATGACATCATCTGCACATAATCTTTTGCTTTTACATATCTGTATACTATATCTATACCGGTAGATACTATATCTATATCTATATATTTAGATATTTATCTGTTCATATCCCTTACCTACTCTTACGCTGCTGGCCAGTATGACTTACTACCATATTGTCTTTATACCTGTATCACTGTAGATATTAATACCACAACTCTGTACATACATCTGATTAGCACTACACCCAGTAGTACTAATTTATATATTTTATACCCAGTTTAATCACCTGTACATTGTATATTTCTATTGCACTTTACTGTTACATTTGCAGTCTGGTTAGGATGCCACATTTATTTTTGTTGTACTGTACATGTGCTGTTATGATGACAATACATTTGAACCTAATCTAATCTAATCTAATCTAATCTAATCTAATCTAATCTAATCTAATCTAATCTAATCTAATCTAATCTAATCTAATCTAATCTAATCTAATCTAATCTAATCTAATCTAATCTAATCTAATCACACATTCGAGTTTTAGCACTCCAGTTTTTGGATCTGGAGAGAGTGGTTCATGTTCACTAATATGTTTGGACTCGTCTTGGACTTCCCAAAGACTGGACACATCACATCGCGTTTTTCTTTTAACGTTTCTGCATGAATGAACGCTGGCTTCACCGTCAGCGTTGTACTTGTGTTTAGAGCCTTGGTAATGGTGCGCT
>NC_140173.1:58626112-58671112 GCF_963971535.1 Notolepis coatsorum | reverse complement strand
TTTTTTTTAATTGTATTATGAATCGAAAGAATTTACAAGCATTCAGTCATTCGAGTTCATATACTGTATCAAGAAACATTTCTGAGTATATTTTAACTACCGACATGTATTTTTGTATGCATGTATGTCTCTGTCTCTCTCTCTGTATCTGTCTGTCTCTCTCTCTGTAGCCTGTCTGTCCCTCTCTCTGTAGCATGTGTCGGTATCTCTATCTGTAGCCTGTCTCTCTCTCTGTAGCATGTGTCTGTCTCTCTCTCTGTAGCATGTGTCTGTCTCTCTCTCTGTAGCATGTGTCTGTCTCTCTCTCTGTAGCATGTGTCTGTCTCTCTCTCTGTAGCATGTGTCTGTCTCTCTCTCTGTATCCTGTCTGTCTATCTCTCTCTCTGTATCTGTCTGTCTCTCTCTCTGTAGCATGTGTCTGTCTCTCTCTCTGTAGCATGTGTCTGTCTCTCTCTCTGTAGCATGTGTCTGTCTCTCTCTCAGTAGCCTGTCTGTCTCTCTCTCTGTAGCATGTGTCTGTCTCTCTCTCTGTAGCATGTGTCTGTCTCTCTCTCTGTAACCTGTGTCTGTCTCTCTCTCTGTATCCTGTCTGTCTCTCTCTCTCTCTGTAGCCTGTGTCTGTCTCTCTCTCTGTAGCATGTGTCTGTCTCTCTCTCTGTAGCATGTGTCTGTCTCTCTCTCTGTAGCCTGCCTGTCTCTCTCTCTCTGTAGCCTGTGTCTGTCTCTCTCTCTGTAGCCTGTGTCTCTCTCTGTAGCCTGCCTGTCTCTCTCTGTAGCCTGTCTGTCTCTCTCTCTGTAGCCTGTCTGTCTCTCTCTCTGTAGCCTGTCTCTCTCTCTCTCTCTCTGTAGCCTGTGTCTCTCTCTCTCTGTAGCCTGTGTCTGTCTCTCTCTGTAGCCTGTATCCTTCTCTCTGTCGCCTGCCTGTCTCTCTCTGTAGCCTGCCTGTCTCTCTCTCTGTAGCCTGTCTCTCTCTCTCTCTGTAGCCTGTGTCTCTCTCTCTCTCTGTAGCCTGTATCCAGGGCCGCCTGGGAGAAATGCGAGGCCCTGTGCAAGATATTTTTTTTTCATACAGTCAACATATTCTTAAATAATAGCGCTGCCCGAGGCTGGGCATGATACAGTCAACATATAGCAAGAGAGAGAGCGAGAGAGAGCTCCCGTTCTACAGTCAATATACAGTGTACAGAGAGAGAGAGAGAGAGAGAGAGAGAGAGAGAGAGAGAGAGAGAGAGAGAGAGAGAGAGAGAGAGAGAGAGAGAGAGAGAGAGAGAGAGAGAGAGAGAGAGAGACACATTGGAAAGAAATTGAAATGCTATTTGGCCCTAAACAGAGAGTACACAGTGGCAGAATACCTGAGCACTGTGACTGAAGATCCTTGACTAGGTACAGACTCAGCGAGCACAGCCTAGCCATCGAGAAAGGCCGCCATAGGCAGACTGTGTGTGTTAGAAAGAGAGAGAGAGAGAGAGAGAGAGAGAGAGAGCATGTGTGTTTGTGTGTTAGAGAGAGAGAGCATGTCTGTGTGTCGTGTGTGTGTGTGTGTGTTAGAGAGAGAGCATGTATGAGAGAGATAAGCAAAGATGAGCCCCTAAAGGATATTCAACTTTTAATGGAAGAACAAAACAGAAGGAAAAGATAACTTCACAAAGGCAACATGAATATACATAGATCCAAAAGGACAAAGATCAACACTTAAATCCAAAGAGAAGAGGGTCTATACCAGAGAAAACAAAGTAGCAAGGAGCCAATGGCCGACATCAGCTAAATAGGCTAACTGCAAATAGAGTAGCCAGGTACTGACACCAGGCCACACACAGCTTGGGCCAATGCTACCCAAGCTACACAAACGACCAAGACAATTCACACACAGCGTATCTCGTATCTCCAAATGTTGTGAAGTAACATATGTTTTGCCTGGAAAAAAACATTGTTATTAACAAAACATTCGGGAGGGGAAGGAAGGAAGAGTGGGGTAATGTCCAATGGACATCTTACCTGCACCAAGGAACGCAGGGCGAAAGGCCGCAACACAGGTCTCCACGTTGACGAAAGGCCTCTCGCTGGCGGGACAAAAAGAAGCTATGGCCGGAGCCTTGTCATGGTGCAGGCCCGACTACATCTTCTGTCAAAGATGATGTCGTAGTCAGAGTGCCAGGGCCTGCTATTCTCACGGCTAATGTCAATGGTCGTAGCACAAGCTAACAGCTAACTCTAGGCTAACTGATAGCATCAAGCTAACGTTCCCAGCCAAGCGAAAACGAGCAGCTAACGTCGTAGCTAAACAGCTAACTGGCTAACAGTTAGCTCAACCCGGCTATCGCTAACCATTAGCTAACGCAGAAGCAAGCTATGCGGCTACCACTGAAAAACTGTACAACGTGAGAAAAGCAATACAGGCCAACACTTCAGACAGCCGCTGTGTTTTCCTCTTCTCATACGAAGAGAGAAGGGAAAAAGAAGGCAATACACGTCCCACTACAGAGTGGTGTTTACCATAGCGGTGCCAGCAACAAGTCCCTCGCGGACTATAGCCGACTTGAGCATGGAGATATTCTCATAATGAAACACCAAGCTCACCTCCCTCGCACCAGGTGCTGACACCAGGCCACACACCGTTAGCTACTAGTACTACAACAGCTAGTCGGCCCGTTTGGCTCCCGAAAGAGAGAGAGAGAGAGAGAGAGAGAGAGAGAGAGAGAGAGAGAGAGAGAGAGAGAGAGAGAGAGAGAGAGAGAGAGAGAGAGAGAGAGAGAGAGAGAGAGATCCACGGGACAACCGCGTGGAGTTGACGAAGTTCATCTGCCGAACCGACCGTCCTCTTCATCTTGGCATAACAATGCTGCACACGCTGTCTCTAGGTTAGCTAACGCTAGTTAGCCTTTAGCTAAGCTAGCTACTAGCCGACATCATCATGGCTATATCCCGACTGAACCACACGTTAGCACTCAATATTATAACGTAGCTAAAGCTAACTAGCTGTCCCTGTCTTTAGCGGGGATGGCTAGCCTGACTGAACTGTCTAACATGCAACAACTTTCATCTTCAGTCCATCTGCCGAACGATGTCCTCTTCATCTTGGCTGGCATAACCTCCAATGCTGCATGCACGAAATAGTCAGACGCTACCTTACCTGTAACCCCTCCCCTCATTGAAACCAATTCTGCTGCCTGCAGAGCCTCAGAGCTGCCTGCAGAGCCTCAGAGCCAGGAACAACATTCTACATTCTACAAACGTGTCTAATGTGAAATATATAAGCATATAAGCAAAACTAGATTTTAGGTCTGTGATGAAAAAGGGCCTCGCGGGAAGGGGGGCCTCGCAAAAAATTTAAAATAAATAAAAAAAATAATAAATAAAAAATATTTTTCTTTTCTTTTTTTTGTGCGAGGCCCCCCTTCCCGCGAGGCCCTGTGCAACCGCACTGCTCGCACACCCGCTGAGGCGGCCCTGCCTGTATCCCTCTCTCTGTAGCCTGCCTGTCTCTCTCTCTGTAGCCTGTCTCTCTCTCTGTAGCCTGTCTGTCTCTCTCTCTGTAGCCTGTCTGTCTCTCTCTGTAGCCTGTCTGTCTCTCTCTGTAGCCTGTCTGTCTCTCTCTGTAGCCTGTGTACAGTACATTCGTCTGTAAAAAGGATGGCAAGAGATTAACATTGGACCCCATTCAGTTGTATTTGTAACACTGTTTTGATTCCACGTAATAGAAGGGGATGTTTTTGTGACCCTTTATTTTTCCCCATGTGAGGTTGGACATAATTACAATTATTGGTGTGCGAGGGATCCAGGGAATGATCTTTGAGTAATGGAAAAGTTAGCTCACCAACGTACCTGTTGTACAATGTGTCTGTTGTCACGATGCATTTGCGGTCCATCGTTTAGTTTTAATGCTTAAAAAAACAGGGGATGTTTTTAAGTGAAACTTTATGAGAGTAAAGTTGGACAGTTGAATATAAGTGGGAGTTACATTTAGCGGGTCAATGTGGCCATCTGTTGTTGTTGCCTATTGCGATTTGCCATGTTGTGATTATGTGCAGCATATTTATTTTATGCTAAATCCAGTACCATCATTTTTCCTGACAATATTAGTCATTTTGCTTATTTATTTAATTCAATAAATATGCATATGCATAAAGAAAGCATATTTGTCCACTCCGATGTTGATATAATAAGAATATTAAACACTTGAAAAATATCTCTTTAGGGTAATCAATATCTCGATTAATCACAGTTAACTATGGACAAATGAATCGATTGACAGGCCTAAAACCGCTTATATATTAGGTATAAGGTATTATATAGGGGGTGGGGTTACAAGTGGATAGACCACAAAGTAGATGCATATAATCACAAATGTGCATCGTGTGTTAACCATCACGAAATTGACAAGTAACCAAACCCCCCCCACACCCCGGGCCCCGTTCCCCGTACGGCTAACTGAGTTAGCCGGATAATTTCCAGTATAGCCTGACTTAAGCCAGACCTTTCCATTCCCCGACGCTCGATTGTCTAAATCACCATGGTAACAGATCAAAAAGTTTGAGCCTGGTCGAGAGCAGGGTTAAGTTCAGTTAGCTGGATGAACCATGGCCACGCCCCCGCAAAGAAATGCCAGCTCGCTTCCTGAAATGATTTCACAGTCTAGATCTGCATTATACCATTCTGAATTATGTTCTTGTGCTTCATTCTTCCAGAGGGGGCTTTTGAAATGTGAAATAGACCAAAATGCTGATACTAAATTCACGTTGTCCTAAATAATGCACGTTATATATACCGTGGCGCTCGCTAGGTGCGATGTACACATTATGAGGTTATTTTAACAACGCGCAGCATTGCAAATGTGAATCCCGCAGGGATATTTTTAATGATTGAAACCTATCGCTCGTTTGGCTCTGATTCCTTTCATATTCTCCGCTGTTTATGTTTAACGGAGCGCATGGATTGTGTTTCATTCAAGCATAAAATTGAAGTGTCTATGCGTGGATTGTGGTTTTTGTGGATTATGAATTACGAGGAATCTGAGGATTGTTGAATTGTATCATCACTCACACGTTATTGTGATATTGTAACTGGGATTAATGCATTTGAGAATAAAGAGATAAAACTTCATTCAAAAAAAAGAAAAAAAAAAAAACAGGGGTCTCTTGTCCATTGATGGATACACAATGAATATATGCCGTCTGGCACAGTGGTCCAACGGCCAGTGTTCACTCCTGGCAAGCGGGCGACCCGAGTTCGAGACCCTGCGTTTCCAATATAATTTCTTTGGAATATAATATTAATGATTATACGCAAAAGTAGCCTAGTTTTAAGTTAAAATATTATAAATCTACATGCATTGAGGATGTCATTCTTTATATAGCTCTCAACGTGCACCAAATTGAAGTATTTACATTTCAAAAAGAAAACTAGAAGGAGTGGGATTCGAACGCGGGTCGTCCGTGTGAAAGGCAAAATGCTCGACCATCAGACCACGGTGGCAGACAAATGAAACATCAACCATACATCCATCAATGGATAAGAGAGCCGTATCCTTATTCTGAAACTGTTGAACTAATTATTTTCGCTAGCAAGATCTCATTTGATTATCCATTCCATGAACCTACTGCCAGCAGGGCACGTTTAAAGAAATATAATCTGATTGATTGGGGTAATGAGGGACTTAAAATTTGCCTATAGATTATGCATTTAACTTGTCGGCGAGGCTATTGAGCCGTACTGCAATCTGTTAATAATGTTTTAAATCAATCAATCAATCAATGCCGTTAGAAAATCAGGATTTCTGCTCTCGACACTTGCTGTCTTCTCAGCTGAGGCGGGCGCGCGCGCTGATCCTGAGTATCAAGTCTGGTTTGAGTTAACGAGACTGAATCCACCTTCGAGGAACAGGAAAATCCCGGCTTCAAACATCGGGTTAATTGAATCTGGATAATGGGACTCTTGATCGACTTAGTTGAACCAGGTACGGGGAATAGGGCCCTGGGATCATGGACAGAGAGAACAGTTATATTAAGGATTGTATTACAGTGATCGCTCGTTTCCAGTATGCATGTTGGCAGCCCGGTGCTCCACGCTCGTTAAGGCTCTGAAGTCAAGAAGCCATCTTTGTATATTGACAGACTGAGGAGCTTTCCATCTACAACCTATTACCCGCTTGGCAGATCTGAGGCCAGCTAGCCACAGACACGTTCCTGCTTAACACACAGTTCCAAATTGTAGCTGTCGCTAAAGGAGTACTTCATCCAAAAATGATCATTTGTATATCAATAACTGCACCCCACGATGCCTTGGATTCATGACCATTTTATTTTCTTCTCACATGTCTCTGTGATTGTACAATAAAAAATAAAAAACAGCAACAGCAAAACTATATTAAAACATCTGTTTACAAACTCTCTCACAACGTGTGCAATATAATCCAAATCTCGTTTACCCAGTGGTATGCTCAGTGCTTCCCAAACACATGCTTTTCCCATAAAACCTTGCTAACGAAAAATGTCTGCCTTCAAATGGAACTTGTCTCTTTCTGTGTTCACGAGAAGAGTCCATATGAACGACCCACTGTTGTGTTATTCACAACGATGTAAGTGGAAAATCTGTGCTGGTTTATTTTGCACATCATCTCTCACACACCAAAAACTCAGCAGTTTTGCACACATTAATTTAGTTTGACAGTTATTGAGAGTAGGGGTAGGGGAAAAATCGATACAGCAATATATCCCAATATTTTGTGTGCCGATATGATATTTTAATAGCTGACACCAAGTATCGATATATACATATATCTTTTTTAATTAAATGCATTTTCTTAGCTTGATAATCCCATTTTACTGCAATAAAGATTATTGGAATGAGGTGAACAGATTGAAAACGTTATTTTATTCGATAAAACAGATCATGTATATATTTTTTATTTCAGATGGTAACAAAGTGTTCCATTGGAGACATAATGAATATTTAATAATAATAAAATTGTGGGCAGTGTGTGTTAAAGAGGCACTATGCAATTTGTTGTACATTGTTTCATGTACAATTGGCCAGTTTGTGATGCACACTAAATAATCTGGTAACACTTTATAATAACACTCAGTTATAAGACCTTTAGAAGGTATTTGTAGATAATGAACTAATCATGGACAAACATTTATATACATTCGTAAATTATTATTAAATCATTTATAACTATATTTGTATAACATTTACAAATTAGTTCTACATTATCTATAACTCATTATCAACATTGTTTGTACTTGATTTGTTCATCATTAAATAATGTTGTTTAATGTGTAGTAAAAAAAAAATTATCCACTTTTTCTCCTTCTTTTTCAGTTTTTCTCCCATCCGAATTTTAGTCGTGCCAATTCCCCTCTCCCCTGTCTTGATCGTTGCTCGCATGTGCCCCCCACTGGTCGGTCATAGGGAGGGTTGAAGAATCTATCGCATGTCCCCTCCGATACATGCGGAGTCAGCCAGCCACTTCTTTTCACCTGCCAGCGAGGACTCTCATTGGCGAGGTGTAGGGCTGACCCTATTCGTTAAATATATTATAATTATTATTATTATTATTATTATTATTATTATTATTATTTTGTATCATTCTTTCCAAAAGAAAAGAGGCCTAGAAGCATGGCTAACGCTAATGGCACGCATACCAGAGGCTAACTGCCTAAGAAAACAGGCACAGAGGCACTGAAAGAGGATTTCACCCATCTAATGAACACAATACTAGACAAATATCAAGATGTATCCATCAGTGGACCAATTGCATGCTTTTGCAGAGGACAAGAAGCCTTCCGTCGACTCCTTCAGACATTAATCACCCCCCACAGCCCAAATGGAATGATAATAAATAATAATATATATTTTAATTACATTTATTTTTATTTGTTTTATATTTATTCTTTTCATAGTCGACTAATAGTCGACTATCAGCTAATTTCGACCAATCATAGTCGACTATCCAAATCCTTAGTCGGGGGCAGCCCTAGCAAGGTGTAACGTGTGGGAGGCTCACACTACCCTCGACATCTCCTGTCCTTGCGGTGCAGGCGCCCGGACCGACCTGTAGGAGTCGCTGTTTACAACGACTAGATTACCACCCATCGACTCCCCTCCCGCTGACTCTGCCAATTGAGTCAGTATGACGGCCGGCCCAAGCTGGAGGCAACGCTGACAGCCGGATTCGATACTGGTGTCTCGCGTGTTGGTGACAAGCGCTTAGACCGCAGCGCCACCCAGCCGCCCGTGTAGTAACACATTTGTAGATGCTTTGAAAAATGGATATGAAAAAATTACTATACTGTATACCTCCATTTATTTGTTCATGTTCAACAAATGATTTGTAAAACATTCTTAAAAGATCTATAAATCATTTGCAGATATTATTGTGTGCTCTAATCTAAAGTGAAGACTATTCATCATTAACAAATGTCTAATCGTTTATTTATTTGTGGACTTCTATGAATACACACAAAGCAATTACCAGACTTGTCTTTTCATGTTTAACAAATTATTTGTTAAAACATTCATAAGACATCTATAAATCATTTGCAGATGCTATTGTGTGCCCTAATCTAAAGTGAAGACTATTCATCATTAGCAAATGTCTAATACAGTTAATTCTTTTTATATACTCTTATATTTTGTGTAGACGTACTTGATGTGGTTGGCGCTAACGTTACATTTGAATTATGTGTTTGTTCCTAATGTGTGCTCAGTATATTGCGGTATGTGATGATGACATGAGCGTAATAATTATTTGTATTTTCAGGCTGTATCTGCGCCTATACAACCTGAAAATACAAATAATTATTACCCTCATGTAGCATACAATCATGTAGCATAGCCAGCCAGCAACTGTGTTCACAGGAATGAGGAAAGGTCCAACCACATCAAGTACGTCTACACAAAATATAAGAGTTGTAGGACGGAAATGATGGAATAGATTTACCAACAAAAAAGGTGTTTAGCCTTCTCATACCTTAAAAGCGTGGGGCAGCACGAATAACTTGGCTCTGCTAATGTATAACGTGCAGCTTCCATTCAAACAGACGGCAACAAACGTGAAGTCAAGTCTCACTCGCGTGATACATCCTCTACATACTCTGGCAATACCTGGCCAGGGTACTCATGGGTCCTAGTGTCCCCCAGGTTACACTATATGTTATGTGTGAACATGTATTTTATTATGTTAATAAAATTGCATTTATCTATAGTCCTAATTCTGTCACTGTTTGATGTCACAAAGAAGGGTGTATCCGAAAGCTGTCTACAACATTTGTAACAGGTGATGAAAAATTCAACAAATAATTAACTGTATTAGACATTTGTTAATGATGAATAGTCTTCACTTTAGATTAGGTCACACAATAGCATCTGCAAATTATTTATAGATGTTTTAAGAATGTTTTACAAATTTGTTGAACATGAACAAATAAATGGAGGTACAGTATAGTAATTTTTTCATATCCATTTTTCAAAGCATCTACAATTATTTTGTCTGTCTTTTTTCTTCATTTACACAGATATTGTGATGCACTGTATCTCGTATATATCGATTATTGTAGATATTGTCTATCATGATATTATTGTTATCGAGGACCAAATATCGCCACAGTATTGTATTGTGAGTTACTCATATAGGAGTCCCAGCCTGAATTGAGAGTAAAACTCAAAACATATCAGCGATGTCATTGGGGCCATTGAATCCTTTTGTTAATTTCAGCTCAATGAATATTTTTTTTGTAGCCAAGAGAAAAGACCATAACCCTATCAAAAACAGTAGTCAAAGTGTATATTTTCATTTTTACCGATGTTTTATATATTTATCGGAAATAGAAATTTATCGGAAAATGCTAATTATCGTAAAAACCGCAAGTAAATGACTAAATCCAGATTCAACCCTGCCATTGGAAAGAGGAGCATTTTCCTATAGATGTATGATTTGGCCATAATAAGGTCAAGGTCAAGTTCAAGGTCAAATATGAATTTATAATTAAAATCGATTATCATTAATTACTGTATCTACAAATCCTTCTGTTTGATCATCTTCCCGCGGTTCATTTGCTTAGATTTGTTGTACACATGATCTCAATAAGGTGGTGAATGAGCTCAGTGAGCATTTTCTCCTATACCCGTATACATTTTTGATCAAAGATGCAAAAATCTTAAATCATTATTTATATTCTCCTTTGTTTCATCACAATTTACTCAAGCCTAGTAACAGACACAATATTTCTGACACTGGAAATACATACCCCCAGGTCCCTAGATGTTCCTAGATACCAAAAACATGCAAATTGACCTTGTAGAAGTGGAGCAATCTTCCATTTACTTAGGCATGTACCTTTAGGCGAAATACGGCTTACAGCTTATCAGGTTAACTATGGACAACCATGCGATTAATCAAGTTTCAAGTTTCAAGTTTCTTTATTAGTTGTCATACAGAAGTACAGAATACTTTTATACAAAATGCTTCTTTCTGTTACGCTCCAGAGACTGTGCTAGACAAAAATTGATATAAAAGTATAAAATAAGTATAGCAAGTATAAAATAGAAGTCAAGTACGTAGACAAAAGTGTTCAGTATATACAATGTACAATGCAGAGTAGAAGTAACTGAGTTACAATACAATATACTATACAGTGCAAAGCAGAAATGGGATGAGGTACAATTTAGGTATACTTTACAGTATAATGAGGTATGGGTTGTAGTGCAAATTCTTTACCAATAAATATAAAGTGTGTTTAGGTGTTCTAAAGTGTGTAGAGTGGGTGCTGCAGTGAGTTGTTTGTTTAAAGTGAGTGTGTGCGTGTGGATGTGTGTGCTGTGAGTGCATTTGATGGTTGTTACATAGTGTTATTGTTCGATTAAATATTTAAGGTATTATATAGGCGGTGGGGTTAGAAGTTGATGGACCACAAATAAAGTGGATGCATATAATCACAAATGTCCGTCATGCCAAATGTACAAGTAACCAAAAACACAATAGAAGAAATAAGAGCATTTGTTTTACTGAGACGCTATGCATTATTGTGAGCAAGTAAATAAAAAGGTCCTGCAGACCTCCACCATACAGTCTTCCTCCCTGGTAAGTCTGAAGACACTCCCCTATGCTGCTCTGTAATTGTAGGTATTAACCAAAGTCGCCCTTCCCTTTCAAATTGACTAGTCCCTGACTTGGATGTTGTGTTTCTGGAGGTCATTCATCACACGTAAAGATAAACCTCCTGGTGGTCTCCTGCCAGGTACCCCAAGTGAATGAACACTTCCCTATACAGACCCGTGGATTACTCCATAGAAAAGAATGCCTGTACTAAACTATCCATTTCTTTGTGTTTGGATCACTGGCTTTTCTCAGAGAACTGCACTGCAATTCGCTAGGTTTCCTGTGCTTTATTGCAGGAACATGTCTGGGAATTGTGAAGATTTTATCATATTTTTGTTTAGGCAAAGTAAACTGACCATGAGAGTCAGAACCAGAGATATGTTGGCATGGGTGGGGGGGGACCAGAAGGTTGCGAGCTGCTTGACCATTTTATGCTGAGATATTGCGGGATTAGTCAAAATCACAAATATTGGTTTGGTTGGATTTGCGTTAAGTTAATCATTGCGATCGCTGAATTGCTAAATCCTGGAGGGTGTGAATTATGACACGCTGATGGCAGACTATCAGGGTGGGAAACAAAATTATTGCTCTAACCTTCCAACTAGATCCACCTGTCACTCTGAATCTGTGATTTACCGATTCCAAGAACACCTGCCAAGTAGCCGGTGAAACTGACAAACGTAGCCACCGGGTTCTACAGCACTGCAGACAATAAATTGTACTAGTTTATTTTCTATCATTCTCCACAGGGAAATGTAACTCCCAATTCCAGGGATTTGTTATGAACGTCCAGGGATATTTTTGCCCCAAGGTAATCTGACCCCTGTTAATTCCCTACCCTTGTACCTGCCAGCGTGGCTGGTGGAGTTGGCCAATTTACCAGCCACAGCCAAAATTTGCCAGTATTTGGCTGGTGGCTAATGTTATTTTCCCACCCTGAATCGGTCATACGTGCCACTTTCCAAGAGACCTACGATGTGACTTCTATTGCTACACCGTGGTAGCCTCGAACAAAGGTTTCATATGTTGTTTATTTTTGTGTGTGTCCGGTGTCGTTTAGGATTAGCAGGCTGAAGCCAGTGCTAACCATAACACAATCCAAGTCAAACTAGGCGGTCAGAGGCGTAGAAGTGGGGGAGAAAGTGAAACGGACTACCCAGGGCCCCCTAGCTGGGCAAGGGCCCTCAGAGGGGGAGAGGTTTTTACCAAAAGGTGCATATGAGTAGCGGCTGGGAAGGGGGGCCCAAACATACATCTGGTGGCCCAGAATTTTCTTGCTACTTCCCTGGTTGTGGAATGGTTCTAATTCTAATTCCATCTACAGGACAGGAAGGCGACTAGGGGCAGTTTATTAGAGGCCTGCGTCCTCCATGTCTCTTCTGTTCACTTCCTCTCCTCTTTATCTTCCGTGACAACAGGAGTGTCCTCTCAGTAACAGTGGAGTTGAGGACAGGCACTGAATACCAGGATCACGTTCCTGCTCCCTCTGTCTCTGTGTCTCCATGAGCAGCCTGGTGCTGACAGACACCGCCCCTCTCTTCCTTTATTTCTCTCTCTCTCTCTCTCTCTCTCTCTCTCTCTCTCTCTCTCTCTCTCTCTCTCTCTCTCTCTCTCTCTCTCTCTCTCTCTTTCTCTCTCTATTTCTTTCTCTGACTCGCTCTCTGACTCTCTTTCGCTGACTTTCTTTCTCTCCCTTTCTTTCTCTCTCTATCTCTCTCTTTCTCTGACTTTCTCTCTCTCAATCTCTCTCCCCTTAATCCCAAATTCTATGTTTTTTGTCCTTTATATTTATTTATCTTTCTCTACCCCTCCTCTCTCTCTCTCTCTCTCTCTCTCTCTCTCTCTCTCTCTCTCTCTCTCTCTCTCTCTCTCTCTCTCTCTCTCTCTCTCTCTCTCTCTCTCTCTCTCTATATATATATATATATATATATATATATATATATATATATATATATATATATCTTTATCTCTCTCTCTGTCTCTCTCTCCCCCACTCTCCCTCCTAGCAGGTGCTGACAGAGCTGTCTCCTCTTCACACTGACCCCTGACCCTGTCCCAGGCTGCCCTCCCATGATTGTGATTGGCTGTGACATCTCCGTTCATTTCCTGGGTCACTGTTTTGATTATGGCTGTGGTCTGGTTAAGCTTAGCGCCATTTAATCATTCACAGTGAGCACTTTGACTGTCCCCAGGCCGACTCCTCCCCCCCTCTTCTCAAACACTATCGCCGTGCATGGCTTTGTTCTACTGCAGCCTTTTTTTTTTTTTTTTACACTGGTCCGGATACATTTTCATCTGATTCAATTTCAAACCTTTATTTATTCTCGAAAAAAATGAGACATTATACATTCGCTGCGGTACCTGTTTTTAAATTAGCGTAGCCGCTTAAGAGATTGGTTCTGTCTTCATAATGACAACTTATATAATACATGCTTGATACAAAAAAGGCTTGTTAAGTAACATTTCCCAGCTGAAGAACATTTTTTTTTTTTTTATTATTTAACCAGGCAGGTCAATTACGAAAGAAATTCTTATTTACAATGACGGCCTGGCGGGAGGACAAAAGGGCCTCTCGAAGGGTAACAGGGAAAGGGGACAAATAAAATAAAAGAGAAAAGAGACAGACGATACATACATCACAGAGGTAAGGGAAATAATTAGAACACATCAAACAAACAACAAAATAAAATTACATGATACATACATGAAACAAAACAGACACATTTCAGTAAAAGGCTGGCTGGGTGACTGTTGCAGGTTTGTGTAAGTCCTTAAAAGTAGTGAGGGGGATCAATTTGTCCATTTTCAAAGTATTTTGCAACTTGGGGTTAATCTGAAAACAGGTTGAAGGCGTTGTTGCTTTTAGCACTTTCTGAACACCTCAGACACAGCCTTCTTTGTCAATCAAACTCGTCTCTCTACAGCTCAGTGGTTCAGAGCTCCTGCCTGGCAGCAGTGGCGGTGGAGCGGTGGTGTGGTGGTAAAGTGGTTAGCGCTGTTGCCTCTCAGCAAGAAGGTCCTGGGTGCATGGTCTGTGTTCACATGGGCTGGAGTTGGGGCCTTGACCAAGGTTTCTTTGTTTCTTTAAAAAAATTTAAATAAAAAATGTGCCTATTGTCAGCGACTTTGGGTCTTTGAAAAGCGCTTTATAAAATAAATGAATTATAAGGTTCATGGAGTTGGTCTCTTTTTTATTTTTTATTTATTTTTTATTTCTCTTTCTCCAATTTTCTGTTTTTCTCCCCCGTCCCAATTTAGTCGCTGTGCCAATTCCCCCCTCCCCTACCTGGCTGCTGTATGCATGTTCTCCTACAAGTTGGTACAAGGGCGTCCCGAAGCCGACCGCACGCTTCCTCCGATACGTGCGGCGACTGCCAGTGACGTCTTTTCACTTGGCAGCGAGGACTCTCATTGGTGAAGTGTAACGCGTGGGAGGGCACGCTATCTCCACCAAGTCCTGCCCCCGCCGAGCAAGCGCCGATACCTGACCTGTAGGCGTCACTGTCCACAACGCCAGATTCCCACCCGCCAGCTTCCCACCCCCTAATACTGCCAATTGTATTAGTATGAACGACCCAGCATATCCTGCGTTGGTGACGAGCGCAATCTCCGCTACGCCACCTGACCGCCCCTGGAGTTGGTCTCTTGACCAAGGTACTGGCATTACAGCTGGAGTTGGTCCCTTGACCAAGGTACTGGCATCACAACTGGAGTTGGTCCCTTGACCAAGGTACTGGCATTACAGCTGGAGTTGGTCCCTTGACCAAGGTACTGGCATTACAGCTGGAGTTGGTCCCTTGACCAAGGTACTGCCATCACAACTGGAGTTGGTCTCTTGACCAAGGTACTGGCATTACAGCTGGAGTTGGTCCCTTGACCAAGGTACTGGCATTACAACTGGAGTTGGTCCCTTGATCAAGGTACTGGCATTACAGCTGAAGTTGGTCCCTTGACCAAGGTACTGGCATTACAGCTGGAGTTGGTCCCTTGACCGAGGTACTGGCATTACAGCTGGAGTTTGTCCCTTGACCAGGGTACTGGCATTACAGCTGGAGTTGGTCCCTTGACCAGGGTACTAACATTACAGCTGGAGTTGGTCCCTTGACCAGGGTACTGGCATTACAGCTGGAGTTGGTCCCTTGACCGAGGTACTGGCATTACAACTGGAGTTGGTCCCTTGACCGAGGTACTGGTACTGGCATTACAACTGGAGTTGGTCCCTTGACCAAGGTACTGGCATTACAACTGGAGTTGGTCCCTTGACCAGGGTACTAACATTACAGCTGGAGTTGGTCCCTTGACCAGGGTACTGGCATTACAGCTGGAGTTGGTCCCTTGACCGAGGTACTGGCATTACAACTGGAGTTGGTCCCTTGACCAAGGTACTGGCATTACAACTGGAGTTGGTCCCTTGACCAAGGTACTGGCATTACAGCTGGAGTTGGTCCCTTGACCAAGGTATGGGCATTACAACTGGAGTTGGTCCCTTGACCAAGGTACTGGCATTACAACTGGAGTTGGTCCCTTGACCAAGGTACTAACATTACAGCTGGAGTTGGTCCCTTGACCAAGGTACTGGCATTACAGCTGGAGTTGGTCCCCGGGCTCCGCACTGTGTGGCTGCCCACTGCTAGTATATAGTTAGGATGGGTCAAATGCAGAGGATGAATTTCCCCAAGGGGATTAATAAAGGTTCAACTTAACTTAACCTAGTCCTAATGGTACGTTCAAATACAATGCCAAGCCAGATGCAGAGGCGGCATGAATGCATACGAAATCGTTTGAAAGACGCGGACAGAAGCAGGCAGACAGGCGTGGTTTTGCTCTAGGAAATAAAATATTTCAACTTGAGCGAGGAATTCACCAGGCGAGAAGGTATATCTTAACAAGGAATAGGAAATAGACTGCTATGAATGCTCTTTGGCATAGATATATTGAATAGGTTACATTTAGAAATCATCTAGTTTTCGAAAATGTCAACAATGTCACCAAATCATATTTGTATATTCAGATAACATTTAAAAAAAAAAAATTATCCACTTTTTCTCCTCTTTTTCTATTTCTCTCCCATCCCAATTACCCGCTGTGCCAATCCTCCCCTCCCCTGTCTTGAACGTTGCTCGCATATGCCCCCCACTGGCCGGTTGTAGGGAGGATAGAAGCCTTGCATCACGTGTCCCCTCCGATACACGAGGAGGCAGCCTGTCACATCTTTTCACCTGCCAGCGCGGACTCTCAGTGGCGAGGTGTAACGTGTGGGAGGCTCACACTCCCCCCGCCATTTCCTGTCTCTGCTGTGCAGGCGTCCCCAACCGACCTGTAGGAGTCGCTGTCCACAACGTCCAGATTAGGGCCTTCGCTGCAGCTGCCCCCACCCTCTGGAACGCCCTGCCCAACCACATCCGTCATGCAGACACCCTCTCATCATTTAAAAAAAAAAAAAAAAACTCACCTTTTTACCCTTGCCGTCAAGCCTTGAACTCCTTCCTCTCTCACCTTTTATATAATTTTTTTATTTTCATTTATTGTTTATTTTGCTCTGTAAAGTGTCTTTGAGGATTCGGAAAAGCGCTATATAAAATTGATGTATTAATATTATTATTATTATTATTATTATTATTATTATTATTATTATTATTATTATTATTATTATTATTATTATTATTATTATTATTATTATTATTATTATTATTATTATTATTATTATTATTATTATTATTATTATTATTATTATCTTATGTTGCTCGTTATCGACTGTCAAACTGAGTAAAGCAAAGTGAGGCATTGCTATATTTCACTGTTGCATTCAGGAGAGAAATCGTTTTCACTCCCAACCACAGTATATAGATTGTTGGGTACTAAATCATATCTAACAGCAACAAAAAAATATTCTCTGAGCAGATGGGATACATTTTTGTCAAATGGATTAAATGCTTATCTATTTGGCCTTCCACATCAAAAGGTTTGGGAACCATGTCTTCTTTCGTAAAGTCAGCTCCTGGCAGCCTGTTCCAGAGGGGTGTCTGGAAGGCTTCATCTCTCTCCGTTTCATGGCCATCCGTGATGGAAACAGAACATCCACCGTCTTAAGTGCTCCATCTTTCACTGAGGGCTTGTAAAATGGAATCTTGGCAACGTGTGATTCCCTGCACTGCTACAAAAAACACTTTTCGATAACCTTTTTTATGTTTTAATATTCTGTGGGTTCCCAGACAAATTTATTATGGAGCCTCTCTGCGTGTCGCCGTCTTCCAAGAGCAGATTGTCTCAGTGTTGGTTTCAACAGTCACACTGAGCCCTGCATGGTCGGTATACGCTCTCCCTCCATGCTAGTGGTGGAAATACAAACCAGCTTTACCAGCAGGAGAAAACTCAACCTTGCTGCCAAAGCTGTTTAAAAGCAACCATATACAAATAACTTCTCTCTCTTTCTCTCTCTTTCGCTCTCTCCCCCCCCCCTCTCTCTCCCTCTCTCTCTCTCTCTCTCTCTCTCTCTCTCTCTCTCTCTCTCTCTCTCTCTCTCTCTCTCTCTCTCTCTCTCTCTCTCTCTCTCTCTCTCTCTCTCTCTCTCTCTCTCCCATGTATAACTCTCTCTCTGTCCCTCCTCTCTGTGGTTTCTTTCTGTGCAGAGATGAGACCGGAAGCAGAAAAAGAAAACACATGGTATTCAATTAAATCAAGCACTGGAACTTAGAGAGTCACAGCCATGTGACCCCACAATTGCCATCTCGTCCCCCCGTACAGACGCTATTAGGACAGTGGAAAGTGACCGACCAGGATGACAGAGGCGGTGTTGAAGTGCCACGAAGTGACCCTTTTTATTATGACATCCTGTTCTCCCTGTCAATTGTAGGATATAAAGGATTAAGCATATATTTATTGTATATATCTGTTTTAAATCTAAGCATATGTTAAGAGATGACTTAAGCGTCAGTGATTATGAAGAACGTCTGTGTATTCTTCCTCCCACTTGTGTAAAACTGTAAGAACTATAACTATAGACTCTAAAACAGTAATTTGTGCAAACTACAATATCTTGTGTAGTCCTGGAGAATGGAAGGGGCCTCTTTGCTTACAGTTCTTGAAGCCAGGAATGTGACCTTGACAGTGGGTGAATCTCTGCCTGCAGAGTTAACCCTTGCAGTTAGGAGGCAGAGAGCTATACTTTAAACTACTATGTGTGGGCATATCCACCAATGTTAAGTATATGAGTACTGTATTGTACATGTATATATATATATATATATATATATATATATATATATATATATATATATATATATATATATATATATATATATATATATATATATATATATATATATATATATATATATATATATATAAGCGTATTAGGCTATTCATGCTAAAAGGACCATGTACTGTATATTACAGCAGGGCAATTGTTTCATTCGATAATGCTGGACGCTTTTAGGAATGTGTCTATGACCTTGTGGGCCCCTGCTAGCTTACTAGATAACAGATGAAGACATAGGGTTTTTCCCAGCACAAAGAAATCTATTACTCTCTCAGTTACAGTAACGGCTGGAAAGGGGAGGAGTGGTCATCTTTATGTGGTATGCGTTGATTGGATGGTAGAAATGACATCACTGTATTTAGACCAATAAGTAAGAGGTCTTGATATGATGCCGGACCGGTATATAAGTGACTGCTCCAGTCTCGTCGAGTCAGATTTTTAGATCTCTCCACGATTTTTATCTTTTATAGCGCCAGGCAATGTCGAGCGTTGTATTGGGGCATGGCCTGGCAATTTTTCAGAGTGGCGTCCCTATGACAAGACTCTGTTTTTTAGATGCTCTAAATCTTGTAAATGACAAAGAGAGTTTTTGCTATGCTAAGAGAGAGATGCTTTGTTTTATACTTACTTTTACTGAATTGGACATTTCCAATGCAGTCTCTTTGTAACTTGCTTTTTCTAATTAAAACAACTTTGTTATAATACCTATTGAATTCGTGGACTGCTTTCTATCGCAATGTGTCACGACGCTGGCCTCGCCCTGCTCTCATCTGAGGTAAAACGGTATAGCTATAATCTGGAAGCCATGCAGATTGAATCAATTGCTGGTTACTGCTTTTCAGCTAAAGTTATATAAAGGATATTATATATATGTATACTATTGACAGTAGTAATGCTTAGTTTCACTGTTTGTTGTTTGCAAGCGCCGGTAGCCACTGTGTTCGACGGGCTCCATTGGGTTTGTAGGAAACTGAGAGTCTCGCCACTGCAGGGCCGGACGATCGGTGGCCACGGATTGATGGACCTGTCAAACTGATAAGGGGTTATGGGGCTTGCAAATGATTGTTAGTGTTAGTACGCTAATATTACACTATTAGCAGTAATAATACTTATTAAAAGAGTAGTAATATCATCAGGCTTACAAATGATTAGCATTACCGGCCTTTCGTAAAATGATGATAATAATGATGATAATGATAATGATAATAATATTATTATTATTATAGGCAAAAGAGTTCTCCCAGACATACATTCGGTTTATTACAAACAAAGAAGAGGTTAACAACTCTTCTATGCTTATATTTCATATCAACTGGATATAACTAACTAGTGACTATGAAGTAAGCGTGATAGAAATAGTAATTGACCCGAGAACTTAGCGAGTTTAGCACCTCGCTGGGGGATATCGGGCGGCCACAGGGTTATATCTCGAGTAAGTGACCTGAGATAGATAGAGACAACCCATCGGCATTCAACAGTGACTAACCTAAAGAAAATACCTAGAAACGGGGGCCGAGCCGGTGTCATGGAGTGAGGACGCACATTCGCAACTGCTCCCCTAACTTTTACAAACTAACACTTGTAATGCCCTCGCTAGTCTTTTTTTCTCCTTTTAATTGATGTTTTCAGCAGTATATTTTTTTGACAAACATGGCAGGCAAACAGACAAGTAAGCGCGGTACTTCGTCGGTGTTACGTATTACTTGCACATGGTGGAGGGATACTTACTGTCTGTGGTGCATATTCACATTGTGGTTGTAGTGTGTTGTCACTAATTGGTGGTTTGATTGACACACTGTTTCTTCCTGTTTTTGTTTTCCATGTTATTAAAATGGCCGCCCTTGTAATTGACACAGGTGTGGTGATGAGGCACCACGCCCTACAAAGCAGAGCAGAGTGCAGGCTGCAGTGTCTCCCACTTCACAAGAGATGTCAGCTCACCAGAGTCTCATCTGCTCTCACTGCTTCTATTTTTGCCATTTGTTCTATTTTGGCCTATGTGCCTTAGTTTTGTTATTGACCTTTGGAGTCTGGAACACCCAGCTCTCACCCTTTTGTCCATTTAAATAGCTGTTCCAATAAATATTGTTATTTTTGATAAACTCCTGTCTTGTCCTGTGTCCACCACTTTGCATTCAAGGCCTACACGAGCCATACTTTAGGCTTGAATGTAACATGGGGGCTCTAGCCGGTCTTCAAACAGGTGAGTATGCTCTTAATTTATAATTAGATTTGACCACTTACATGCTGTTTAAATATTTAGTTTAGTGGACACCACAGCTTTCAGTATAGGTAGGTTAGGGGGCCGGCGAATATAATTAGTGTGTTAGGACCTGATGTAAGTATTTTTGTTAGATTAGACATGTGGTGGGCCTAGCAGTCCTTCTTTGACTGCAGTGTAGGTTTTAGAAGCTATTTGTGAGTCATATCAGATTGTAAGGAGCACCTGTTTGAATTGTTTGGATTTGTTTGTTTGAGTTTGTTTATTGGATGTTGCTTGAGTGTAACACAGGAGGTTTTGCCTCACTTTGTTTGTGTTGCTGAAGAGCGTTTGTTCCATTATTTTTGGGATAAATGTCTATATATATATGTGACTCCACAGGGTTAGTCTTGTGGGTGGTTCATCTCAGCAGAGGCCTGTAGCTAGTGTCCAGTAGCAGTGGCTGCTGTAATTATCTAGTATAGGATCTGTGTGTGGTTAGTAGTGATTCTCTAGTATAGGATCTGGATGCATTATTGAGCTTGACCTTTTGATCCACTATGTGTTATGCCGTGTGTCTTAAATACAGTGTGATTTGTTTTGCGTGCTGACATGAGATGCTGTGTGTTTTAAACTACTGCTTGTGAGTTTAATTGCGTGCTATGTTATGCCGTGTATTTTAAATCACTGATTTAATTACGTGCTAACCTTTTTGTGGATACAGGGCAAATTGGAGTTTGAACCCCAGGTCGTAGGAATGGTGGGTGAGTTGCTTGTGTTTAGGATATTGAACTATATCCCTTATTGTGGTGCACAGTTAATTGTTGTATTAATTTGTTGTCGTTTACTGTGGATAGTAAAAATGACGGTGGACATTGATGATTTTGTTGCAGAGCCAACAATGGCTAAGGTAAAAAAAAAATCAAAGGATGAGTTAATACAGGTAGCTACTAGGTTTTCAATATACCTTGATGCAGGCCAGAAAAAGGAGAACTTGTTAAGTCAATTAATTGAGGAACTGAATACACTGGAGGTTTTTGGTGTGGCTGCAGGTAAAACTCTGGGGGAGGAGGGAGAGTGCTTTGAGCTACCGCGTGGGCGAGATGAGGAGCTTAGGACAGCGCGTGAGCTTGCAGCTATTAACAAGGCAGACCGTGAGGACAAAGCAGTAGAACGGGAAGCTATTGAAGCTAGTGAGATGAGGAGAGCAGCTGCAGCCAGGGCAGAGCGTGAGGGCAGAGCAGTTGAACGTGAGGCCCAGGAAGCTGCTGCCCAGGCCCAGGAAACTATTGAGGTGGCACAGGAGGTACGCGCCCAGGCAGCATGACACAGGTGTGGTGATGAGGCACCACACCCTACAAAGCAGAGCAGAGTGCAGGCTGCAGTGTCTCCAACTTCACAAGAGATGTCAGCTCACCAGAGTCTCATCTGCTCTCACTGCTTCTATTTGTGCTGTTTGTTCTATTTTGGCCTATGTGCCTTAGTTTTGTTATTGACCTTTGGAGTCTGGAACACCCAGCTCTCACCCTTTTGTCCATTTAAATAGCTGTTCCAATAAATATTGTTATTTTTGATAAACTCCTGTTGTGTCCTGTGTCCACCACTTTGCATTCAAGGCCTACACGAGCCATACTTTAGGCTTGAATGTAACAGTCGGCAATAGCTGTCAAGGGCCAACCTCAGACACAGACTACGCTGGAACCTGTTAGTCTGGCGGCTATCAATAAACTTCTCGAGGTGCACTTTGAAGCCTACGGCGTGGCGGTGTCAGCCTAAATAAGAGCAGCCATGGAGAAGCTGGACAAAAAAGTAGAAAAGCTCCACACCAAAGTCATGGACAATACCAATGAGATCGCCTCGCTCACAAGGGACGCTAGCCAGCAGGACCAGCGTTTGAAGTGTGTCGAGTTGGACCTGGCTACCAAGCTAGCCGAGCGAGCCAAGATTCAAGCTAGGCTCACGAAGTTCTTTATCACGAAAGACGGAATAACATAAGAATTATTGGTATACCAGAGGACGCTGAAGGATCCCATCCTTCAAGCTTTTTTCCTGATATGCTGGAAGAAATCCTGGGTAAAGAACTGTTGGCTAGCCCTCCGGAATGTGACAGAGTGGCTATGGCTAAACCGCAAAAAGGACAGAAGCCGAGAGCTATAATTATAAGGATCCATAGATTACAGCTAAAGGAACTAATCATCCGGGAGGCCCGGGCTATAGCTAGTCCTGCCCCAACTGTTAGCCTAGCCCCTGCAGCTCGCAGACCTCCGAGAGCTGGCAAGGCTCGGAAGACTAGCGTGGCTATTGTAGATAGCCAGGCCTCCACAGCTGGCCCGGTCTTCGCTGCCAGCCTGGTTCCGGTCGGTGTAGCCCTGGCTGTAACCGCTCCCCCTCCGGCTCCCACGCCACACCTCGCCGCCGAAACCGGCCCGGTCTCTACGTTTGGTCCGGCTGCAACGCCGGGTCCCGGCTGTTCATCGACTGGTCCTGGCTCCTCGACTGGTCCTGGCTCCCCGTCTGGTCCTGGCTCCTCGACTGGTCCTGGCTCCCCATCTAGTCCAGCCCTACGCCGTGACTGGCGCCCTGGTCCTCGCCGTGGTCTTCACCGTGGTCTTCGCCGTGGTCTACGATGGGTCCTACTCCGGGGGTCGTCGCCATCGCACCTCCGTTCCGGCTCCCCTGGTCTGGTCCCGAGTCCGGCGACTGGAGGGTCCCTCGTCCGGGATCTGGCTCCGGGTTCCTTACCCTTGCCCTTGTGCTCCAGGTCCCCTGACCGGCCCTCTGTCCCTGTCCCCGACCCCCCTCTCCGGCCCTCTGTCCCCTACCCCCCTCTCCGGGCCTCTGCACCCGTCCCTACCCCCCTCGTCGGGCCTCTGTTCCCAGGTCCAGCCCTCCTCTCCGGGCCTCTGCACCCATCCCCACCCCCCCTCATTGGGCCTCTGTTCCCAGGTCCAGCCCCCCTCTCCGGGCCTCTGCACCCATCCCCACCCCCCCTCATCGGGCCTCTGTTCTCAGGTCCATCCCCCCTCTCCGGGCCTCTGCACCCGTTTTCAGCCCCCCTGGCTGCTATGCCCCTCCTGGGTTCTTTTCTCGGGCTCCCGGCCCCAGTTCTCCGGGTCATTGCCCTCAGTTCAGTCCGGGGTCTCGGCCTCCTGCTTCGCCCATTCCCGGACGATGTTATCGAGCGTCTGGAAGCCGCCCGTTAGGGGGGGGTACTGTAACGATCCCAGACTCAGCCCTCTGTTGGGCTGTGATGGGAAGAGGAACATTGGAGTCCTACCTCCCTCCAGTAGTCTCATGGCGCCCTCTAGTGGGTACCATCAGAGGGTGCATCAGATGGTGCAGGCTATCATACCTATGTTATCATGTATGTTTAGTATGTTTAATGTGATTTCATTATGTGTGTTGTCGTTGTTGGCATTCCCTTCCCTGTTGTGATGTTGTTCCCCTGTTGTTTTTGTTATTGTATTAATGCTGGTGACTAGTTTGGTTTATTCTGTGTTTTGGACTGGCGCCAGCTGTTACCAATTGTAATTAGTGTTATATATAAGTGTGCTTCGGTCTTCTCCTCGGTGTGGCGTCATACCTCCGTGTCCCCCTGTTCCTGTCAACGCCTCCTTAGTATTGTTCTTGTCTAAGTAAGTGTTCGATAAGTATCTTGTTTCGTTGCCTTTTCTTTTCGTGTTCACAGTTCGTTGTTCCTCAGTGCCAGCCCGGCTGCGCCTGTTTTGTTCTTATGTAACGTGCCCTTGTTTACCGGCTTGCTCTGCAATACAATTCATTATTGTCTACTCCCTCGTCTCTGCCTCCTCTCTCATCATCATTGTCCTGCAATATTGGGTTCTACTCTCCTTCCCTCACTACCCCCATTCCTAACAGTTTCTATTGTCTTGAGTAGTGCAGGTACAGTACAGCATTGCCTGGGTCTGTAACAAAAAGCTAAATATCATCTGCATAAAGCATACGTTCTTGGGCCGCGCCCCCCACTGTAACTCCAGGAAAAACTTGGGTCCTTATGTATAGCTGCTGCCAAGGGTTCAAGCGCTAAACAGAAAAGCAAATGAGAAAGGGGTGAACCTTGGCATGTCCCGCGGCCTAGCTTGAAATATTAGGAGATTATCCCATTTGTTTGCACAGCTGCTGTTGGTTATACAACAGCTTCACCCATTTTATAAAGGTCAGACCGAATCCAAACACCTCCAGGGTTGAAAATAAGTAATCCCATTCTACGCTATCAAACGCCTTTTCAGCGTCCAGTGAGATGGTGGCAGTTGGTTTCATTATCGCTACTGACTGCCCACATTACATTGATAAGGTGTCTGACGTTATCAGCTGAATTTCTTTTGCGAATAAAGCCAACTTGGTCAGGATGCACCAGGGAGGATATTACTCCATCCAAAAGGTTTGCAAGTATATTGGAAAGTGAAGAGTTTATCGCCGGCCACTAGAGGGCAGCGTCTTACCAGCATCCAACCAGACATGCCTTGCTCTGCGCTGTTATTGCTGAGCGGCCATCTTAGTTTTCACGGACATTCCTTCACTTCGCCTCTGGCAGAGACGTGAGATGTTTAATGCACTATTTCTGTTCATACATGCATTATATAGATATATATGTTTATGTGTTACCATAGTGTTATTATGTATTTATGTTATATGTTGTCAGCTGAGTTTGCTGTCTTGGTCTGTTTCAGGGTGTCTTCATCTTTGTCAAATATTAAATACTAAAACTGACACTGAGGAGTGTGTTTCTTCATGAAGACACCCTGAATGAGTGAACGAACGTCTGCCAGAGGCGAAGTGAAGGAATGTCCGTGAAAACTAAAATGGCCGCTCAGCAACCGGGGCTCAGCCGACGGGGCTCGGATATCTGCTGTCGCAGACACTGGCGCACAGTCGGACCTTTGGTCTCTGGCCTGCGGTTTTGCACAGAACGACCTGCAACCCGTCAGCCTCAGCCTGTCGGCTGCCAATCGGTCCCCTATAGCCATCGAGGGACCGTTCTTCGCTAGGCTCTCGACGACCTGCAGAGGGGGGCGTGTTATGTCCTGCCGTTCCATGGTATACGTGAGCAGCTCAGTCCGGGCCATGTACCTCTCCTACGAGTCGTTGCTCAACTTCGGCCTCTTGCCTATGAACTTCATGTCGGACGACGTTACAGGGGGGCCCAGGGTCAGGCATAGCCCTGACACGGCTGACACGCCAGACCAGCCCTTGTCCGTCAATGCTACGAGGTCAACCAACAGCGGCTGCGTAGGGCCAGGTGACCCCCAGGACGCACAATGCTCATGCCCCCAGCGCACGGTCCCCCCGGCGCGCCCCTCGGCACTGCCGTTGCCCTGTACGCCAGAGAACAACAACCGGAATAAAGGTTGGCTACTCGGGAGATATGCCTCATCGACGTTCAACACTTGCCCTCATCGGGCATTGCCGTGCATGGAAGGACCGCCTATCAAGATGCACGTGGACCCCACAGCTACGCCCAAGGCATGCCACACCGCAGCCACCGTGCCTCTGCACTGGCAGCGGAGGGTCCACGATGACCTCCTGCGGGACGAAGCCCTTGGGGTCATTGAACGTGTGCCATACGGCGAGCCCATCACATGGTGCCATCGTATGGTAGTCACTTGAAAGCACGACGGTTCCCCCCGCAGAACCGTGGACCTCTCCCCCTCAACAAGTTCTGCCAACGTGAAACCTTCGCCACCGAGTCCCCCTTCCACTTCGCACGCCACGTCCCAAAGGGCACCTAGAAGACCGTCACGGACGCCTGGAACGGCTACCACAGTGTCCCCCTGCGTGAGTCGGATCGCAACCTCACTACCTTCATCATGCCCTTCGGCCATTGGCACTACACCAGGGCACCGTCAGGGGATGGCTACAACCGCTGGTTCGACGCCGTCCTCTCGGACTATGAGCGCAAGGAACGCTGTGTGGATGACACCATCCACTATGACACTGACCTGAGCAACACTGGTGGAGGACCATCGACTTCCTCACGCGTGTCGGCCGGTCGGGCATCGCGTTGAACTTGGATAAGCTTCAATTCGCGGAGAGGTGCGTCGATTTCGCTGGTTTCAGGGTGTCGGACTCTACCATCGAACCACTCCCGAAATACCTGGACGCCATCCGGGACTTCCCTACGCCGGGCTCCACGATGGATATCAGGAGCTGGTTCGGCCTTGTTAACCAGGTGGCTAACTACACCCAGCTGCGTGACACGATGGCTCCATTCAAGCCATTCCTCAGCCCACGTTGTGTGTTCCTGTGGTCCCCTGCACTGGAGGAGGCCTTCCAGACGTCAAAGCAAGCCATAATTGGGGCCATCCGTGAGGGCATGGAGATCTACGACATGCAGAAGCGTACCTGCCTCCGCCCTGACTGGTCCAAACTCGGCATTGGCTACTTCCTGCTCCAGCAGCACTGTCACTGTGCCTCGGGCATACCGGACTCCTGTCCAGGAGGATGGAGGATCACCCTCGCGGGTTCGCGTTTCCTGTCCCCTGCGGAGCAGCGGTATGCGGCTGTCGAAGGAGAGGCCCTGGCTGTGGCCTGGGGTCTGGAACAGACGCGGTACTTCACGCAGGGGTCCGACAACCTCGTCGTGGTCACTGACCACAAGCCGCTGGTGAAGATATTTGGCGACTGCACGCTGGATGAGATAACGAACTTGCGTCTATTTAGACTCAAGCAGCGCACCTTCCCGTGGCGCTTCGACATTGTGCATCTGCCTGGCAAGAGCAACTATGCCGCTGACGCCACTTCAAGGCACCCTTCCCCCTCGGGCTCGACGAACGGCATCTCACTGGGGCTGCCAAGCGGGCCTGACGCCGTGGAATCAGCACTCATGGGAACTGGCGCTGCGCTGATGGCTGCCTTTCTGATCGCTCCGTCGAGACTGTGCTTTCTTTTGTTAATTTTTATAGTATTAGGAGTTTTATTTGCACCAACTGTTGGTGCATTATATGTGTATGACCGTCAGTCAATCATTGACATTGGATTAAGGAAAACTTACCGTTTGGATTGCTCTCTGGATCGGATCGCTGAACAGCAGAAATGGCCCGCCGAGATCCTTTGTTATGCCGGCCATGGCCAAGACCAGGAGAAGCCGCCGCGAAGACGAGGAAAGAGGGCCGGGGTCCAAAACAGACTGAGGTCCAAACGACACAGAACCACATTGCCCAGCATATTGTTGGCCAATGTGCAATCGATAGGAAACAAACTGGACGACATCAGAGCACGGATCCAATTCCAGAGGGACATTCGGGATTGTAACGTCCTCTGTTTCACAGAAACTTGGCTGAGTCCAGATGTCCCGAATCACGCAATAGAACCGGCAGACCACTTCTTCGTTCTCCGCAAGGACCGGACGGCAGAAGAGTCACTAAAGAAGAAAGGAGGCGGCATCGCCTTCATGATAAACAAGGAGTGGTGCGATCTAGGCAACACAAAGGAACTGTCTAACCACTGCTCCCCAGACCTGGAGTTTATCACGATAAAATGTCGACCCTTCTTCCTCCCAAGAGAGTTAACGTCCATCATCCTCATCGGAGTGTACATTCCACCACACGCGAACACTGGGGTCGCACTTTCAAAACTTCACGACGAGGTAAACAAACTCCAGACAGCTAATGTTGACGCTGCCATTTTGGTTCTGGGCGATTTCAACAGCGCGCGCCTTAAAAAGGTGTTGCCGAATTTCTATCAGCATGTGACCTGTCCCACCAGAGGCGAGAACATATTAGACCATGTATACTCGCAATTTAAGAATGGGTACAAGTCACAGGCTCTTAGTCCATTCGGTAAAAGCGATCACGCCGCCATCTTTCTTTTGCCAAAGTACAAACAAAGTCTCAAGCGAACGCCGGTGGTCTCGCGAGAGGTTAAGCATTGGGCCGTGACGTCAGAGGAGTCACTCCAAGCTGTACTGGAATGCACAGACTGGAGTGTATTCCGTGATAACACAGCCAATATTAACGAATACACCGAAACGGTGATTGACTATGTCTGTACTATGGTAGAAGAAACAATCCCCTCCACCAAAATTTAAATCTACCCAAATCAAAAGCCCTGGGTAGACAAATCCGTCCGTGAGGCTCTGAAAGTGCGCACATCAGCATACAACACCGGGCTGGCAACATGGAAGAACACAAGATGGCAAGATACAACGTCAGGAGAGCAGTAATAGAGGCAAAACGGCGTTACAGGGATAAAGTTGAACTTCAGTTTGAACAGGCTGACTCTAGAGGCATGTGGCAGGGCCTCAGAACAATGACAGACTACAAAGGCACCCCCCTCAAACTGAACAGTGACATCTCCTTAGCAAATGATCTCAATTCCTTCTATGCGAGGTTTGAGGCTGTGAATAACAACACCAGCCTACAAACCACGGCAATGGGGGGGGGGGGGGGTCTGCTGATGGAGACTCAGTGTTCAGGGTAACAGAGCATGAGGTGAGACGGATCTTTAAAAAAGTGAATATCAGGAAGGCAGCAGGACCGGACGGCATCCCCGGCCGCGTCCTAAAAGTCTGTGCCGACCAACTGGCCCCAGTATTCACTGACATCTTCAACCTGTCCTTGGAACAGGCTGTCATCCCCACCTGTCTGAAGAAGTCCACCATCATCCCTGTACCCAAAAAATCTACGCCCGCTTGCCTCAACGACTACCGCCCTGTAGCCCTCACCTCCATAGCCATGAAGTGCTTTGAGAAGCTAGTGAAGGGCTACATCTGTTCCTCCCTCCCCATCAACCTGGACCCTCTGCAATTTGCATATCGCCCCAACAGGTCCACGGAGGACGCCATAGCCCATGTGCTGCACACAGCAGCATCACACCTGGGCAAGAGGCAGGGGAACTATGTGAGAATGCTGTTCATCGACTACAGCTCAGCATTCAATACCATAGTCCCCTCCAAACTCATAGCCAAGCTCAGGGACCTGGGCTTGAACTATGACCTCTGCCAGTGGGTCTTGGACTTCCTGACGGGCAGACCCCAGGTGGTAAGAGCCGGCAACTGCACCTCCTCATCCATCACGCTCAACATAGGGGCCCCCCAGGGCTGTGTTCTGAGCCCCCTCCTCTACTCCCTGTACACACATGACTGCGTAGCACAGCGGAACAACAACACCATCATCAAATTTGCTGATGACACAGTAGTGGTGGGCCTGATCTCTGCCAACGACGAAAGGGCCTACCTGGAAGAGGTAGAGAACCTGTCACAGTGGTGTCAGGAGAACTGCCTCTCCCTGAATGTCAGCAAAACAAAAGAGATGATTGTGGACTTCAGGAGGTCGGGGGTCAAGGACTACAGCCCCCTCAGCATCGACGGGGCACCGGTTGAGAGAGTGAACAGTTTCAAGTACCTCGGAGCCCACATATCCGAGGACTTGACATGGACCACACACATTGACAGTGTTGTGAAGAAGGCACGACAACGCCTCTACTTCCTCAGGCGCCTAAGGAAGTTCCAAGTCAGTCAGAAGATCCTTAGGAACTTCTACTCATGTACAATAGAGAGCATCCTGACCGGCAACATCACCTCCTGGTTTGGGAATAGCACTGCACAAGACCGTAGCAGACTACAAAGAGTGACACGTTCAGCCGAACGCACAATTGGAGGGGGGCTTCCCACCCTCCAGAACATTTACAACAAGCGGTGCAAGGGGAAGGCTAAGAGAATTATTAAGGACTCGAGCCACCCGAACAACTGCCTCTTTGAACTGCTGCGGTCAGGCAAGCGATACCGGAGTCTTAAGGCGAACACAGAAAGACTCAGAAGAAGCTTCTATCCCCAGGCCATCAGGCTGCTAAACGAACAATAATCGCTAAACGAACAATAATCACTATGCAACAACCATCAAATGCACACAGCACACACACCCACACGCACACACTCACTCAAACAAACAACACACTGCAGCACCCACTCTCCACACTTTAGATCACACAAACACACTTACACTTTATATTTATTGATAAAGGATTTGCACTACAACTCGTACACCTACTGTGAATTGTACCTAAATTGCACCTCGTCCCATTTCTCCATTTCTGCCTTGCACTATATAGTATTGTATATTAGTACACTGCACAGTATTGTATATTGTATGGTAACTATGTCTATTCTGCATCGAACATTGTACATATGTCTAAACTGAACACTGTGACCTCATTTTTTTACTTCTAATTTTACTATGTTATTTTATTTCATACTTATCTTGTCTTGCACAGTCTCTGGAGCGCAACAGTAAGAAGCATTTTGTATAAAAGTATTCTGTACTTCTGTATGACAACTATTAAAGAAACTTGAAACTTGAAACTTGAAACTCATGGCCTCCATCCGTGACGATGCACGAGAGCTTGGTGCTGTCTCTTGGCCCCTCCTCGCACGGGGGACAGCGGCTGACGAGGGCCTTGGCCACCTCCTCCGCCTCATCGAGCAGGAGGGTGGGATTGACGTCAACGACCCCGCCCTGGCGAGTCTGTCATCGGTCTGCGAGTCCGTCTACGCGCAGGACGGCGTCCTACTCTATCAGGGCCGCGTTGTGGTTCCCCCATCCCTCAGTGAGAGAGTCCTTCGGCATCTCCATGCCGCCCATCAGGGGACTTCAGCGATGGGGAAGCATGCCCGAGCAATAGTCTACTGGTCCGGGATGTCCGGGGACATTCAAGCCACCAGGGACGGGTGTGCAGACTGCAACCGCAATGCTCCGTCACAGGCGGCTACACCCCCCCTGCCATCCTCACCCCCGTCCACTCCGTTCGAGGCGGTGTTTGCAGACTTCTTCGACTATGGGGGCCGCCACTAATATGCAGAAAATAACCCAATATGCAGACTGACAGAAGAAACCGAAACTGCGGAATGACAGGAGGAACGGAGACGGTGGTTGCTCTTCTCAAAACGTAGTGTTCTATTTATTTTAGAACCAAGAGAGCAAGGGTATTTTACAGTACAAAACAAAAGTAAAGGCACAGCCGAGCTGGCACTTAAAAACAGGAACTGGTACACGAAAAACAAAAGCGAAAGGCACAGCCGAGCTGGCACTTAGAAACACAAACTGGTACACGAAAACAAAGAGCATAAAACGGAATACTAACATAACTTACAATGACTCGACAAACAGCAGGGCAAGGAAGACGACAGCAGTGACACGACAGGTACGGGAACGAGGAGGTATGACGCCACAAAGGAAGTGAGGACAGAACACACTAATATACACAGACTAACGATGATGAGCCACACCTGGCACAGCCAGGCAAAAACAAGGAATACAAAATCAACACCAAACTAGACACAAAAGCAATATCACAAACAACCAAAGCAATATCACAAACAACAACCAGACAGGAGGACGACATTTAAACAAGGGAAGGAAGAGCCCAGGATAACATACATGATGAAATCAACTCAATTACATTTAGCCAACACAAAATGATGGCCTGCACCATCTGGCGGTGCCCGCTAGATGGCGCCTTGAGACCACTGGAGGGAGGTATGAGACCAATGTTCACATTGTCCTGTCTGGAACCGTTACAAGGAGAGGCCCGGAGATGGATCCCTGGGGCACACCCATTGCCTTGCTCAGAAAGGGTGATGTTTCACCTCTGACCCTAACACATTGAATTCTATCAGCAAGACAAGACTTCACCCAGTTCAGCGCGCCAATAGAAAAATTATAGTTAGCAAGTTTGAAAAGGAGTATCTGATGACTAACAATGTCAAATGCCTTCTTAAAATCTAAGAATATGGCACCGACAACACCTCCTTTAATATTCTCTAGGAAGAAGCAGTTGGCTGTCTCATGGAGTGGTTGGTCCGAAAGCCAAATTGCATTGGGGGCAGGTGTAACCGGTCTCGTATTGCTCTGCGTTGTGTTTCAAATTCCGATTCGACCCCTGTTAAGGGATTGCCCTGAGTGGGAGTTGAACCCCGGTCTCCCACACCGGGGGCCGACATCACAAACCGCTGCGCCAAGAAAGGATATCCCCCCTAAGCGCTCAGTTTGGATGCCTCTGGGGAGTGAGTTTTACTTGCTGTACTGCTTAACATCCACAGCCACCGAACTACTTGTACCACGTGACTGTGGATAGACTGCGGTACCTCTGTTACACAGGGTGTACAGGCTACTATGGGAGATTAGCTGTTCAATAATGCATTTTTCAGCGACTTTGGAGATAACAGGCAAGATACTGATTGGCCTATAGTTACTCACTGTGCTTGAGTCTCCTGATTTAAAGACTGGTACAACAATGGCTGTCTTCCAGTGATTAGGATATTTATATTCTTTAATAGAGGCATTCACTATTTCTGTTAATGGTTCAGTGAATGCATCTGCATAATTTTTTTAGAAAAAGTTAGTCCAGACCAAATACATCTTTAGACTTAGAGCTTTTGAGCGATTTCAGAATTTTGCTAATTTGGGCTTCAGTGACCTCCATCAGAGAAAATACTGGCTGGGATTCATCTATCATACGTGAAATAAGTGCTCCTGTTTGACTGTTGGGCACTGTCATCCTAACAGAGTTTACAAAATAGGAGTCTTCCCTTTATTCTGGTAGGGTGGTGTCTGGCCAGTCGGTGGTGTCCTGCTGGTAGGGTGGTGGGAGGCCAGAGGGTTTGCGTCTCCTCCAGCTCAAAACTGCACGAGAGAGGTTGTGATTTCCCGAAAACCTGTATGCGGTGGGTCTCAATTTGGTGCATTTTTGTTAACCCCTTAAGCTTTGTGAAGCGTGCATGCTCTTTTTCAGCAACGCCCAGCTTCATACACACAATTTCATACACACAATTTCATACACACAATTTCACACACACACACACACACGCACGCATGCACACACGCACGAATGCACGCACGCACGCACGCACGCACGCACGCACGCACGCACGCACGCACGCACGCACGCACGCACACACACACACACACACACACACACAAACACACACACACACACACACACACACACACACACACACACACACACACACTTGGAAGCTGTCACATCCAGCCACAGTATTCGGCTGTTGGCCACAGTTTGGTAGTTGAGTGTTCTGCTCAAGGGCACTGTCACTGCAGTTCAGAGGAAGGGGAAAGTATTTCTCTTTTAATATGCGTCCCCAGAATTCTCGGCCCCTGAAAATGAAATGTTCCTTTTTACTGAGGTCACAGATATGTCTGTGAGTCTTCCTGTGTGGGTTTTTTTCTTTCTTCTTCAAATTAACTTGGCTAGTGACTTTAGATGCTCTCACACAAGGAAACTGAGGTGTCCCTCATTTACAGTCACGTCAAGTACACATACAGGAATGGAGGAATTCGAGTTAATTCCATGAGCTAGAGGGGCATCACAGCAAAATGTAGATTTACATGTTCCGAGCAAACTCAGGGGACCAGCCAGTCACTAAAACGGGTTCCATAGGTTCCACATTTACATTCCAATAATGTAGCATAAGGAGGTAGTTTACGAATAATGATCTAGTATACGGAGGTAGCTTACCAATAATGCTGTAGTATAAGGAGATATCTTACCAATAATGATGTAGTATAAGGAGATATCTTACCAATAATGATGTAGTATAAGGAGGTAGCTTACCAATAATGATGCAGTACAAGGAGGTAGCTTACCAATAATGATGTAGTATAAGGAGATATCTTACCAATAATGATGTAGTATAAGGAGGTAGCTTACCAATAATGATGTAGTATAAGGAGGTAGCTTACCAATAATGATGTAGTACAAGGGGGTAGCTTACTAATAATGATGTAGTATAAGGAGGCAGCTTACCAATAATGATGTAGTATAAGGAGGCAGCTTACCAATAATGATGTAGTATAAGGAGGTAGCTTACCAATAATGATGTAGTATAAGGGGGCAGCTTACCAATAATGATGTAGTATAAGGAGGCAGCTTACCAATAATGATGTAGTATAAGGGGGCAGCTTACCAATAATGATGTAGTATAAGGAGGAAGCTTACCAATAATGATGTAGTATAAGGGGGCAGCTTACCAATAATGATGTAGTATAAGGAGGAAGCTTACCAATAATGATGTAGTATAAGGAGGCAGCTTACCAATAAGGGCCTTAAAGGTTTTGTCATTGAGGGGTAGGCAGCCACAGGCCTCTCAACAACACACATACACACCGGACAGCAGAACTGCTTTTGCGGGACAATGCGGGACACAACACATACTGTAGGAGAAGGGAAAAAATATATGATTTATTATTTAATTAATTATTTAAATGCTTGATTTCATATTCTACGCAGACGGTAGGCTATATATAACACATTTTGTTATTAATCTGCTGTAAATTGTTACTATGGAATGTTTAACTTATGCTATTTTAACAACATGAATGAAATATAATATCCAGTAGACGAAAAAAACGCATTTTATGCAAGAAGAGAAAATGGTTTCACTATTACCGGTAAGGATATGCTACTTTCAGAGGATACATTATTGCATTTGTGTTGCTTTTATTAAAACAAGCGTGTAAATTAACTGTGTTCTTATACCTGATTCAGTGCTGCTACTTAAACTTGTATTTCCTGTTGGAATGGGCAGCATCTAGCAGGGCCTTCTGATTTAGCACTCCTGGCATGTGCAGGTGTACTTCACCTTCACATGTATTTCGCTTTTGATTAGCTCAACGCTGCAGTGGTTCCTTTGGTCCGTCCAGGCCCCCCGCCATCAATGAAAACAGTCTCTCGACAAAAGCGTTGGTGACTACGATGCTGAATGCGAAGGATAAGTAGTCATGTTTGGTGTAATTGCATGCTTGAGCAGCACTGTCCACTTTGTTGTGACGGGATCTCTTGTCGCTGCGACTTCTCTCACCGTGGCAACAGAACACAGAACTCATTGTAAAACTGGTCCATGTGTGTCCAGTTTGCTGCTCATGTTGAGAGCTTCAGCTGCTTCGCGAAGTTCTTGGAAGCTATCTTTTCTGAAATTCTCTCTTGAGAGCCAAGCATGACATCTGTTTCAGGAAATTCTGATCAGAGAAATCAAACCATTTGTTTAGGTAAGCGAGAGCGCTCTCTGATAGAACATTAGAAAGTCCTGTTCGATCGCAGCAGCCTGTGCGGTAGGAAACCTCTGGATGAGAGCACTGGTCTCGAATCCAAAAAAACTGTCCTTTGATCTTTGTTCAAGTTCCAGTCTTAGACTGGTCATGAGCTCAAAGCTCACAGACGGTTGTCTCATTCCCCTCAACTTCAAGCACTGCATCGTAAAAAAGCTTTAGGCTATTCTGCAAAAATATCAGGCATGCTTGGAGTTCACAGGGCACTCCCTCACCATCCTCGTCATTTGCGAAAAACTTCCAAAGTGCTGATGGGCAGTTGTCTTCTCCAAGGGACAAAAAGTAACTTTTGACAGCAGGCCAGCAGTCATGAAGCTGTTTGACAGCTGGCCACAAACTGAGCCACCGTGTTGGTACGTGCGTGTACTCTATATGTCTTATATATCACATATCACTTATGTCTTGTGTATGTATGTGATGAATAAACCTCTTGAATCTTGAATCTTGCACTCCTCATCCACAAAATCTAAAATGTCCTTCAGTTCTTCGACATGTTTAGCGGATGCTGAAGAGTGGTTATATATTCGTGACTACGCTCTCGATGTCCACTTTAAAGGAACACTCCAACATTTTGGGAAATTAGCTTATTTGCCATCTACCCTGGAGTTAGACAAGATGATACCTTTTTAACCCGCTGTGCATGCAGTAGGCGTAGGAACACATGCACTGTTAGCCTAGCTTAGCGTCACTCACTGAAAGTAGGTTCCTCCATTAGCCTAGTTCCAGTCACGAAATACACTCCAAATACAACTCCAAAACGTTACTGTAAACATGTTGTGACCTGTGTATTTACCACATGGAGAAATAAAGAATAATTTAATTAGACATTTCCATTTTCTAAGCAGATATACTCGGAATATTTTTTTGCCGAACCACTGCTGTCTGGGCGCAGTGATTTCACGCTACTTTGTTCTAACGTCAATACACATGCAATGTGACTAAACATAGCTACAGGAGCGATAGGGCGTGCTTTCATTGAGTGAAGTGGATATCATCAGATAGCAATAGTATCTCGATAAATTACCATGATTGTGGTAAGTTTTCATTTATGTTTTTAGCGGGAAGGCTGTATTCCATCTGTCTAACGTTAGCGATTATTGTGAGATTGATGAATAGGACGTAACTTTACTGGACTATCCTAGTATAATCCTCAGCGGTCCCTGCATCCCTTTTGATTGCTACTTTCGCTTGCTGACTGGCGTTACATAATAAACAAGACTAAAATTAGGCTAATCGTAAATTGGCTAACTTATTTTGTTTACTCAGGAGTTCAGGTCATATGAACAGGTCTATGACCAAAGAAAAGAGCATAAAAGTGTCTTCATTGTAGCCACAGTTTCTATAGGCTACTATCACCAAGCCTGCTTTCACCCCGGGCATTACAGAGCACTGCTCGATCTAACTAGCTATACCAAGATGCAAACCGAATTTACTTGGTGCCATTACCTTTCCTTTATTCTACTTTATTTCAATAATTAGATCTAATATGGTATTATTGTTTTCATATACCGTTGAATGTGTGTTGGATCAGCTGTAATGATTTGCATTCCAAATATATTGCCTCCATGTATGTACTGTATTTTTATCCATGCTCTGTCATTTATCAATTAGGGTGAAGTCCAGCAGGATCCACCAGAAGTCTACCACATTCAACACCCCAGAAGAGCCTACTGCAGAGTTCAGACTCCCACTCACTGTGCAGCTGAATAGTCCTGAGCAGACAGTCACCCGCAGAAACCCATCTATTGCCCTGGCACCCAGCTGGACACCCAAAATGCCTTCCACACTTTTTCAACTGATAAGTGGGGAATAATTGTGTTGTATTGTTGCATCGCTTATTGTAAAATAAATGAAAGTGTAACACTAGCTTAGTAACTAGACAAGGTATCAGGTGGGTTTGGGCCAGATCAGAAGTAACCAAGTTCGCCTCGGAAGAGAGATGGTCTGCACAAGAATGAAGCACACTGACAAAAGATTTATGTTTGAAGGTAAGGGAATGCGTGTCTCTTTTAATTCTTCCTTACCTTCTTTGGTTTATTTCTTTCCACAGATCAGGAATATACACTGTACAATGAATGAAACAAAATGAATGAATATGTCCAAAACACCTTGGGTCTGATGCTTAAACCTTCCCTGGTTCCACTACTTTAATTACTATTTTAATTATATATACTCGCTGTTTTAATTATACCTACTCACTGTCTTAATTATTATCTATATACTATTTTAATATGATCTATATGCTATTTTAATATTATCTAGGTTAATATGATCTATATGCTATTTTAATATATAACTTAAACTAAATGGATCAGCCAATTTTAGGAACCAGGACTCTTAATCTTTGAAAGGAAGACCCTTATTATCCAACCATCTTAAATCAAAAGCTCTGTTACCCAAAAGCAATGAAACAAACAAAATAGTTTCCCTGAGCAGTATACTTAACAACAAGGAACCTGAATCTGAATCCTATTACAATTCAGTTATCTCTATCAATTCACAAACAACGATTTTACTCATTCCATGAATGGTGATTAAAACCCTTAGGAGTCACGCTGGAGCTTTGAACCCGTCGGCGGACAACAAAAGAAATTAGAATCCCTCTTAAATGCTCACAAAGGACATCTTTTCAGAAATCGATAAAAATAGAAAAATGGCCATTTCTAGTGCTTTGACATGTAAGGTATAGGTCCCCCAACTTGCTAAACCTAATACGACTTGTAAATACGTTTAATTCTTGCTAGATGGTATGCTTGTAATCTCCATTTGCGATAAGAACTACATCGCGCGTCACCAAGCGCACATACATGGGGCGCGCACACACAAACAGCGCATAGGTGTTAATCACTGAGTGATCTAATATGCATATTCTTCAACGCGAGAGGGGGGGGTTGTGTTTCTCACTGTCTGTCATTGATAATATAATCTTAAGAGGTCCTGCATTATTATTATTATTATTATCGAGAATACACGGGACCTGACGGAACGTTAATTTATGTATTAAAAGTAGTCTAACATGCTTTCATCCTCGCCCGTGTATATACCCACGTCGCGCTAAAACAACATAAACTACTGTATGGCAGACAGAGTGCGTGTGTGTACGAGTTATGAGTTATCTCGCAGTTCATTCAAGCGCGCATCACGGTGATGACAGCTCTAGAGTAGAAAGGTGCGCTCACAGGGGCGTAGCTGGAGATTCTGGGCCCCTTGAAAGAATCAATTCTATCTAGTGTGTGTATACACCAGTATCACTGACTACCACGGCAAGCCTATAGAAAATGATTCTATTTAATAATAATAATTATTATTATTATTATAAATGTCTCTCTCTCTGTATCTTTCTTTCTTTCTTTCTTTCTTTCTTTCTTTCTTTCTTTCTTTCTTTCTTTCTTTCTTTCTTTCTTTCTTTCTTTCTTTCTTTCTTTCTTTCTTTCTTTCTTTCTTTCTTTCTTTCTTTCTTTCTTTCTTTCTTTCTTTCTTTCTTTCTTTCTTTCTTTCTTTCTCTCTCTTTCTATTATATTACTATTATATATCTATCTAAATATCTAAACCTCTGTCTATCTAGTGTGTGTATATGCATGGCATCAAATCAAAGTGTGTGTTGCCTGTATTGATCAGTCACACTATACCCCCATTCAGCCGTAATTGTTCCCTGCTGGGCCTTTGTTTCATGGTGTGAATTAGTCATTGAAATTAACATTGACATCACATTGCATTCTGGGAAGGAGTGTAGTTCCCGTATCATTAGCTGAATTCACTGAATTCTCTTCAGAGCCTCCTGCTGCAAATTGGTAATGACTGTACCAGAATGTTTGATAGGACATTGATTGAAAACTATCGTCTCAAATTTGACAATTGATGGCTTATTTTGAAGGTATGAATCTGTAATTGTACATTATGTAACAAAAAAAAAGAGAATATTCTGAGAAGGTGGAGCTAGAAACTCTAGACCTCAGGGGGTTAAACTCTGTGTTTCAGGGCGCTTGGTGTCCGTGGCAGTTTAACTCAGTTCAGTGATACGAATCCATCTTGGGAAACGTGTGGAGTGGAGTGAGCTTATCCTACCACGCTGTAGAAAGCACGCTTTAACTCTGTCCTCGTCGTTCACTTCACAGGTCGTTCTCGTGGGAGGCTCGCCAGCCTGTCGTCGCCGATACAGTCCAAAGGAACCAGCAGACGAACAGACGAATCCAGGATCCAAATCAACTCCAACTCAAAAACCCAGCCTTGCAATACAAAACCATAAGTGCATATCAATGTCTCATTCAATAAAGTATCTTCAATTTGGCATTTGTAACCTTATACAATAAAGTGCATTTACAACCTGTAAATGGGTTCAACTCTTTTCATTCTGTTTTCATGCATCACATGTCTGTATATCAGCCCCTTGTGCTTGTGAGGAACAATGTTGCGACATTCCAGCTAACGTTATACCACACATTATGGCAGCTAGCTACGACAAGCTCACAGTGGCTAATTAGCCAGGGTAACACTAATTGTTACACTAAATTCTCATATTAACACAACGTTCTAATATCCACATTACACTCAATTCTCATGTTAACACAACTTTCTAATATTCACATTTCTCTTGTTTGAGACTCACCAAGGATTTCTCTGATGCTAACTAGCAACCGTCGACGAGTGTATGTTGAATTCGTTCGCGCACTTTTCACAATATCCACAAAGGTTCTTCTTTTGAAATCAACTCAGGGTATCATATAAGTATTCTCTCATATACTGCTCTTCTATCAGTAATCTGCTGATAGTTATCAAGTATTCTCTCGCACGTTACAATTATTTCAGACGCGAGGGACATCTTAAACATCCACACCTGGTGTCATTCTTGACTCGACAAAGGGAAAATCTGGTCCTGACCGGAGTTCAAGGCTAAACATAGGAGGCAGCTAGGCCTAACGCTCTGATTGGTCAAATCTCATTTCAATGTTACATCAGTTTTGGAGTCATTAACTATTCGTTGCATCAAGTATTCACTCACTATTTCTATACAATACTTTCGATTCCATAGAATTAATAAAACAAATGCTAGGATGCAGTTGCTCTTGTCTTGTCTTTTTTTCCCTATTGTTAGGTTTTAGTGAGTTTTTCCTTACCTTCGCGTGGGGTATGTCTGGGAGTGCTTGCATTCTTTCATTTATTTGCATTTATTTAAAATTTGTTGGACCTTATGGTGTTCTTGTTCTGTTCTTGACTTATTGTTATGTTTCTTCTTGACTTGTTTAAAGAAGACATGTACGGCCCATGGGGACATTAACGTGTGTTGTCGGGCCTTATAAATACATTTGATTTGATTTGATTTGATTTGATTTGATTTGATTTGTGTCATAGGAGCTCTAGTAACCAGGGGTTACACACTCCCCCCTCAAAGGTGTGTACGTCCCGTTACACCTACACTGATATCTCGGATCTTGCAGTATGTCTATGAAAGCAGAGCTTATACCCTGGAACAGTGACTGCACCAAAGACACAAAGGGATTTCCTGATTGTGTATAATGCAGTCTGTCTGGGGGGGGTTATGTGTCTAGTGCAGTGTATCTCAACTGGTGGGTCGCGACCCAAAAGTGGGTCGCGGGGTCATTTTGATTGGGTCGCGGATGTGTGTGTTAAAAAAAAAAGAAAAAAAAAACGTTTCTTTAAAAGTTTTTTTTTTTTTTTTTATATAATTTTTTTTGCTACCTATCTTTGTGGAAGTGGCTTAAGACAAAGCAGAGGAACAGATTGGACATTGAGCATGACCTCAGAGTTGCTTTGTCTACCATCACCCCAGACTCTTGTCAGGAGCAAACAACATCCCCAGTTATCCCATTAGTTCCCTGGGATGTTAAGCTAAGAAGTCTGCTAAGAAGGACATATTATTATTATTATTATTATTATTATTATTATTATTATTATTATTATTATTATTATTATTATTATTATTATTATTATTATTATTATTATTATTATTATTATTATTATTATTATTATTATTATTATTATTATTATTATTATTATTATTATTATTATTATTATTATTATTATTATTATTATTATTATTATTATTATTTTATTATTATTATTATTATTATTTTATTTCATTGTGTTTTAGCCCTAGTTGCACTTTTGTTGCAACCCCAGTTATCCCATTAGTTCCCCCAAACTTAGGTCTGTTATGTTAAGCGAAGAAATCTCAGCTCAGAAACCTCAGCTGATAGAGTTGTGCCCTTCCTGATGGCTTGTCGTACAGAACTTGTAAGTCGCTTTGGATAAAAGCGTCAGCTAAATGACTAAATGTAAAATGTAAATGTAAATCTGCTAAGAAGCATAATTAATTATTTATTATTATTTTATTTCATTGGGTTTTTAGCCCTAGTTGCACTTTTGTTGCACTTTGAGTTTATTTCATGTTTTTAACAATGCATGAAAGATTGTGTATTACTGCAAAAAAAAAAAATTAATCATAGTGGTTAAGAAATTTGGGTCGCGACTTAATGACTAAGGAAAATGTTGGGTCCCGAGGCTAGACCAGTTGAGAACCACTGGTCTAGTGGGCTGTACACATGGGATGTCTTGTTCAGTCTCATTGACCTCAGGCTGCTGCTCCTCGGGACCTTCATTGATTGATTGATTGATTGATTGAAAAGTTTATTAACAGATTGCAGAATGGGTACAGTACAGTACAGCTCAATACATACAATTGTTAAGGGGATGCAGACTAGTGGTCTGCAAGGGCCTTGAAATAAAGCCCGAGCCCTGCCCGAGCCCTTGAACTTCAGGCCCTGCCCGAAAATAAGCCCGACTGTAAATAATATTTTAAGCCCTAGCCCGCATGAAAACCCGAAAAAATTTATTATTATTATTATTATTAAAATATAATTTTTTTTGTATTTGTTTTAAATATTCGAAACACGGTTTTATATGAACGTAATAAATAAACAAAACGAAGAAGCATTTCGCAATGCCGTCTCTCCCAGTGCTCGCTTATATAGACTGACTCACACATCAGCCTCAAAACGTATTGAAGGCTATAGAATCTTCTTTGACACACACACACACACACGACACACAATAGCCTACTCAGTCAAACAAACAAACAGAAAACAGAAATCAGATTTCGAGCAGAGCAACAAAACAGGTAGCGAGTCGCGACCCAGCAAATAATAAACATATCACTCACCACGACGTCAGCAACGCGTTGAACACCGTTAACAAAACCGGCTACATACATCCCAAGAACAAATTAAAACGTTCGCCAACTGGCTATATTCCAACACAACCAATAGAGTTGAACTTGTCCCCTGAGTTCTTCTCCCTGCGCGCTGCAGTAATTACATCCAAATGTTTCTCTGGCGCAAAAGAGAAAGCGAATCTTAAAACGAAGGTTATCATATAACCCTAGTTATATGAGAAAAAAAAAAAAAAAAAAAAACGCAATAAAGAAAATAAAAAAAATAATAAAAAACGGCGGTGCCCGGGCCCGGCCGAGCCCGAATTATTTATAAAAAAAAAAGCCCTACCCAGCCCGAACCCGCCGGGCCGGGCCGGGCCTCGTCGGGCCTGGGCAAGGTTGCAGTGCACTAATGCAGACCAGAGAAAGACTTTCGTCTTGTTTACATCAGGGTCCCCCATTTTCAATTAATCATAACATATATGACATACATGACATACAGATAGACAGTATTGCTACATCTATACATTTATGACATTTCAGATTTGCAAATACAGTACTGTTTGTGATACAAAAAGTGTCCAGAAAAAGAGTGTATATACATTTGATGTAGAAACTGTACATTCATCACTGTTGGACATTTTTTCTTAGGAGTTGCCTCCATTTTCTCGTTCCATTTTCGGGACTGTCCCGCAAAATGCGGAACGGGTGGTCACCCTAGAGTAGAGGGACATACAGTACACAACACCAACACACACACACAAATGCAAACAGACTGACATTGTCTTCCAGTGTGAGATGGGGCCAGAGAGAGCTCTGTGCAGGGCAACAGCACACCTAGACGGAGCTGTACGTCACAGCCTGCTAAACAGCTCTGTCTCTAAGCTTGTACGTCACAGCCTGCTAAACAGCTCTGTCTCTACACCTGTACATCACAGCCTGCTAAACAGCTGTCTCTAAGCTTGTACGTCACATCCTGCTAAACAGCTCTGTCTCTAAGCTTGTACGTCACATCCTGCTAAACAGCTCTGTCTCTAAGCTTGTACATCACAGCCTGCTAAACAGCTCTGTCTCTACACCTGTACATCACAGCCTGCTAAACAGCTGTCTCTAAGCTTGTACGTCACATCCTGCTAAACAGCCCTGTCTCTAAGCTTGTACGTCACATCCTGCTAAACAGCTCTGTCTCTACACCTGTACATCACAGCCTGCTAAACAGCTGTCTCTAAGCTTGTACGTCACATCCTGCTAAACAGCTCTGTCTCTAAGCTTGTACGTCACATCCTGCTAAACAGCTCTGTCTCTAAGCTTGTACGTCACATCCTGATAAACACCTCAGTCTCTAAGCTTGTACATCACAGCCTGCTAAACAGCTCTGTCTCTACACCTGTACATCACAGCCTGCTAAACAGCTCTGTCTCTACACCTGTACGTCACAGCCTGCTAAACAGCTCTGTCTCTAAGCTTGTACGTCACATCCTGCTAAACAGCTCTGTCTCTAAGCTTGTACGTCACATCCTGCTAAACAGCTCTGTCTCTACACCTGTACATCACAGCCTGCTAAACAGCTCTGTCTCTACACCTGTACGTCACAGCCTGCTAAACAGCTCTGTCTCTAAGCTTGTACGTCACATCCTGCTAACAGCTCCGTCTCTAAGCTTGTACGTCACATCCTGCTAAACAGCTCCGTCTCTAAGCTTGTACATCACAGCCTGCTAAACAGCTCCGTCTCTAAGCTTGTACATCACAGCCTGCTAAACAGCTCTGCCGAAAGAGAGACAAAATCTTTACCAAATCCGGACATTACACGATCAAATTAGTTTGAAAGAAAATGCGGCCACAATTTAAAATTGAATTGGGTGTATATATACAGAGTATCACATTATTATAACCACTGTCTTTTCTGCGTAAGGAAACCACACCTTTATGGCTGCGTTCATCATCGTTTCCATGGACACGGTGAATAAACGGGGCTGCACAGGCGCCATGGAATGTAATAAAGAAAATATGGGGTGAACATTAATATAATATTATTTATTCAATATGTTAAGGGTAAATTATACGAGTATAGGTAGCATTCATTTTATTAGTTTACTTCCTCTTTGGGCAGAGGTGTTAGACAGTGGAACACCGGTGGAACGGCGTCTGCCTCTCTCTCTCTCTGCTTGGAGACTGAGGGGCGGCTGTCTGTCTCACTGT
>NC_140173.1:58587795-58625912 GCF_963971535.1 Notolepis coatsorum | reverse complement strand
CCCCCACGTGGAATGGATGCACCTGATTGGATAAACACGCTGCTAGTGTGGAATGGATGCACCTGATTGGATAAACATGCTGCTAGTGTGGAATGAATGCACCTGATTGGATAAACACGCTGCTAGTCGTGGAATGAATGCACCTGATTGGATAAACACGCTGCTAGTGTGGAATGAATGCACCTGATTGGATAAACACGCTGCTAGTGTGGAATGAATGCACCTGATTGGATAAACATGCTGCTAGTGTGGAATGAATGCACCTGATTGGATAAACACGCTGCTAGTGTGGAATGAATGCACCTGATTGGATAAACACGCTGCTAGTGTGGAATGAATGCACCTGATTGGATAAACATGCTGCTAGTGTGGAATGAATGCACCTGATTGGATAAACATGCTGCTAGTGTGGAATGAATGCACCTGATTGGATAAACATGCTGCTAGTGGGCGTGGTTCTCGGCTCCCGGCAGTCGCTTGTCAACATTCTCTTTTTCTACATAAAGTTGAACCTAAAATATGTTTCTGACAAAGAAATGTTGTGGTAAGTATGATATTGTTAGATCTTGAGTCACGCTTGATCTGCAATGCCTAGGTTGACAGATTGATCTGAACAACGTTAGGTTTCCTATATAAACACCACCATTGTTTTGGTGGGGGTTAGTTGTCAGGATAAGATAAGGGCCCCATTTTTTATCTTGATACGGGGCCCCTGACCTATAAAACGACAGTGTTGTACTGTGTGCACACATGCAAACTGACTGTCCCCCCCCCCTGTCTCCCCGCTGTTGCAGAGTTTAAAACCTTGATCTCCAACTTTTGTCTTATTATATAATTGTATATGCTGTGTGATTGTATAATATATGCACCCCCCCCCCCCCGCTCATTTCTGTATGTACACTCGACGTGATTGTAGGGAACTGCCTTTCAAGTTTAAATAAAGGTTTGAAATTAAGGACTGTTGGAGTTCATTCCATGAGCTAGAGGGGCATCATAGATTGACCCTGTTCAGAGCAAACTCTGGACCATCAGTCACTAGAACGGGTTCCATAGGTTCCAAAATGTCATTCCAATAATGATGTAGTATAAGGAGGTAGCTTACCAATAATGATGTAGTATAAGGAGTTAGCTTACCAATAATGATGTAGTATAAGGAGGTAGCTTACCAATAATGATGTATTATAAGGAGGTAGCTTACCAATAATGATGTAGTATAAGGAGGTACAGTCGCTTACCAATAATGATGTAGTATAAGGAGGCAGCTTACCAATAATGATGTAGTATAAGGAGGTACAGTAGCTTACCAATAATGATGTAGTATAAGGAGGTAGCTTACCAATAATGATGTAGTATAAGGAGGTAGCTTACCAATAATGATGTAGTATAAGGAGGTAGCTTACCAATAATGATGTAGTATAAGGAGGTAGCTTATCAATAATGATGTAGTATAAGGAGGTAGCTTACCAATAATGATGTAGTATAAGGAGGTGGCTTACCAATAATGATGTAGTATAAGGAGGTAGCTTACCAATAATGATGTAGTACAGGGGTGGCCAACCAGTCAGAGACTAAGAGCCACAAAAAAATTACTGTGGTACCACAAAGAGCCACACCATATACCAGCGTTTCTCAACCTTTTTTTTCAGTCACGGCACCCTTCATGTGTTTATAGGTCTCACCCTCTGGCCTCTGAAGTTGCTAATGTCTTTTTTATTTGGGCCTCACAGGGTTAAAAGTACCCTGTGAGACCCACGGTTGCAAAATTACAAAATCACTTTTAGCCATTTAAAAAAATAATGTTTATTTAAAAAATGTTAAAGGGGAACTATTTTACTATTTCTTTCACTATTTGGGCACTTTTACACAATTCCTGTGAGTCTATGGAACACCTAGGTTTTTTTCAAAAAAAATGCATTGTTTTGTATTTCTAATCAAGTACTAAAAACCGCATTTTTCTACCTCAAGATCTTAAGCCGTTTTGAGGCTGGGCTCCAACCACTGTGTGGCCTGGTGCCAACTGCCACATCAACTGCCACATTATTATGCAGCTGAGAAATCTCTGACATCACAGATATGCACATTTTCAGATGACTCAGTTCAGTGAGGGTGAATATTGTGAGAGGAGAATTGGAAGAATTCGCCAATATGAGAATTAGAGACATATATCCTATTAATATAAGTCCACATAGCTAAGAAACAATGGTAAACACTGAAAAAAGCCATTTATAAGATAGTTCCCCTTTAAGCACATGTATAGTCAATTGGTCCTGTTGTTCAGCCTCACAATGCTATTTGATAGTAAATGTGTTTATATGTCCCACCCTCTGGCCTCTGAAGTTGCTAATTTCTTTTTAATTTGGGCCTCACAGGGTTAACCTCTTAAGCCCGAGATATACAGTAAAAGTGTATATTTTCAGCATTATGTTTGTTTACCAATTATTTTAACTGTTATTAGTGAAATATAAGATTATAGAAATCTCAGGGCATTGAGTCGGAAACCGGCGCATATTGACAGGAGGAAGTGGCACAGCCAAAAGTGAGTGTAGTCTTTTGAAGGAAGAGACTCAGGGCTTTCAAATTTCGAAAAACTACCCTACCCAGCTCACACCAGCCCCTGTCAATCATCTGACTTCTGGATTTACTTTTTAATTTCTCTTATTTTTTGGGATTATCTCCCACAAACCTGAACGTTATTGCCATAAAACAGAACGCAGTTAGTTTCTCTACCTTTCTGTGAACGTCTTGCAAAAAACGGTGTTGCAATATGATGAAAAATGGTGGAGAAATTTACATTATAAAAAAGATGGCAGAATTCAGTACTGTATATACAAAACCTTCTGTTTAATCATCTTCCCTTTATTCATTTGCTTAGATTTTTCAGGTCTGGTCAATTTTAGCATGGTGTTATTTACAGTCAAAGATAAAAAAAAATTAAATAGAATTGATATTCTCCTTTGGTTCATTACAATTTACTCAAGCCTAGTAACAGACACACTATTTCTGACACTGATCCATATATGTCCCTAGATTCAGATACCAAGAACATGCAAATGGACCATTTAAAAAAAAATTGTAAATGTTTATTCTACGTCCTTATGGAATGAGTGACATAAAAAAAAAAGTAAAAAAAAAAAAAAAAAAAAAAAGTAAAAAAAAAAAAAAAAAAATGGATGGAAGAGCCGCACATTGACGGGCAAAGAGCCGCATGCGGCTCGCGAGCCGCGGGTTGGCCACCCCTGATGTAGTATAAGGAGGTAGCTTATCAATAATGATGTAGTATAAGGAGGTAGCTTATCAATAATGATGTAGTATAAGGAGGTAGCTTACCAATAATGATGTAGTATAAGGAGGTAGCTTACCAATAATCATGTAGTATAAGGAGGTAGCTTATCAATAATGATGTAGTATAAGGAGGTAGCTTACCAATAATCATGTAGTATAAGGAGGTAGCTTACCAATAATGATGTAGTATAAGGAGGTAGCTTACCAATAATGATGTAGTATAAGGAGGTAGCTTACCAATAATGATGTAGTATAAGGAGGTAGCTTACCAATAATGATGTAGTATAAGGAGGTAGCTTACCAATAATCATGTAGTATAAGGAGGTAGCTTACCAATAATGATGTAGTATAAGGAGGTAGCTTACCAATAATGATGTAGTATAAGGAGGTAGCTTACCAATAATGATGTAGTATAAGGAGGTAGCTTACCAATAATGATGTAGTATAAGGAGGTAGCTTACCAATAATCATGTAGTATAAGGAGGTAGCTTACCAATAATGATGTAGTATAAGGAGGTAGCTTACCAATAAGGGCCTTAAAATGTACAAATATAGCTACAGCTTAATTGTCACTTCTACATCACTGCTGCTGTGCACACGCCTGACATTTCAACAAGGATACAGGACCAATTAACGAGCCTACAGCTCTTATGTGATATACTATACAAGGAAGCAACGCCTATCGTCATCCTCTGAGAAGGCTCTTTATGTATATGGGTGTGTGTCCCCGCTCGGCCTGCGTTCTGCGTTCAGAGACGACCCGGACGATGTGGGATGACTCACCTCGCTATGTCGAGCTCTTTAAATCACCTGTCATGAAAGAGGGACACTGTGCTCTCTCTACCTTCCTATCTCTCTCTCTCTCCACTGTGCTCTCTCTACCTTCCTATCTCTCTCTCTCTCTCTCTCTCTCCACTGTGCTCTCTCTACCTTCCTATCTCTCTCTTCCTCCTGGCAATGAAGACCGATGCTGTGTCACCCCCCCCCTCTGGCAGGAGCCTCTCTCCTCATTACTAGAGATAAGGCCTCTCTTCCTGTCACGATCTTGCTCTCAGTATAGCCTGTGTAATGTGTGTGTGTGTGTGTGTGTGTGTGTGTGTGTGTGTGTGTGTGTGTGTGTGTGTGTGTGTGTGTGTGTGTGTGTGTGTGTGTGCGTGCGTGCGTGCGTGCGTGCGCGTGCACGTGCGCGCGTGTGTGTGTGTGCGTGTGTCTGTGCGTGTGTGTGTGCGTCCGTGTGTGTGTGTGCGTGTGCACGTGTGTGTTCATAATTGACTCACTGTCTCTAATCACAATCAATAATGTCTCGTATAAACTGCACTTCACACCAGCCTGCGGTAAATGATCAACTTCTTTCTGGAAACACACTTGACCTTGTTACTTCTGACCCTGCTGCCCCTATTGACAACCTATGTGTATACGACCCGGGCTTGTCGGATCACATGGCCGTTTCCATGGAGATGCTGTCCCCCCCCCCCCCCCCCCCCCCCCCATTCAAAGCCCAAGCGCCAGATCTGCTTCGGAAACATAAAAGACATCAACCTGGATCAATCATTGGATGTTTACTGTTAATGCTTGTGTGTCTAATTTGATGTTATGTTTAAAAAAAATTAAAATAAAAAAAACATCAACCTGGACGCTCTGGCCTTGGATCTCCAACATCTCGCCCCTCCTGCCCTCTCCTCAGCCAGTGACTCAGTAGGCTAATACAACAAAGCCCTGAGTGGCCTCCTGGATGTTCACGCCCGTGAAATCCAAGATGGTCACGTTCTCACGCTCTGCCCCCTGGTTCACCAGCGAGCTGAGGGAGATGAAGGTGGCTGGCCGTGTCCTTGAGCGACGCCTCACTACGTCGGGACTCACCATGCACAGAGAGGTCTACAGAGAGCACCAAAAGGCCTACTCCAAAGCCCTGAAGGACGCTCGGTCACGGTTCTACTCCAACATCATCAACAATAGCCCCGGCAATTCTTTCAACAGCTTTTTTCCACCATACACCACCTCCTCAAACCCCAAACCCAGGCACACAGAGAGACCACTGAGAAGCGGTGTAATGACTTCATGTCATTCTTCACAGCCAAAGTTGAGGGCATCCGCTCTCTCCTCCCCGGCTCCTCTTCCTCACCTGCTCCACCTGCTGTCTTACAGCCTGAAGTCTCCGAGCTCCTCCGCTGTTTCAGTGACACCACGCAGCGTGAGGTCGAGGCCATAATCGGGAGGATGAAGTCATTACGTGTGCCCTGGATCCCCTCCCCACAGCCCTGGTGAAAGCCAACATCTGCACTATTGGTCCCCTAATGACCAGCACCATCAACCTCTGCCTGCAGGCTGGCCACGTTCCGCCTGCCCTCAAAACTGCCATCTTCACCCCTCTCCTGAAGAAACCCACCCTGGACCCAGAGGCCCTTGTCAGCTACCGGCCCATCTCCAACCTCCCGTTCCTCTACAAGGTGCTGGAGAAGGTAGTTGCGGAGCAGCTCCAAGCACACCTCAGAGACAACAACATCTTGAAGAAGTTCCAGTCTGGGTTCCGCTTTGCGCACAGCAGACAGCCCTGGTCAGGGTCACCAACGACCTTCTGATGGCAGTGGATGCTGGAACCCCATCCATTCAGGTCCTTCTCGACCTATCTGCTGCCTTTGACACGGTTGATCATGTTATCCTCCTGGACTGTCTCCATTCCGACGTCGGACTCCGTGACCTAGCCCTGGGCTTGTTCCAGTCCCTCTTGGCTGGTCGGACTGAGTGTGTGTCCCTGGGAGGTGCAACATCCTCTACCCACCCCGTCACCTGTGGTGTCCCCCAGGGATCTGTCCTCAGTCCCCTGCTGTTCACCCTGTACATGCTCCCCCTCGGCCGCATCATCAGCCGGCACGGTGTGTCGTTCCACTGCTATACTGACGACACCCAGCTGTACATTCGAATTTCACCATCTTCACCATCATCACCCCCCACACTGACTGCTTGCCTGGAGGAGACTAAGGCGTGGATGAACCACAGGTTTCTACAGGTCAACAGCTCCAAAACGGAAGCCATGCTGGTTGGTACCCCACTCCAGGTCCGGTCATCCACCATCACCACCATCTCCTTCTCCGGCCAGGACATTCCTGTCTCCACCCTTGTCACTAACTTGGGCGTGAAAATAGACCCCCACCTCTCATTCGAGACTCACATCAAATACATCTGCAAGATCTCTTTCTTTCACCTCAGGAACATCTCAAAACTCCGCTCCTCACTCACTCTGTCAGATTCTGAGAAACTTGTCCACGTCTTCGTCTCCTCCAGGCTGGACTATTGCAATGCACTCCTCATTGGGATCCCTAGTAAAAGCATTCAAAAACTGCAGACCATCCAGAATAGCGCTGCTAGGATCCTGATGAGGGTGCGCAAATATGACCACATCACCCCCACCCTCAGATCACTTCACTGGCTCCCCATGGAACACAGGATAGAGTACAAGGTCTCCCTCCTCACTCACCAGTGTGTACACGGTGGTGCCCCTGCCTACCTCAAGGAACTCCTCACCCCCCAGTCCTCCTCACACTCCCTCCACTCCGGCACAGCCTACCTCCTCAAAGCCCCCAGGACTAAGCTGCACACCATGGGCGATCGAGCCTTCTTCTCGGCCGCGCCGAGACTATGGAATGCTCTCCCCAACCACCTGAGAGCACCACAAACTGTTAATACTTTTAAACGTGGACTCAAGACCTACCTTTTTAGAAAGGCCTTTTATTAGTTTTTTTGTCTTATTCATATGTTGTTCTGCTATGTGTTCTTCTTTCTTATATATCCATTTGTATTCTATTCTTTTTAACTCTGTAGCACTCTGTAGAATGTAGGGTGCGTTATAAATTAAATGTATTATTATTATTATTATTATTATTATTATTATTATTATTATTATTATTATTATTATTATTATTATTATTATTATTATTATTATTATTATTATTATTATTATTATTATTATTATTATTATTATTATTATTATTATTATTATTATTATTATTATTATTATTATTATTATTATTATTATTATTATTATTATTATTATTATTATTATATCTCCTTTATAAAACTGTGTGTTTTATTCACACATCTATTCATATCTTCTTTATAAAACTGTGTGATTTATTCACACATCTAGTCATATCTTCTTTATAAAACGGTGTGTTTTATTCACACATCTATTCATATCTCCTTTATAAAACTGTGTGTTTTATTCACACATCTATTCATATCTCCTTTATAAAACTGTGTGTTTTATTCACAGATCTATTAATATCTCCTCAGGATCTATGAAGGCAGGGTTCTGAAGCGACTATGTTCACACTGACTGCAGGCAAAGTGGCCCGAATCAGATTTTTGCTCATACAGAACATGTATAGTGGATTCTGATCTTTTCAATTCTGATTTGGGCCACTTTCATAATGTATATCTGGTCCTAAAATCAGATACAGGTCAGATTTTTTTGCAATGTGACCTCAGTCTGAACAGTCGTGTGACTTTCATGCAAATAATCTGATATTGGCCACATTAAAAGAATTAAAAATAAAAACCAGCCAAACAATCTGATCTGAGCAATAAATAGGAATTGAGCACTAAGGCACACAGTGTGAACACAGCCTTAAAGGTATGGGATGCATTGGATTATTAATGGTGCAGTGAGTCTGACGTCTTGGGAACCATTAGACAGACCGATCTCCAAGCGGACCAAAAACTGTTTACTTGTAATGAAACCGGCTCTTCTATCTCTCGACTCTATCATCCAGAAGGAATCTATGGAAACTGCAGTCCTTTCCAGACCACAAGACAAGCCTGGAAGGAGAACTGAGGCCTTTTCTATACTGGAGTTTGTTTTTTCCCCCAGTGTATACCAAAGTTAAAGACCATCACTCATAATGAGAATTGAGTCATTATTAATTTATCCGCGGGAAGGAAGTCTTTGCTGCGACGTCTGCCCGTTGTGGCATGTATAGGCCTATGATTCCATTATTTCTGAAATGTAATTAGAGGCAAGTGAATTATCTGCTATGAGGGGGCGCTGACCTCAGGATCTATTCCTCATATTTATTACCCTCTATATATTCTGAATAGGAATCTGAATGTAAAGTTGTGTTTTAAAGTGGAGTGGATGTGTTGTGCAATAAAGCTGTTTGAAAACCCTCAAAACAAATGTACCCTTCTCATTACGTTACTATTACTCTTCGTAAAAAAATAAAAATAAAAAAAAGTAGTATAGATTACGGTACCTTAATAAAGGGGAATTCTACTATGGGTCTCTCTTGTATTTGTAGAAATGTTTGTTTTTACTACCAAGTAAAATGAGCCCACAGCCAGGTCTGTACATATCGTCAGGCCAGAGATATATAGCCCTGAACTACTGCGCATATACTCCAGCTTCCAACTTTACAAAGCACTGCACAGCGAAAGAAGGGCAGGGCGTCAGACACCGCTATAGTCAAAGGCTGCCACTCCTACCGCGGCGGGGCGGGGGGGGCTAAACATTTACTTCTGGTTACTCCATTACCTGGCAAGAGAGAGATTGTGAGCAGAGGTCGCTTTGGCACAGCCGGATAGAGATAATTAATCAGGTTATGCCTCAATCTGGTAAATTAGTTTATTGTTGCCATGCAGTGGAATTTCCCTTTAAATTAAACATATACACTGATTAAAGGTGCTGTAAGTATATGTTCTTGTTAACATGGTCTACATGTTAAAATAATAGCTCTACACTCCGACAGCCATCACTGATATAGAGTGTCTGGTCAGTAACAGGGGTCTCCCAGTCCCTCCACTCCAGAGCATGTGAGCGGAGCGAAGAATTTTGAAGTGAGCGTGGAGTGGGTTTTAAAATGGGTCCGAGCGACTCTGGAGCGAGAGCTCTCCTCCACTCCGAGCTGCTCCCAGCCGCTCAGTGCACACAATCACACAGAAACTGATGTAATATACATGTAGTACAATGCCCAAAGCAACAGGTGGCGATGTACAAACATGAAGGCCATTTTCAACCAATGAGAAGGGTGAACCGTCACTCACATCCTGCTAAGTCCAAAGTAGAATCCGCCATCTTTAAATCACCTCAGGTGACTGAACGCAACATTTATTTTCAGTGAGAAACAAACAAAGTCCAATAAAAAAATAAAAGGATACATTCACTGTGTTCTGCCTCATTTATTGATGAAACAAAACCAACATCAACACAATGTACCACCAAGAGCGGAGAGTTTATGTCTCTCAAAAAGCAAGAGACTGTTGTTGTTGTTAGCTTACATGCTAACGTGAATGGGATCGGCCATAGCATTGCGGCTAGGCTAGCTACCATAGCTTAGTACTGTACAGCTAGTTGAATGGATAAACGTTATTTAACATTGCAGAATGGGTACAATACAATAAGGCTCAATACAAACAGTTAAGGGGGGGTGCAGAGTCATCAACACAATGTACCACCAAGAGCGGAGTTTAGTCTCACAAAAAGCGAGAGACTAAGGCTGCCGCTGTTGTTAGCTTACATGCTAACGTGAATGGGATCGACCATAGCATTGCGGCTAGGCTAGCTACCATAGCTTAGTTGAATGAATAAACATTATTTAACATTGCAGAATGGGTACAATACAATCCGGCTCAATACAAACAATTGTTAAGGGGCCCAGGGGGTGCAGACTGTTGTAGTTTGGTCAAATCAAGAAAATTTACATCATGCTCCAAAAAAAAAATCTGCTGAGCGAGCTGTGGAGCGGGGAGCGCTTGATTCGTAAATGAAGGTGAGCGGTGAGCGAGCGGTGAGCGACTTGGGGGGGCGGGCCAACATGAGCGAATGAGAGCGGAACCAGACGTCTAGAGCGAAGAGTGGATTTCTCGGGCGCTCCGCTCCGCTCACATGCTCTGCTCGACTCTAGTCTGCAGTATCCAATCAAGAGAGAGAACTCTCACTGCAAAAACTGTCTGGCAAAAATAAGAAAAAAATAATTGATCAAATATGTGCTTGAAACAAGTAAAATAATCTGCCAGTGCAGTAAGCAAATTTGGCTTGGCAAGGCCTCTTGAAATAAGTAAAAACATCTAGGGTTCTCTCTCCTGATTGGATAAAGTGGGAACAGGATACGAGAAATGTATTGTGTGTTTACTGCAGAGCAGAGGGACTGGGAGACCCATGTTACTGACCAAACACTGTATCAGTGATGGCTGTCAGAATGTAGAGCTATTATTTTAACGTGTGTAGACCACTTATTTTAACAAGATATCACTTACAGCTGCTTTAAGTCCTTTTCACTTCACACTTCCCTTCTCAGCTTGACATATCCATTTGCTTTTGGGGTGTTCATTGGTCTTAGATGGAGAGGGCACATTCCCCCTTCTCTCTGTGGCCTGGGTTCTGGAGTCTGGCTTTACCGTACGCTAAGCAAAACAAGTCTTTAGATGCTGTTTTGTAAATGGCAAGCGAGAGAGAGAGAGAGAGAGAGAGAGAGAGAGAGAGAGAGAGAGAGCTTGACACATAGTACAGACAGAGAGAGAGAGAGAGAGAGAGAGAGAGAGATTGAGAGAGAGAGATTGAGAGAGAGAGAGAGAGAGAGAGAGAGAGGAGAGAGAGAGAGAGAGAGAGAGAGAGAGGAGAGAGAGAGAGAGAGAGAGAGAGAGAGAGAGAGCGAGAAGAGGGAGGGAGGGGGGGGGTGAGTTTAACTAAAGCCTCAATCAGCTGTCACAACACATAACAATCTAATAAGGAGACTGTAACCAAAGCATGAAATCAAATCATGTAATTATTGCTATTAATCCAGCTGCATGCCCACAAGACTGCCATTACGAAACCACCCTCGCACATGCACGCGCACAATGCACTACACACAGTCGTTGAGGGCTTTCAGATATCCGCTCTCAGGGGAAATCGGGTTTTGCGCTTGATCAAACAAACAACGTTACACAGGCAACAACAGCGCAGACAGACACATAGCGTTCAGTTCAGCTCACACGCAACACACACAGACGTTACCTCAAACAGGACGACGTTCAGAGTTGTCACGATCGCGAGACAACAAGACGGCAGCATACTGTACCGGTCACAGAGCAACACCACCTCTCAGAGTACACCTCTCTTTCTTTCGCTCTCTCTGAAAACAAACTCATTGATTATTCATAAACATATTTCCACTGAAAGGAAACTATGTATAGAAGGGAGGGAAAAATAATCCCCCTGTGACTGAGTATAGCAAAACTTTATTTTTGGACACTTTATTTAATTTTTTATTTAATTTTTTACTAGCTGCAGTAGCCTGCAACAAGGTGAGTGAAGCCATAGCAGCAGCCCATACATAATGTACGGTACGTAGAATACATTGTGTAGTAGAACAAGAAGACTGTGAAGGCTCCTCCTCTATAAAAGCCTTTTCCCACGCATCTCCAGGCTCTTATAGATGTCCATCTCCCCCCCCCCCCCCCTCCCCCCCCCCCCTCCCGGCTCTCTTGCGGACCGAGGAGAAGGGGGAGAGGAGAGACGCAGTTTCTCTCCCCACAGCCGAGGCTCAGGCCGGGGCTTGATCTGAAAGTATAGCCGAGTGGAGCTGTGGCTCTCTAACGATAGGTCGAGCCCCTTTGACTAGTCAAAGCCACATACTGGAGACTGGACTTATTAATGTTGGGCGGGGCTAATGTTGTTCAGGCACACACAAAGTTTCTGTCTCTCGCTTCCTCTCTCTCTCTCCCTCCCCCTCACTGTCTCTCTTTTCTTTCTCTCCCTCTCTCTCTCTCCCTCCCTCCCTCCCCCCTCAACTTCCTCCCTCTCTATTTATTCCTCTCCCTCTCTCTCCATCCCCCTCCCTCTCTCTCTCCCTCCCCCTATCACTCCGTCCTCCCCTCTCTCCCTCCGTCCCCCTCCCTGTCTCTTTTTTTCTCTCCCTGTCTCTCTCTCCCTCTCTTCCTCCCCTCTCCCCCTCCCTCCTCTCTCTCCCCTCTCTCCCCCTCCTTCTCTCTCTCTCTCTCTCGCTCCCACTCCCCCTTCTCTATCTATCCATCTCTTTCTGTGATGACTGAGGAGCTAGATCCTGCTGATATATCTCTCTCTCATACACTGTACACACACACACACACACACACACACACACACACACACCACACACACACACACACACACACACACACACAACACACACACACACACACACACACACACACACACACACACACACACACACACACACACACACACACACACACACATTATGGTATGACTCTCAACCCCCTCTCTCTTCATATTTGAAACAAGACAGAGGGTTTCTTCATAAGGCGGTGCAGCATCTTGCGTATACAGTAAATGATCTGGGCAGCGATCTGTTGTCTCATGTCGTTCCTCTCATCCCCGTCCCTCTGGCAGCGCAGGCAGGACCGCGGTTCCCCTGTCAGGCCAGACAGTGAAACAGAGACACACCGACGTGTCTGTGAACCGTCGCTTTAATGGGAACACATGACATTTATTAGCAGGGGAGAAGAACGACAAGACATACCCCCGTAAGTGTGTGTCGTAATTCTCCTTGAAACAACTAATTTCCTCGTTTTGTTTAGTGCGGCGTCGCGGAGGTTATTCTAGTGATAATGCTAACCACATAAATCGAGAAGGCGTTCACAACACAATGAGCAGGGGGGGCGGGACAACATTCTATATTATGCACAACCGACGTCAGTCATTGGCTGAGGCGGTGAAGTCAGTGTCTTTGTAGCTGTTCCCGGGATGTGCTGTCAGTCAGGATAGGTGTCAGTCTTTACTGTTATCTGGAACATGGCTCCCTGCCGGTGCTTCAACTGGCTTCAACTGGTTCCAGCTGGCAGGGGGAATTCACTTGTGTTTGTTACCATTCCTCCAGACCACTTTATTAACACTATTGTCACTCACAGGAGACTCCTCCCTGTTTCTGTCTCTCTTCTCCCTCTCTATGTCTCTGTCTACCCGTCTTTCTCTCTCTTTCTTTCTTTTTTCTTTCTTTGTCTATCTCTCCCTCCCTCCATCTACCCGCCTTATCTCCCTCCATCACCCTCCCTGTCTCTTTCTTTATCTTCCTCTTTCTCCATCCCTCACTCCTTCCTCTCTCTCTCTCCTCTCTCTCTCTCTCTCTCTCTCTCTCTCTCTCTCTCTCTCTCTCTGATGGCTGAGAGGAGCTATAGCTGCAGATGTCACTTGATCTAAAATTAATAAAAGAAGATCTATTTTACCTCTTTGATTGGTTTTTATTATGGATTATAAGTAGGGATGCTCGATATTGGCTTTTTACCGATACCGATATTCCGATATTGTCCAACTCTTAATTTCCGATACCGATTTCAACCGATACCGATATATGCAGGGTTTCCCCCCCCCCCCCAAACGGAATAATTTCAGGTAACTAATCATTTCACTGGATATATATATAACAAATTTATATTTTTTTTTAACCGATACCGATATTTTCCGATATCACATTTTACTGCCGATATCGGCCGATAATATCGGACATCCCTAATTATAAGACATCATCCAATGGATAAAAACATGAGAAAGTGCAAGCACTTATTTCCATCATGGTCCCTGATTTTGGACATGGACAGACATCAACATAAAACATAGAGCATCATAATAAAACATAGAGCATCCCCATAAAACATGAACCTGTGTGAGGATCGCCAGTCCCTGGACCCTTTTTCCCTGTCTACTCTCCTCAACAGCCCCCACCCTGCAGGAACTTTTCCCTGCCTCCTACTCTCCTCAACAGCCCCCACCTTTGGACATTCTTATACTCTTGGCGTTTTATTGTCTCCTGTGTTGTTTAACTGTGTTCTGTCTTTAGTCTCGTTCCCTTTGTAATTATTTATTAGTTCCTTGTATGTTTTGTTTACTCTGTCTAGTGTTCAGTCTTCTTGTGTAGTTAGTTCTGTTTGCTTCCCTGTTTATTTTCCCCATTGGTCTGGTGTTTTCCTGTAGCCCTGTTAGTTCTGCCTTTTCCCTCTTGTGTGTCTCATTTTGCTAATTGCCCTGCTGTCTCTCTAGTGTTAATTGTTTCCCCTATATCTGGTGTGTTCCCTACTCTTATTGTCGGTTCAATGTTTCGGTTCCATGTTTGATATCCTCGTCCCTGTTTCATGTGCTGTTCTCCTGTGTTCATAGTAAGTTTCCCAGTGTCATTTAGTGTTGTGTTTTTGGACTTGCTCTCTTTATGAGATTATTCTTTGTTTTGTATTTTGCCCTCTGCCAGTCTTAGCTGAGCTATACCTTGTTTTGTTTTGCTACTGCCTTGGAAGTATTTTTGTTACACTTCACCCCTGGCTCGAAGTGTTCGAATTAAAGGAGCAGTGCTCATTTTTGACAATCTACCTTTACCTCTCCCTCGTATCTGTTTGCGCCTGGGCCCACTGCTAACAATCCCTAACAGAATGAACCGACCATGTCTGGACCCAGCGAACAGAACAAGGGAGGCTTTGAGTGCCTTGGAGGCGTTCAGACTGGGGGATGTTCCTTCCTCCTCCTTGGAGGAGAGGAAGGGGGTTTTGCGTCTGCTCTATTCTCTCAGGGAGTGGCACCCTGAGCTGGCCCCACAGCTGGAGGAGTATGGCAGACACTGGATCAAGTGCCTATTCCAGCCTCCAGCCTCCAGTCAAGCCCCTACTGCTGGTAAGGCCTCTACCACCAGCATAGCCTCACCTCAGTCACCTGCTAGGGTACCTACTGCTAGCACCTCAGCCCTGCCTGCTAGACCCACTGTGTGTGTAGCAGTTAGCTTAGGCCCCGCAGCTCTCACTTCTCAGGCAGCTAGCACTGGCCTTATAGCTAACCCTGCCCCTGTGGTTAGCCTAGCCCTTGTAGCTCCGTCAGCTAGCTCGTTCCCTATGGCCCCTGTTTCTCTGGTCTCCGTTCCTTGGTCTGGCCCTCCAGCCAGTGTTTACTATCCTGCTAGAACAGTTATCAGGATGGGTTATACCCATGTTACTCCGACTAACACTTTAGCCCCGTCTGCTAGCGTAGCACGGACAGCTAGCAGGTCTCGGAAGGCTAGCAAGGCTAAGAAGACAAGCATGGTCTCAGCTGCTAGAGTAGCCCCGTCAGCTAGTTCAGCCCAGGCTACTCGCACAGCCCCCACTGCTAGCTCAGCCCCTGCTAGCTTACTCCGGAATGCTAATGTAGCCTCTGCTGCTAGCTCCTCAGCCTCGTCTGCTAGAGCCCCTGCTGCTAGCATCTCAGTCGCGTCCGCTAGAGCCCCTGCTGCTAGCGCCTTAGCCTCGCCGGCTAGTGTAGCACCTACAGCTAGCACTCGAACCCTCTCGGCTAGTGCACCCTCCGCAGCTTGTACAGGCCCTGCAGCTAGCACTGCCAGGGCAGCTAACCCAGCCGCTACTGCTAGCCTAGCGTCCCCAGCTAATGCTGCTAACCCCAGCCCTGTTAACGTTGCTCAGGTTGTTAGCTCAACCGTTAGCCTAGGGCCCTCAGCTAGTGCTGCTAACCCCAGCCCGTTAACGTTGCTCAGGTTGTTAGCTCAGCCGTTACTCTAACTTCCCCAGCTAGTTCTGCTAACTCTCGCCCTGTGAACACTGCCCAGGCTGTTAGCCCAGCCGTTAGCCTAGCTTCGGCAGCTAGTAATGCTAACCCCAGCTCTGCTAACACAGTCCAGGCTTTCTCAACTAGCTCAGCATTGACTGCTAGTTTAGCCTCTTCTGCTAGCAACTTAGCACCTAAAGCTAGCACCTCAGCTCTCCCTGCTAGCCCAGGCCCTGTAGCCCCTGTAGCCAATATAGCCGTGTCAGCTGCTTCCTTAGCTTCCCCTGCTAGGTTAGCCACTGCTAGTCCTACAGGCCCTACAGCTAAACCTTTGGCTTCCTCAGTTAGGAGACTCAGTGTGGTTCCGGCCCTTAGTACAGGCTTAGCTCCCCCTGCTACTGCTAGCAAGTCTAGAAAGGCTAGTAAAGCCCTCACAGTTAGCACGGCATCTTCAGTTAACTTTGCCTCTACTGCCAGCCTAGCCCCTGTTAGCTTAGCCCCGGGTGCTACGCCCGGCCCGGTCTCCACGCCCGGTCCGGCTCCCACGCCTGACCCGGCCTCCTCGATTGGTCCGGCTCCCACGCCTGACCCGGCCTCCTCGACTGGTCCGGCTCCCACGCCTGACCCGGCCTCCTCGACTGGTCCCGGCTCCTCGACTGGTCCCGGCTCCTCGACTGATTCCGGCTCCTCGACTGGCCCCGGCTCTTCGTCTGGTCCAGCTCTTCGCCGTGGTCGTCGCCATGGTTGTCGCCGTGGTCTACGCCGTGGTCAACGCCGAGGTCTGCACCGAGGTCGATCTGCACCTGGAGAGTCATCTGGTCCCGTCTCCTCATCTGGTCCCGTCTCCTCATCTGGTCCCGTCTCATCTGGTCCCGTCTCATCTGGTCCCGTCTCCTCATCTGGTCCCGTCTCCTCATCTGGTCCCGTCTCCTCATCTGGTCCCGTCTCCTCATCTGGTCCCGTCTCCTCATCTGGTCCCGTCTCCTCATCTGGTCCCGTCTCGTCATCTGGTCCCGTCTACTCATCTGGTCCCGGTTTGTCATCTGGTCCCGGCTCGTCGTCTGGTCCCGGCTCTTCATCTGGTCCCGACTCCTCTTCTGGTCCAGTCCGACTCCGTGGTCTACGCCGTGATCGTCATCTGCAGAGACCCCCATCCGGGGTTCTGCGCCCGGTACCGAGGTCTGCGCCTGGGGTGGTCCCCGTCGGGGGTCCTGCTCCAAGGTCGTCGCCTTCGCACCTCTGCTCCGGCTCGTCTGGTCCGGTCCCGAGTCCGGCGCTTGGAGGAGCCCCTGCCTGGGGTCCTACTCCGGGCCTGTCACCCTTGCCCCTTTGCTTCAGTTCCCCTCGACCCCCTCATCGGCCCTCTGTCCCTGCTACCGGTTCCCCTCGACCCCCTCATCGGCCCTCTGTCCCTGCTACCAGTTCCCCTCTACCCCCTCACCGTTTCCCTGTCCCTGTTCCCATCTCTAGCCCCCCTCTCCTGGCCTCTGTCCCCGTCTCCGGTCCTCCTGATCCCGTGCCCCGTTCACCCCTCTCCGGCCCCGTTCCTCTGCCCCGTTTCTCCTGTGCCCCTCCTGGGTTCCTGTCACCGCTCCCCTGCCCCGGTGTCGCTCGTCCCGGCCTTGTCCGTCCTGACTTTTTTTTCCCCCGGACTCTCCCTGTGTTCTCCCGGCCCCCTGTCCTGCCCGTTCCCGGACGGTCCCTTTTGATGTCTGGGAGCCGTCTGTGGAGGGGGGGGTACTGTGAGGATTCGCCAGTCCCTGGACCCTTTTTCCCTGTCTAATCTCCTCAACAGCCCCCACCCTTGCAGGAACTTTTCCCTGCCTCCTACTCTCCTAAACAGCCCCCACCTTTGGACATTCTTATACTCTTGGCGTTTTTATTGTCTCCTGTGTTGTTTAACTGTGTTCTGTCTTTAGTCTCGTTCCCTTTGTAATTATTTATTAGTTCCTTGTATGTTTTGTTTACTCTGTCTAGTGTTCAGTCTTCTTGTGTAGTTAGTTCTGTTTGCTTCCCTGTTTATTTTCCCCATTGGTCTGGTGTTTTCCTGTTAGTTCTGCCTTTTCCCTCTTGTGTGTCTCATTTTGCTAATTGCCCTGCTGTCTCTCTAGTGTTAATTGTTTCCCCTATATCTGGTGTGTTCCCTACTCTTATTGTCGGTTCATTGTTTCGGTTCCATGTTTGATATCCTCGTCCCTGTTTCATGTGCTGTTCTCCTGTGTTCATAGTAAGTTTCCCAGTGTCATTTAGTGTTGTGTTTTTGGACTTGCTCTCTTTATGAGATTATTCTTTGTTTTGTATTTTGCCCTCTGCCAGTCTTAGCTGAGCTATACCTTGTTTTGTTTTGCTACTGCCTTGGAAGTATTTTTGTTACACTTCACCCCTGGCTCGAAGTGTTCGAATTAAAGGAGCAGTGCTCATTTTTGACAATCTACCTTTACCTCTCCCTCGTATCTGTTTGCGCCTGGGCCCTCTGCTAACAATCCCTAACAACCTGTATTAAACTCCTACACATACTAACAAGAGACTATAGACAGATACATCCTACCCTCTCCTTCCTAGACGTGGCTATTCTACATTATACTGGCTAGCCATTTCTTTGTGGCACGTCTAAAGCTCTATGCTTTTCAGGGCCCCTGGAAGCTTGTTCCACTCCAATGCCGCAGAATATAAAAAGGTATTCCTGCCGATTAATGTGTTGAATTTAGTAGAATATGAATGATTGTCACGGAAGCAATTGAAGTAATTGGACAAATATTTAGGACCCTTATTTTAACTGAAAGAAGGTTGGCCCTAGGTGAGTGTGTGGAGGTAACGGACTACCCTCAATAATTTATGTTGAGCTGTCTGAAGTTTTTTTTTATGTCCTGTGGAGCGCCACTAAACCAGGAGGTGGCAGCATAGTCAAAATGATTTTGAACTAATGCGCCCGCTAGCAAATTGAGTGTTGCCCTGTCCAGTAGTTCCTCTTTCCTAGCTAGGCATTTGTGTGGGCTTTTTTACAAGCTGGCTGTCTCTCTTTTTTATTTTAATTTTAATTTTTTTATTTACCCAGGCAAGCAAGTAAGAACAAATTCAGATTTTATTTATTGTCAAAAGTATGCATAATGTTGTGTTAATTCCACAACAAGAGATATGTAATGTTAATTACCTGAAATTATTCCGTTTTTTGGGGTGGGAAACCCTGCATATATTGGTATCGGTTGATATCGGTATCGGAAATTAAGAGTTGGACAATATCGGTATATCTGTATCTGTAAAAAAAGCCAATATCGAGCATCCCTAGTTTAGAGCATTGGTGACTGGTGTTTGAAGTGTTTTAGAGGATTATATTTAAAAGAAATTTGATTAGTTTTATTTATTTAAAATGTTCTTTCTTTCATACTGATATTGTATAATATTATTGACGATGATTATGTGAATGTAAATACTCAACGCTTCAAAAATTAGGGCTGGCCCTCAGTGTAATTTAGAGTTTAAATAAAGATAGAATTAATAAATAAAAGTATGTGCATTATGCATGTATGCATTTCATTATGTGTTTGTGTGAGGCCATACATAAACACAAATATACTGTATGTTGAGTAATGAGTAATTATTATTTATTTAAAAAAAATCTATTATATTTTTAGCGGTCGAAATCTACTATTATAGAAGAATCCAAAACCACTTTCCACCAGGGGGGGCGGCGCCCTAGCGCCCTCTATGGACCAGCCGCCACTGGTCGGTTGCATGTTTAGTTTTGGGCTATAACGGTCACAAGATCAGATGCAGAGCATAGGCGGTTTCAACTTCACAGCGTAAACATTCTAAAAACGGACCAGTGTTTATTTCACGCTGAAATGTTTGCTAATGCAATAAGTGACAGGAAATACACACGGCCCACCCTGTGCCCTAGCAACAGACTTCCAGTAAAACCGCGAAGGCGTCCATTACGCAGAGGAAGTTCTCCATCACCTCTGATTGTGTTTTGGCCGATTCCGTGTGTAATAAGAGAACAATGTGAGTTCCACCAGACTCTGTCTTTTATCTGTCTGTCTTGGCCGCGGCCAGCTCATTCCTGGGTTCTCTCTGTTCCCATTAAGAGCAAACAAACAAACGCAAACACAGAGGCAGACGCACACACACACACACACACATGCGCACGCTGTGCACGCAAGCCATGTATGGCCTCACACAAACACATAATGAAATGCATACATGCATAATGCACATACTTTTATTTATTAATTCTATCTTATTACACTGAGGGCCAGCCCTAATTTTTGAAGCGTTGAGTATTTCCATTCACATAATCATCGTCAATAATATTATACAATATCAGTATGAAAGAAAGAACATTTTAAATAAATAAAACTAATCAAATTTTTTAAAAATATAATCCTCTAAAACACTTCAAACACCAACACCAGTCACCAATGCTCTAAACTAGGGATGCTCGATATTGGCTTTTTTTACAGATACCGATATACCGATATTGTCCAACTCTTAATTTCCGATACCGATATCAACCGATATCAACCGATACCGATATATGCAGGGTTCCCCCCCCCCCCCCCCTACCCCCCAAAACTGAATAATTTCAGGTAATTAACATTACATATGTCTTGTTGTGGAATTAACACAACATTATGCATACTTTTGACAATAAATAAAATCAGAATTAGTTCTTACTTGCTTCCCTGGGTAAATAAAGGTTATAGAAATGTAAAAAAAATAAAATAATAATAAGAAAATCACATTTTAATGCCAATATCGGTAGCAGTGGCGTCGTTAGCCCTGGGCTTCCGGGGCTTTAGCCCCAGATGTTTTTCTCCTAGCCCCGGATCTATTGTCTGTGCTGAATGTTTGTTAGTGTTTGGTATTTTTTGTTGGTTTTTAGTACTTTTAAACATCCATTTTTAGTAAGTAGTTTTCATTTGATCCTATAATTTTTTCATTCACCGATTTGTGGCCTTTTTTTTGTGTCCTGAAAGGCGCCTTATAAATCAAATGCATTATTATTATTATTATTATTATTATTATTATTATTATTATTATTATTATTATTATTATTATTATTATTATTATTATTATTATTATTATTATTATTATTATTATTATTATTATTATTATTATTATTATTATTATTATTATTATTATTATTATTATTATCATCCAGGAGGGAAAAGACACTTTGGATAGTAGGGACTGCATCTCTGCCTGTCCTGACCAGGAAACACTTTGCAACTGTGATCTCCTCTGGCAATAGTTGGATATTGTAATGTGTGGCGAGGGGTTGCAGCAATTCCACTGAGAGAAACTGGTCTGAGGCTGGATAACATGCCTGTATGCCTCTCATAAGTTGTTATCCAACTCATGAGAACCTGCTCTCAAGCTCTTGCAGCATTCTGTCGACGACTGGATAGAACAGTCTCTGAGCTGAGGTCTGAGCTTGTGCCACAAGATGACTCAACTACATACTCATCCATCCTTTTCTGCTTCCTCCTTTGGCTGGTAGTATGTTCCTCAATCCAAAGGCCATTACATATGGCCTTTGTCCTGTCATACATGTCCACTGCCATCTCTGAGGTGCGATAACCTTTGAGTGTGTCCTGCACTGTGCTTTTAAATAGTACAGATATTGAAGATGTGCACTTTAACGCAGCAGCACCTGGAGCCATCCATACCCATGTCCAGTGTCCTATAATAAGCTTTAATCGAACCCTGGTTCATTTCCTCGGATAGTCCGGTTGGTTTGGGGTGGTGTGAAAGCTCATTCACTCTTGCATGTGAACCCTGCTGCGGTTCATTTGAGATGTGAATGCAAAGCGGACCAAATGCAGGAAAATACCCAAAAATCGAATCTTTTTTTTATGAGAAGACTGAAACATATGTATATAATGAAACACACAATACAGTTTTTTTTCGATTGCCTAAACATGATTTTGAAAACGGGGCCCGGTGTTTCAAAACACACAATTAGCACAACCACACACACAATTATCAGAACACATCAGATCCGTTGCTAAATTAAACACTTGTCAAAACCATACACTAATTTATAAAAACTACATTTTGTTACCATATGAAACACACATTTCATATGACTTAATTCTGTTTGAACCAGTTACACACACTGCTGTGCTTAACCTAAAACACATTTAGCAATTCTACTTCTCAGTGATTAGAGTACTGTAAGTGAAGTACGCAGAGAATGTGAAAATATACAATAAATTCACCAAACACTACACAAGACCAATGCTGTGATGAAAATATAATTTATTTATCTACATATACCCAAATCAATGATGCAGACTGATGAAAAAAATTACATTTTCTCTCCATATACCAAAGTCAAGTTAGACCGCGCTCTCAGTATCTAACACTGGGTGCTGAAATCCCAAACATTATGAAGAAAAAGGCGAAGGCCGGACCAGCACTCTCAGATTTAAAAAAAAAATTATTTAATGGCAGCCTATAATACAGACATGTTTCGGAACGTGTTCCTTCTTCAGTGTAATAGGCTAGCAGTGATAGCTTGTAAAAATGGGAGCCAGGCACGTGCACACATAGGGGTGAAGGGGTGCCCGGGCACCTGCCTTTTTCATTCTTCATTAGAAAGTGCCCTTTTTATGCCACTTTTTTTTTTTTTTTTTTTTTTTTTTTTTTTTTTATACTGTTGCACATATAGATATACTGCCCTGCCCTTCCAAATGAAAGATGTCACGACAGAATCTAAATATTAGGTAAAGAAAGAGAGAGAAATGCCACCCCTCTCGTAAATAATAGGTCCTTCCAGCCTGGATTCGTTCTGACGGAAAACAGAATAATTTTGATTGACAGTCGAGTCTGCCAATTACGTCACACCGCTGGCACCCGCCCTGCTGTTCTTAGCACCAATCGGCAAGCGCTATTAGTTTTTGACTTCCTGAATGTCCTGTGTGCTCATAGATAATATGTGTGCTGACAACAACAAAGCTACAGTGCTAACAATAAGCTATTTGGCTGGATGCAGTCTGGACAGTGGATATACATCAAGACAACAGTCTGTGACTGTGGGACAGTGGACATAATACTTCATCAAGCCCTCCTGACCTGGACCATGTTTCAACTAAACAAGGTAGTTAATGCGGTCTCTCTCTCTCTCTCTCTCTCTCTCTCTCTCTCTCTCTCTCTCTCTCTCTCTCTCTCTCTCTCTCTCTCTCTCTCTCTCTCTCTCTCTCTCTCTCTCTCTCTCTCTCTCTCTCTCTCTCTCTCTCTCGCTCTCGCTCTCGCTCTCTCTCTTGCTCTCGTCAACACAGCGTGTTAATTTCGGCATGCCGCCCGCAGCTGTTGGTCTGGAGCGCATATTGTGTTATTAAAGGGACACTATGTAGTTTTGGTGACATCTATCGGTGAAACTGAATGTACCATAGACTTGTATTAACCCCAAAAAACGGGCTTGCGCGCTATGCGCGCTCGCATTGCATTTAATAATTGATGCCCTTTTCTCCTTTCGGGCACCTGCCTTTCTAAAGTCCTGTGCACGTCCCTGATGGGAGCTATATACCATGAGGGCAGGAAGTGACATCATAGAGGTGAGCTTGGGAATGCCAGTCAACTTTGACCTCCAGAGTAAGGACTTGATAATGTAGCATGTTGAAAACAAATACATACCAGAAACTAAAATATAGCAAACACCAAATTCTATGAGCAAAGAAAAACAACAACAGAAAGGAAACCTTTCACCATTTGTAAAATAATAGTAATGATAATATACTCATGATAATAAAAGTAATAAAAGTCACTTGTAGGAAACAGGATCACAACTTTTTTCATTCATTCCCTTTGGTACGATGCCATTAATCAAATGAATATAGTAACCTGTCTCCCCCTCTACATGGCATTGTAGATTAACAAGTCCCTTAAACAATAAGAATGCATTAGGAGAAATAGAGAGATACGGTACACCCTTAAGAGAGGACAAAGTGGAGCTAATCACTCAAATGTACACTTGCAATGTCAGTAATGGTGTAAATCTCCGGGACCGATGAACTTTTCTTGCATACTCCTCCGTGGTGGAAGAGGGCCGTCTGGAAACATCTTCTACGGAGGGAGCACAGCGGAGACATCTCCTTCTTATGTCGGTCTCTGGGCTGCCAAATAGGCCTGCGGGAGTGCAGGGGTCACCAAGTGTGTAGACAGTCCCGTTCGTCTCCTCGTCTCCAGCATCTCTTATGCCGCTCGGTGTCTTGCCGATAAGCAGGCCCCTCCATATACCCAAATCAATGATGCAGACTGATGAAAATATAAATGTACTCTCCATATAACCAAATCAGTCAACATTTCAACATGGATAATCACAACAATACATGTCCCAGTTTTCATGCTACTATGTGCATAACACTGTAAGCTCAGCAAATATCAGACAAACATAAAATACTGTATCCAGTACAGGTTAAAATTACAGTAAAACGAAAGAAAAATGTAAAAAATTTAAACAGAAAATACTAGACATTATCTCTTTGCCTAGCTGGATCTGGCAAGATAATTTTTTGTTGTGATTATCCATGTTGACTGATTTGGGAAAATGGGAGAAAATGTATATTTTCATCAGTCTGCATCATTGGTTGTCTTGTGTAGTGTTTGGTGGATGTATTGTATATTTTCACGTTCTCTGTGTACAGTACTTCACTCTCCTTCCATTTTGGTTGAAGACAGGTGAACTCACCTGCTGCATTTTTATAGTGCTTAAACCTGATTGGTGTATCTACAATTAACACTATGATCGCCGATGACAAGTTAAGACGTCATTCCTAGCCATGCTCAATCTGCCGAAGACGCCGTAACTCGTCTTTGATGTCAATATTTCAAAGATCTGTGACCGAAATCATATTTCCCCTCCGGAGCCCTGAGACACACTGCAAAGCTCCACTCAACTCTCTAGCGGTTCAAGAGCGCCATCTGTTGGCCGATCGGCAGATCGCCAACCGGAAATTAGCCTTTGAACCGGAAGTGCTCATCCATATGTGGTCCGGGCACTCGCTATCGTTAGAGAGACTCCGTCTTGACACAGTGAACATCGATCGGTGCAAATAACTAAAAGTATATACTATTATACAACCTGGAAATGGATCGGGCATTTCTCCATTCCATAATAGAAAAAATTCTGTTCCACGCTCATCTGCCAGCGGCGCGAGGAAGCCACGGTAAGATTCAGCGTTATATTCTAACGTGTTCCATATAAACTGCTATGGTGAACATATGACCCACTCTGGATGAATCATCTAACGCTGCCCACGCAATTATAAACGATCCCTGCCCATCCGGTCATCATCAGATGACACGTAGTAACGTCTAGAACCACATCCAGTTGAAATTTTTTATCTCGCGCCGATTGCTATCAAACTGTATTTCATCATCAATATAATGCATTTGGAGCTATAAATCAAGTTCTGGAGAAAGCTGCAGAAAACGATAAAAACATACTTATACTTTAGACCATATTTTAGTATGAATATGTGAATGAAAAAGTTTAACGTTGCTACACCCTGAACAATACATATAGGACATTGAATGGGCCATAATAATGGCAATTTAGCAATAGAATTTAAAAAGTTATAGCCCTGCAAAGAAGGGGAACTTCTCCATAGACAAATAGAGCTGGCGAGGGATGGCAAATTATGAATTTAACCCATGGCGATCAAAGTGTTAAGCAATGGTGTGTTTGTGCATCTGATGGCTGTGTTTAACCAATTGGCTCATATGTGTGGTAATTTGACATTCTGTGTCTAATGTAATGCAAGTGTGTTTAGTGTTTTGCAAATCACTGTGTGTATTGTTTTGCAAAAAGTGTGAGGCTGACATTGTAGGGGTGCAAATCTGGGCCTATATTTTGCTCCTTGAGTGTAAGGTTTTGATAATTGTGTAATACTTTTGATTTAAGTGTTTATGCAATTGAAGAAAACTGTAAAGACTAGAGATGAACTGTTTATTTCTTTTGTACATAGGCTGTGCATATGTTTGTTTGTTTGTTTGTTTGTTTATTTGCTTATGTGTATGATTCTTAATGATAGGTTATGACTATAACCAAGTTCTGTTAGTAATGGTGACGCTCGGCATCACTACTGCACTATGCCTCGCTCGTGCACGCGCACTGAATAAAGATTCCACAATGTACCTTTATATCCCAACATTCGTCTGGCCACACCCCTATCAGCTTACCTACATAAGCAGGGGTGGGGCCACATACTCGCCTCCTTCCCAAGCTTTCACCTCAAGGTGAGATCAAGGGCAGCAGCGGCGTCTGATGCCGAGCGTCACCATTACTAACAGAACTTGGTTATAGTCATAACCTATCGTTCTGTAACGTAATGGGCTCCGCTCGGCATCACTACTGCACAAGGGAGGCCGAGCGAGAGCCATCGGCCGACAAATATCCCCCGCTGAGGCCCCCCACAACCATCAGATCAGGGAGGACCGAGCCCCCCCGACCCCCCCTAATGGAGGGCACCCCCCCTATTGGAGGTTCCCGGGAGGGCGACGGACCCGACCGTGCGAAGAGGCACTCAAGCAACTCAACGCACAGGGTGAGCAGACCGTGGCCTGACCCCACGACTACACACACGCGCAACCCGCATGCCACCCGGGAACGAACGGAGGGAACAACCTCGTTACTGCCCCCAGAAATCACGGGGTCAAGAGCAAACCCAACCCCGTGGCAAGGCCGTAGCAGCGGAGCACGAAGGAAGACCCAGACCCACTGAAGGGACTCAAGACCCCACCAGGCGGTCACTTAGTGACACCGCCCCCCACATCGCCAGCGTATTCGGATAAGGCCCCTCCAAGAGCGGGCCCTTTCCCCCCAATAGCACACCGCCTGGCACACTGACCCTGCAGAACAGGCAGTCAGCATGGCCGTAAGCACACAAAAAAGGTTAACCAACGGAAGCAGGCAGCGCACCCGGGAAAACCAGGCAACAGGCTGTAACCTGAGCCTGGAGCACTGCGGACGAGACAGGCGCCAAAGGAGTTAGCTGAGAACAGCCCCCCCGGCGGAAGGGGCGTATGCTGGCGTTGTTGCATGACCAAGCCTCAATTTAAAAAAAACCCACCCAGAGGGGTTGAGGCAGAGAAGGCTGACATGATTGGCAGACGTCATGAACGTGCAGGGGCACCCTCAACCGGGTAACCCGGGAGTTGACACTGCTCCAACACACCAGGGAATCAACCACCTTGTCGTTACCCAATGCGGTGGTTGTTCCTATAACCCCTCAAGAAAAAACACACCTGCGGGTACACACTGGCTATACCGCAGTACAAGTGTCTCAGTTTTCAAAAAAGGGTTATCCCAGGCCTACGGGTCGACGAAACATTACTTCGGACCGGGCCCGGCGATACGGGAAGCACAGGGTCACCAGAGGAGGTCAAAGACCACCCCAACAGGCCCCTCTTCGCCATGCGTGAGAGAGGAGCGAAAAGAATGGAGAACCAGCCCCAAGCACACCGTACTTGGTATTCCCAGGCGGTCTCCCAACCAAGTACTAACCAGGACCAACCTGCGTAGCGGCCGAGATCTGACGAGATCGGGCGTGTACAGGTTGGCATGGCCGTAAGCCATTACGACAGTGCAGAGTACAAAATGTACCCAACCAGGGTCTCCATAGCGCTTAACCCTGTGACACCCGGACCGACCTGGCATTTTTCCCCCTGAAAAAAGCCCAAGTCCCTCAGGGTACCAGAACAGCAGATCTGCATCCCCGGCGGACAACAGGTTTAACTGATCCGGACCAGCGTGACCAGAACCAGTCCCGTGCTCTAACCACGCCGACATGCCTACTCCAGGAGAAGGGGCAGATATGCGTGTTGATCTTAAACATGAAAAGAAGGCGCCACCCAGACGTTCGGTGCGAACTGCGCCCGGTGGCCCACCCCCAGGGCGTGAGACCCCTCTACATATGTTCAGATCCATTCCGTCATCATCCCCCAGATATGAACGAGAATCCGTCGACAACCAACACAGGTCGTCGGAAGAGGAAAAACCTCCATCCCAGTTGCTTTATAAAAACGCTGTTTTAACCTCAAGCAACCAAGGCGTGCCAGTCATTCGCCTGATCTTCAACAGAACACCCCGAGCTAGCACTATGCATGCGTTGGGACACAACCACATCAATGAACAGGCTATTTAGACCTGTCATTGAATCCCCAAGGCGCCCAGGGGAATGACAAGAGGGGTGTGATGTTTCCTAACTCCAACTCTTTTTAATAGAAAAGAAGGAAGCACCAACAGTATGTATCCCAGTCTACACAGCCGGGGGTAAAAATTGTTTACATTTTTACATCCCACCACCCTCCCATAGGGAGGAGACGGAAATCCCCAGAGAGACTTCCCACGCGAGCTGTACAGATTGAAAAGAATATATTGCAACCTTGAGCCATGTAAAATCTTGGTTTTAGGGCTCTCCGGGGAGGAGGCACTGAACCCATACACACTCAATAATCAAATTGAATCGAATACACACACAATAGAGCAGGACTCCTTTTTGAAGTTCTACTCACCTTGACAATCTGAGGAGGAGGCTCTGCACTCTGAGGAGGCTCCCTCACATGGAAGGAGAGTCCTAACTCACAGAAGGCCCGAATAGGAGGAGCCCTGACCACTCCCCGAAACAGATCCATCATATGGACCCGAACAGCTCACGGAAGTCCTACCAACAGAGACGCGCACAGTGACGTACTCGGGGGGGAATTTCTGCGGTGCACACGCCCAATATTCCAGGGCGTGGGACCAGGAAACTCCCCCCCCCCCCCCTCTTACCCTGTAACGTGCCGAACAGCAACGTGACAGGAACCTTGAAGGACAGGAGGTTTTAACCCCTGCCCATCAAAGAAGGGGAGAAAAGGATTACCAGTCCACCCCTTTACGACCCCACACCCATGATACGATGTAATGACAAAAAAGAGTATGACACAGTCATATTCTGCTACATGAAGTGTCTTTTTAACAGCTTCACACAGCTCATGTGCTAACCTGCTATCTGATTTTTACTAAGGAAAAAACACAGAATAGAGAGGGCCCCCTTAAGAGCCCCGGTACCAGACTTACACATGTGCTTCTGTGGCCAACCCAACCCAGTTGTAGGTCACACGACACACACAACCCATTATCACCTACAAAAAATGGCAAAAACACTCTACAGAGGAACGCCGTTTTTCATAATGAGAGAATACATAATTCTCGATTAGTATCGGCCACAGGCCTTGCTAAGAACACACGAAAAGTGACCAAACAATCTTTTCTTTTAGGAAAATACAGTTCCTCAAGCAGTACTAGCACAACCCCAGCAATCAAGCTAAGGGTTACATCGTATCCCACCACACAGTGACACAATATTATGTAACAACATGTCTGAGAGGAGGGTGAAGAAGTCCCCAGGGAACCGGGGGGAAAACACCCCTCCTACTTTACCCTTAATACGGCCAGTTAAACAGGTAAACCTGTTAATATGTGAACACACTGTTCATTGTCATTACAGGCTGAGAAAATAATTCATTCTTTACTCATATGTCACTAAGCATAGCTTTATAGGTTAGTTTAACCCCCTTAGTTGTGAGTACACGGTACATGAACACACATGATGTTTCTCAACACAACAAACCAGATCATTTTCACATCTGTAACAAACAACCCGATTTGCATGGAGACCAGTGACAAGACAATTCACACATAACTCGCGTCGTATCCTAAATGTAGTGCAGCAACACTCGTTTTGGAAAACATCGTTATTTACAAAACATTTAGAAGGGAAAGAAAGAAGAAGTGTTCAAGGTCTGGTCAGGACCTTTCCTACCGTGAGCGCAGATCAAGCGAACTGCAGTCTCTAACAAGGCACCGATAGTAAACACAGCATTCCTGTGTTGTCGACATGGGCAGCGTCGCCGCTCCATCCCGTCGCTACGGTTCTCCTTGTTGACGCAGTCCTCGCCGGCCGGGCTCAGGGTAGGTTCGACTAACATCCTCTGTCAAAGATGACGTCGTAGTCAGAGTGTTTAAACCATGTTATAGTCTCAGAACGTTCAACAGTGTAGCATTAAGCTAACGGCCGCTCTCAGCCGATAGCAGCAAGCTAACGTTTCCTAGCCTAGTGACACAACAGGCTAGCGCCTGCAGCTAACAGCTCACTGGCTAACAGGTAGGCCACAACTAGCACGCAAGCTAAGCAGCTATCACCTGAACTTGTACACAACGATATAACAATTCACACTCAGACAGGCCGCCGTTCTGAAACCCTCCTCACCTTTTAAGAGAGAAGAGAAACGAGATGTTAATACAGTTTTACAACGGTGATTTTACCATACATCCGGCGGAGCCAGCACAAGTCCCATCTGGGCTGTAGCCGACTTGAACATGGATTTTCCGATAACGAACATCCATGCCCACATTTCCTCGCTTAGGGTATACTCTCATTTGCATATGAAAGATGGGGCCTATACGGTGACAGAGAAGTACCCACGCATCCAGAGATCCTGGGATCACCAGTTTACTGGTCGTGGCCCACTAGTTGCTATAGTGGGCTTCAAACCAAGATCCTCCGCCGTCACCTAAAAGGCTGAACAAAGGACCCTAATCTGGGGCCGGTTTTCGTAAACATTGTCAGCTAGCCCCCATAGCACTAACAGACAAGTGGTGCTCGCAAGCAAACATTACACACCAAACCTGGAACCCACCGCTTCTCACAACAGTCGGTGCGTCCTACAGTCCAGCTGTGTCGCTGGAGGGTTTTACCCCATCCAGCCGCAGCAAGGAGGACTGCAGTTGGGAGGCATGTAGCGGCGTAAACTCCCAATACGAAAAAACCGGTGGAGGTGTAGAATGATCATCATCTTCCAGACACTCCAGTACGAAGACAATATCGCCGTATTTTCTCGAATATAGTGAGAGAGAAAATAAAGATATGATGTCAACGTATCTCTTGTTTTCCAACTTTCTCCTACTAACGACCTTGTCAAGTGGGGATCTACCGAAGGCACTTCCTTGTGGTGAAAGTGAAGAAGGAGGCGAGTATGTGGCCCCACCCCTGCTTATGTAGGTAAGCTGATAGGGGTGTGGCCAGACGAATGTTGGGATATAAAGGTACATTGTGGAATCTTTATTCAGTGCGCGTGCACAAGCAAGGCATAGTGCAGTAGTGATGCCGAGCGGAGCCCATTACGATACAGAACTGTGTTTTTATTTTGTTATTGGTGTATATGTGTGTATGTATGTACAGTATATGTATATATATTATATATATATGTATATATATGTGTATATATGTATATTTGTACTCCTGTTGGGGCTTCTTGGACCAGATCAATGTTTTATCTTTTTTTTGTTTTATTATTGGCCCCCCCTCCACCCCCCCGGGCTGAAGCCCCCAATGTTTTCTAACCCTAAAAACGCCCCTGATCGGTAGGCCGATAATATCGGACATCCCTAAAATCGACCCCTGGACACTAGTACACCTAAGGTCGAGGTCCACGAGTCAGGAGCACAGAAGCCAAAGGCAGCTCTGAGTTCAGAATAAACTCTATACACGTTAAGTGTGAGGATTCGCCTGTTCCCTGGGCCTTTATTCCCTGTCTCCTCACCTCACCAGCCCCCACCCTTGCGATGATTTACTCTCCTCTACTCTTCACCAGCCCCCACCCTTGGACATCCTTGATCCTCTACATTCACGCACCTGTTGGGAGTTTGCAATCACCTCGGGAGAGTACATAGGTTGCAGACTCCACTCCAGTCCTTGTCGGGTCGTTCTGTGTTCTGGACTCTGTGTTCATGGAGTGCTGTACGTTACCATTCTGTACGTCACCATCACCTGCCGCGTCTCCGGCGTGAGACGACGGCCCAGCCATCACCACCTGTCGCCGTTTGCCTGGAGTGGGACGCCGTCTTCGCTCTCTAATTCTCTACGGGAGGTTTTCCAGTGTTCCCACTCCAGACGTCAAGCCGGCGCGTCATCGCTCCCTATTTTCCACGGGAGGATGGCATCTCTTCGCCCCGGTCCCCTGGGACCCCTGTGTTCTGCGCTGCCCGTCTGCAGCATCCGATGAGGATCCCCGTGCCAAGCCTGGAGTGGTGTTCCCACTCCAGACGTCAAGACGGCGCGCATCGCTCCCTATTTCCACGAGAGGATGGCGTCTCTTCCCCCCGGCCTCCGCTGTCAGGCCCCTGTCTCAAGTCAAGTCAAGTCAAGTCTCCGTGCCAGGCCTCCGCCGTCGGGCCCCTGTTCCCGTGCCAGGCCTCCGCCGTCGGGCCCCTGTCCCCGTGCCAGGCCTCCGCCGTCGGGCCCCTGTTCCCGTGCCAGGCCTCCGCCGTCGGAACCCTGTCCTCATCCCTGTAAGCAGCTCTGGCCCTCGCCCTGTCCAAGGCCTTAACCCTGTTCTCTGTCCCTGTCTCCAGCCCGCCTCTCCGGGCCTCTGTCCCTGTCCCCCTCTCCAGTGCCCCTGGTCCTGGCCCTGACACTTAGCCCTGGTCCTTAGCCCTGGCCCTTAACCTTAGTCCCTTAGCCTGTTCGCCTCTTAAAGGCACAGTGCCGCATTTTCCATATGTCCTTGACTCTAGTGTTTTTGTGTTTTCCCTTAAAGGGACTGTGCCGCTTTTTGTTCTATAATAAATATTTGCCCTGTTTTGGCTTACTCTCATACCTGTCTTGTGTTGTGCGATTGGGGTCGGTTACAAACCATAACATTAAGTGTAAACCAATCATTGGTACGATGATGTATGATGGGGTCCAAACGTCCAATCAATAATGAAATCATGTCACTTGGACAATGGCTTTGTATACATACATACACACACACACACACACACACACACACACACACGCACACACACACACACACACACACACACACACACACACACACACACACACACACACACACACACACACACACACACACACACACACACACACACACACGCACACACACACACACACACACACACACACACACACACACACAGTACATTTATTTAATCACATTGGATTCACATACTCAACATACTTTCAAAACACCAAGGATCTAAAAACCTTTCTCTCTTGCTCCACACTTCTCTCCCTTTCTCTCTCCCCTCTACCTCTCTTTTTTCCCTGTAACTCTTACCTATGTATGTTGTTTTTTCCTCCATATCTTATCATCATCATCATCATCATCATCATCATCATCATCATCATCATCTCTCCAGCCACTCTTCGTCTCCAGCGGGACGGCCTCTCCGTCCAGACCCCGTGTGGGCCGCCTGATTATTTTAACTTGTTGTGAGACTGTTTTTCTGAGATGTTTGATTTGGTTCCCATGGCGACTCAGTGAAACAGGATGATGTCGTCGCTGCAATTCTAAAAGCCTCTCTCTTCTCCAAACAGATCCACAATATCCCCACTGGCATGATGGGTCTGTTGATATCAGACACTCTCACTGGCCCGCATCACGTAATGTATGGCAAGGAGGTTCTCTCACACACACACACACAGAGTCACACTATGTAACAACCATCAAATGCACTCACAGCACACACATCCACACGCACACACTCACTTTAAACAAACAACTCACTGCAGCACCCACTTTACACACTTTAGAACACCTAAACACATTTTATATTTATTGGTAAATAATTTGCACTACAACCCATACCTCATTACACCTTACTGTAAATTGTACCTCATCCCATTTCTGCTTTGCAATATATAGTATATTGTATATTAGTATAAGTATGGTAACTCAGTTACTTCTACTCTGCATTGTACATTGTACATATGTACATACTGAACACTTGTGTCCACGTACGTGACTTCTATTTTTACTTGCTATACTTATTTTATTTTATACTTATCTATTTTTGTCTAGCACAGTCTCTGGAGCGTAATAGAAAGAAGCATTTTGTATAAAAGTATTCTGTACTTATGTATGACAACTAATAAAGAAACTTGAAACTTGAACACTATAAGAACACACGTGAATACATTCTCACAGACACGTACACTCACTCACTCACTCACTCACTCACTCACTCACTCACTCACTCACTCACTCACTCACTCACTCACTCACTCACTCACTCACTCACTCACTCACTCACTCACTCACTCACTCACTCACTCACTCACTCACTCACACACTCACTCACTTACTCACAAATGCAAACACACACATACACTCACTCACACGCACACATATGCACATACACACTCACACACAGAGTCACACTCCAAGAACGCACACAAGGGGTCTTGAGGGTGTGTAGTTAGAAGATGCAGAGCGTAGGGGTCTTGTGGGTGTGTAGTTATAACATGCAGAGTGTAGGGGTCTTGAGGGTGTGTAGTTAGAAGATGCAGAGCGTGGGGGTCTTGAGGGTGTGTAGTTAGAAGATGCAGAGCGTAGGGGTCTTGAGGGTGTGTAGTTAGAAGATGCAGAGCGTAGGGGTCTTGAGGGTGTGTAGTTAGAAGATGCAGAGCGTAGGGGTCTTGAGGGTGTCTAGTTAGAACATACAGAGCGTAAGGGTCTTGAGGGTGTGTAGTTAGAAGATGCAGAGCGTAGGGGTCTTGAGGGTGTGTAGTTAGAACATGCAGAGTGTATGGGTCTTGAGGGTGTGTAGTTAGAAAATGCAGAGTGTATGGGTCTTGAGGGTGTGTAGTTAGAAGATGCAGAGCGTAGGGGTCTTGAGGGTGTGTAGTTAGAAGATGCAGAGCATAGGGGTCTTGAGGGTGTGTAGTTAGAAGATGCAGAGTGTAGGGGTCTTGAGGGTGTGTAGTTAGAAGATGCAGAGTGCAGGGGTCTTGAGGGTGTGTAGTTAGAAGATGCAGAGTGTAGGGGTCTTGAGGGTGTGTAGTTAGAAGATGCAGAGCGTAGGGGTCTTGAAGGTGTGCAGTTAGAAGATGCAGAGCGTAGGGGTCTTGAGGGTGTGTAGTTATAACATGCAGAGTGTAGGGGTCTTGAGGGTGTGTAGTTAGAAGATGCAGAGTGCAGGGGTCTTGAGGGTGTGTAGTTAGAAGATGCAGAGCGTAGGGGTCTTGAGGGTGTGTAGTTAGAAGATGCAGAGCGTAGGAGTCTTGAGGGTGTGTAGTTAGAACATGCAGAGCTTAGTGGTCTTGAGGGTGTGTAGTTAAAGATGCAGAGCGTAGGGGTCTTGAGGGTGTGTAGTTAGAAGATACAGAGCGTGGGGGTTTTGAGGGTGTGTAGTTAGAAGATGCAGAGCGTAGGGGTCTTGAGGGTGTGTAGTTAGAAGATGCAGAGCGTAGGGGTCTGGAGGGTGTGTAGTTAGAAGATGCAGAGCGTACAGGTCTTGAGGGTGTGTAGTTAGAAGATTCAGAGCGTAGGGGTCTTGAGGGTGTGTAGTTAGAAGATGCAGAGCATAGGGGTCTTGAGGGTGTGTAGTTAGAAGATGCAGAGTGTAGGGGTCTTGAGGGTGTGTAGTTAGAAGATTCAGAGTGCAGGGGTCTTGAGGGTGTGTAGTTAGAAGATGCAGAGTGTAGGGGTCTTGAGGGTGTGTAGTTAGAAGATGCAGAGCGTAGGGGTCTTGAAGGTGTGCAGTTAGAAGATGCAGAGCGTAGGGGTCTTGAGGGTGTGTAGTTATAACATGCAGAGTGTAGGGGTCTTGAGGGTGTGTAGTTAGAAGATGCAGAGCGTAGGGGTCTTGAGGGTGTGTAGTTAGAAGATGCAGAGCGTAGGAGTCTTGAGGGTGTGTAGTTAGAACATGCAGAGCGTAGTGGTCTTGAGGGTGTGTAGTTAAAGATGCAGAGCGTAGGGGTCTTGAGGGTGTGTAGTTAGAAGATACAGAGCGTGGGGGTTTTGAGGGTGTGTAGTTAGAAGATGCAGAGCGTAGGGGTCTTGAGGGTGTGTAGTTAGAAGATGCAGAGCGTAGGGGTCTTGAGGGTGTGTAGTTAGAAGATGCAGAGCGTACAGGTCTTGAGGGTGTGTAGTTAGAAGATGCAGAGCGTAGGGGTCTTGAGGGTGTGTAGTTAGAAGATGCAGAGCATAGGGGTCTTGAGGGTGTGTAGTTAGAAGATGCAGAGTGTAGGGGTCTTGAGGGTGTGTAGTTAGAAGATGCAGAGTGCAGGGGTCTTGAGGGTGTGTAGTTAGAAGATGCAGAGTGTAGGGGTCTTGAGGGTGTGTAGTTATAAGATGCAGAGCGTAGGGGTCTTGAAGGTGTGCAGTTAGAAGATGCAGAGCGTAGGGGTCTTGAGGGTGTGTAGTTATAACATGCAGAGTGTAGGGGTCTTGAGGGTGTGTAGTTAGAAGATGCAGAGCGTAGGGGTCTTGAGGGTGTGTAGTTAGAAGATGCAGAGCGTAGGAGTCTTGAGGGTGTGTAGTTAGAACATGCAGAGCGTAGTGGTCTTGAGGGTGTGTAGTTAAAGATGCAGAGCGTAGGGGTCTTGAGCGTGTGTAGTTAGAAGATACAGAGCGTGGGGGTCTTGAGGGTGTGTAGTTAGAAGATGCAGAGCGTAGGGGTCTTGAGGGTGTGTAGTTAGAAGATGCAGAGCGTAGGGGTCTTAAGGGTGTGTAGTTAGAAGATGCAGAGCGTACGGGTCTTGAGGGTGTGTAGTTAGAAGATGCAGAGCGTAGGGGTCTTGAGGGTGTGTAGTTAGAAGATGCAGAGCGTAGGGGTGTTGAGGGTGTGTAGTTAGAAGATGCAGAGCGTAGGGGTCGTGAGGGTGTGTAGTTAGTGACCATTGACCGGAGGTAGGAGGGAGCCGCTCTCGTCACTGCACTGTATACCAGGTCAAGGACCTTGAAGCAGATTTGTGCGGCAATGGGAAGCCAGTGCAGCTCTCTAAGAAGTGGGGTAACATACACACACACACACACACACACACACACACACACACACACACACACACACACACACACACACACACACACACACACACACACACACACACACACACACACACACACACACACACACACACACACACACACACACACACACACACACACACACACACACACACACACACACACACACACACACACACACACACACACATACACAAAGCTCTCTGCATTATTTGACCAGACGTGTACTTAGCAACCACTAACGTCTGTTTAACAGTCCCAGAGGAGGACTCTGCTGGGAGAGGAGCTGAGTTTGAACGTGGCGTCGGCCTTCAGACGCTTGGAGACAGTCAAGACAATGTTTGTTTATAGAGATTCCAATTTAAAAAAAATTATTTTTACTTTGAGACTCTCATTTCCTGTCATGTAAAGGGAACATGATTGGAGCTGGTTCCAACAAGCCTCTCTGCCAGTGCGCATGTGTGTGCGTGTGTGCGTGCGTGCGTGTGTGTGTGCGTGCGTGCGTGCGTGCGTGCGTGCGTGCGTGCGTGCGTGTGTGTGTGTGTGTGTGTGCAGGAGAAGAGTGTTTGTGGTGACACCAAGCCTGGAAGGCTGAGAGATACAGAACACACACACACACACATCCGAAGCGTATGTAATCACATTCCTACACATGCTCTTCCATGGGAGCAGGAAAATATGATAAGCCACAGAGAATGTGTGGTGCAGCGGTCGCTAAGCAGCCCGGTTTCCTGTGACCAGGAGGACGCAGGGAGCCTCACCATGCATTAGGAGGCGCTGGTCATTAGGCTAATAGATGGGCACAGATCCCCCGGGAAGAAGAAGAAGGTATCGCCGCCGTCTTGTATGTCAGATTTTGGTCGTTTTCAATACGCACAGCTAAGACCATGATGGGTGATTAGGTGTGTAAATTATGTGTATAGTCTATATACAGCAGGAACACTTTTAAGATAAGTTAAGATATTCCTTTATTGATCATCTTGGGGGAATTCGGTGTCATAGCAGCATGGGGGGGGGGGGGGTGGGGGTGGTACAGGTATGGACAGGGCAATAGTAGAAAGACATAAATATAGGCAATACAATTGTATCTGAATATAAAAAGATGAGGAAAGTAAAGTGCAAACAAAGGTTTATTGCAGAACATGGTATTTTCTCAAGCAGACAGATGTAAACACTGTGTTAGGGTTTGAAACCGACCTCAACAGCACGGCACAGACAGGTAGTTCAGAGTTAGCCAAACACTAGGGCGTATTTATTACAGAATCAAAAAGAGCCAAATAACATTTCTGAATCAACAAAAAAGGAGAATGCCTTCGGCAGAGTTGTCTGCGGCTCTGCAGATCCTCCCGGTGTTAGAGGTGGGGAATCGGCGTAGGTGCCGCTGCGGCTCTGCAGATACTCCCAGATCCAACTCGGAGTGGAAACGGAGAGAGAGAGAGAGATCAACAACAGTCCAACAGTACACAGAGGCAGTGCAGTTCAGTCCTCCCTTAGCTGAGTCCAGTATGAAATACAAGTGACTTGATCTTCGGTGTAAACTACA
>NC_140173.1:58577795-58585295 GCF_963971535.1 Notolepis coatsorum | reverse complement strand
CAGTTTTGTAATCCACCAGGTCCTTTAATTTCAGAACTGAAAGTTTTAAAAACAAAGAATTTGTATGTGCTTTGTAGCTCTCATTTGTTACAATCCTAATTGCTCTTTTTTGGAGCATTACCAAAGGAAGTAGGTTGGTTTCATAGGTATTTCCCCACACCTCAACACAATAATTCAAATATGGAAGGACCAAAGCATTATATAAGATAACAGAAGATTGTTGGTTCACAATAATACCCACACTCTTTGAAATTTTTGTTCTTACATGGCTTATGTGAGGCTTCCAACAAATTTTCTCATTTATGATCACTCCTAAAAAATGGTGGCGTGAAGAGGAAAGAAATATGCAGCGTAGCTAGCAACTACCTAGATTAAGTTTACCTGTGAGAGTTGTAGGTGCTTATTGGTTTTTATTCTTGGGTTTTGAATGCCTGCCATTGTGAGCCTATGTTTTGAGAATTGTACAGTATGTTTAGTGCTTTATTTATTTGTTAAATGGAAGAATTGTGGGAAAAGTGTTGTTAGCCATGTGTTTTATTTTATTTATGTATTGTTTCTTATCATTTGTTACAATCATTTGTATATCATTGGTTAATTATATAATTCGTATTCCTTTTTCACATGCCGTCAGAAGAAGGTCTCATTGAGTCATAGACTCAATCAACTCTGCGCTACCAGCAGCTATAGTCTGTTGTTCCATCATTTCTTTTCGATGACAAAACCCAGACCATGCTTTAGCTCTGCATATTATTCAACCATTTTATGAAATCATCCTTGTAGGATAAACCTATACCATTTATTATTACTTAATTACATTACTATTGTGCTGTCAGAACAGTATTATGTTCACTATTGGCCCTTGAGAATTGATATTGATAAATCTAGTAATCTATGCATGAAAACGTTTATTTCCCCCAGCAAATATCTTACTATAACAAGAGTGTACTAGCAAGGCAGTGTTGTTTATACAATGTATTTACAACAAGTCTTATTTTGGGAGAGATGGAGGAGCAATTTGTTTGTTTATGTCTCTTTCCTGCCCTCTAGTGGTCAGAATATGATTGCTTTTTAGGGCTTGTATTACTAATTTCAAATCATATTTACATAAATGATGTGTTCTGTATTCATTCCCTTCACAGAACCGCCCATCACCTAATAAATATGATACACAACATTTGAGTGGTGATAACCCTCGACAAAGCATTAGAGTGACATCTACTGGCCCGTTCTAACGTGCTGTATCCAACCAACTTACTGATTATCTCTTACAGAATGACCTCCTAGACCCTAATCAGTCAGGCTTCAGGACTGGTCACTCCACAGAGATGGCCCTCATAGCGGTTACAGAGGCTCCTCCTCTGTCGTGATTCTTCAGGACCTGTCGGCAGCCTTCTACACAGTCAACCATCAGATCCTATCACGTCTCATGCCTTCTCGTATCATTACCTAACTCTTTCTCTCCTTTCCTCCCTCAGATATCCATGTCTCTGAGCGAGTCTGTCTGACATCTCCGCCTGGATGACGACCAACCACCTCAAACTGAACCTAAGCTAAACATAATTGCGTCACCTGCCGGCAAAATCCTCCCCGCTGACCGACCTTTCCATCACAGTGGGAAATGTAGCCGTGGCCTCGTCCCTGACCGCCAACAACCTTGGTGTAGTCCTTGATGATCGGCTGCACTTCTCTGCTCACATCGCCGCAACGACCAGGACCTGCAGATTCCTCCCGAGCAATGTCAGAAGGATCCGCCCGTTCCTGACAAAAGAAGGCACTCAACTCCTTGTCCAATCAACAGTCATCTCCCGCCTCGACTACTGCAATGCACTGCTCGCTGGCCTCCCGGCCACTGCCACCAAGCCTCTTCAACTAATCCAGAACGCAGCGGCCCGTTTGATCTCCAACCTACTAAAGTCAGCCCATGTTACCCCTCTTCTGAGGGACCTGCACTGGCTCCCCATCGCCGCACGAATACGCTTCAAGGTCCTTGACCTGGTTTATCGCGCGGTGAAGGGAACGGCTCCCGCCTACCTCCGGCCAATGGTCTCTAACTACACACCCTCAAGACCCCTCTGCTCTACATCCTCTGGCCGCCTCAGACCCACTCCTATCCGAGCTCCGGGAGGGTCATCAAAGAGAAGCAGCCTATTCTCGGTCCTCGCTCCACAATGGTGGAACGAATTTCCCACCACAGTTAGGACAGCCGAATCCCGACCAATATTTCGCCGTCGACTAAAAACACACTTCTTCAATCAATATCTGAAATTAAAAAGATAATTATAATAAAAATAAAAATAAACACTAACCATCTTACTGTCCTATACTACCATGCACTCTTCCTACTATATTAATATGTCTTATGTCTATGCACTCAATACTGCAGCACCCAAGTTTCAGCACTGTTTGATGATCATTGTTACTCAGCTGAAAGTGTTGTACCCTTCCTGCTGACTTGTCTTACAGAACTTGTAAGTTGCTTTGGATAAGTGTTAGCTAAATGACAAAATGTAAAAGGTAAATGGACGCCGTGTAGTGATCGAGATGATCCTGGATCAGCAGGTTTGATTTTCTCTGAGGTGGCCATCTGCAACACTGTATCCTTTTTCAGATAGAGATAAGCGTTCTTCTACGACTGACTGGGCCATACATGCTGATACCACGATGATGATTTGATTCAACCACAAAGTCAGAACCACGTCCTTGGAAAACCACAAACTCTGGGGCGTCTCGCTTGAAGTCAGGGGACAATACTGCGAAGCTGCAGTGATGGTCAGTGGTCTCTGCCTATCATTTCTGGGTCAATATTATCCTCAACATTTCACAGTACAAGCATCAAATAGAAGCTGGCACTTTGGGATTGAAGCGGAAACCACATGAATATTTTGATAAAATAAATATTTCATGAACTAAGGCATGTGAAAATAAGGCGTATTCTTTGTATGTGTGTGTGCATGCACGCACGCATGTTGTGTCTTTGTATAAATATATGTGTGTGTGTGTATGTATAGTATGTGTGTGTGTGTTGTGTCTTTGTATAAATGTATATGTCTGTGTGTGTGTACAGTATGTGTGTGTGTTGTGTCTTTGTATAAATGTATATGTGTGTGTATGTACAGTACAGTATGTGTGTGTGTGTTGTGTCTTTGTATAAATGTATATGTGTGTGTGTGTATGTACAGTATGTGTGTGTGTTGTGTCTTTGTATAAATGTATATGGTGTGTGGTAAATGTGTATGTACAGTACAGTATGGTGTGTGTGTGTGTTGTGTCTTTGTATAAATGTATGTGTGTGTGTATGTACAGTATGTGTGTGTGTGTGTTGTGTCTTTGTATAAATGTATATGTGTGTGTGTATGTACAGTACAGTATGTGTGTGTGTGTTGTGTCTTTGTATAAATGTATGTGTGTGTGTATGTACAGTATGTGTGTGTGTGTTGTGTCTTTGTATAAATGTATATGTGTGTGTGTGTATGTACAGTATGTGTGTGTGTTGTGTCTTTGTATACATGTATATGTGTGTGTGCCTTTATGATGATCTAAGGCTGCGGTAGAGTTATTATTTTCCGCTGAAATGCATATTCGGACACATTTGGAGACCAGAGTGCGCTGTTTTACAAACACATCCTCTTGCGTTACATTCTCAACACGAAAGGGAATGCACACAATTCAGCCGTGATGGAAATCAAAACCTTCACCAACCCTGCAATATACCCCGTCCCGCTAACATCCGCTCGTGACCCCAAAAACAATCATTCTCAAAACCAAAACTCAATATCCAATATCTTTCCAATCTCAGTCATACTCCGACCACACGTAAAAAACACAGCACTTGGCCACGACACGTCGGTGTTGATCTGTAGCGCCCCCCCCCCCCCCCCCCCTTCGCAAATACACACACACACACACATGCAATGTCAGCCGCCCGTGTCAATCCGTCGCAGGAACAGCGCCTCCACACCGTTCGCTTGTCAGGAGATTTCCTGCTGTTGCTGCTGCTAACGAGAAGCCGTGTTCTACAGCGCGACCGCAGACCTCAGGCTGCACCAGTGCCTCCATCAGCGTCCTCTTTGAGTACCACTTACTCAACAGTATTTAACAGTACGGATATACAGTAGTATTTACAGAAGTCTACTTCCACTACTGACTGCCCGCCCTGCTGCTGAATTGTGTTACTCCCCCTCTACGATGATTTGTTTACACAATTCAAATCGGCTGAAGGAATGGTCTGGCAATGGACCTTTCAGCTAACAATATATTGTTGGGATGTCCGATATTATCGGCCTACCGATATTATCGGCCGATATCGGCATAAAAATGTGATATCGGAAAATATCGGTATCGGTTTTCAAAAAAATTAAAATTAAATAAAAATATATAATTTTTTTTTTTACATTTATTTAACCTTTATTTACCCAGGCAAGCAAGTAAGAACAAATTCTGATTTTATTTATTGTCAAAAGTATGCATAATGTTGTGTTAATTCCACAACAAGAGATATGTAATGTTAATTACCTGAAATTATTCCGTTTTTTTGGGGGGGGGGGGGGAAACCCTGCATATATCGGTATCGGTCGATATCGGTTGATATCGGTATCGGAAATTAAGAGTTGGACAATATCGGTATATCGGTATCGGTAAAAAAGCCAATATCGAGCATCTCTAATTATAATACAAGTGTAGAATAGGATGCAGGATGGGAGGGATTTTCTTTTACCATGGCTAAAAAGTTGCCCCGGTTTTCTCCCATGAACACGATGGAGACGGTTAGACAACTGCACCGGCCCACCTGCCTGCTCACACCTAAAGCCATTTACAGCACATAATATGCTCTCAGGGACCACCCGGTGCAGAGTGGGCATTTAAAGGTAATACATATCCTTGCAAGCTGCGTCTTTCAAAGCAAATAGCAAGTATCTTTGTTTGTTGTTCATGGCTGCATGTTGAATTGTTGTCTTGGTTTATGAATGTATGGGGAAACAATGGTTTCCGTGGAACAATGTGCGTAACTTTGAGCATTCATGCCTTTCAACTGACAACTGCGTGCGTATGGGAAAAGCAGTAGAGGAGGAACTAGAGACCTCTTCACTCTTAACTCGTTCCCCGCCAACACCGTTTCTATACGTTATTGGGCGCCATCCTTTGAACACCAACCACGTATTTATACGTTATTTGATCGTTTTTCCTTTTTTTCCATATTTGTATTCATTATTCATCCGGGGACCTCTGTGTTACTATAGGGAATGAGTCTGAGGTTGCCAAAGTGCAATACCGGCCACATCCAGCTAGACGGCGGTATCGAGCACCCTTTGAAACCTTGTATCTTGGCCTGTGCAATGGTCAAATGTCACCGGGCTCACTTTTCTTTGTCAGGCGAATGGAGCGGTTATAACGATCGGATTGAGAAGCGTCAAATGCTCCTGATGCATGATGTGTGGTGGATTATGTAGGCGACACGATCAACACCAATATTGGGACTCGCAATCAGATAATTGGAATATTCTTTTTGGGATACATCCTAGTGAAGGTAAGGGCTATATGATATCAATCCTGTGTTGATCCAACCATCTCTTCACCCCGAATGCAACATATGTGTGTAACGTTACTCCACAACGTATGCCGTTGGTGACGATCAAAGCATCAAAAAACGCCCCCCTCCCCTTTCATGCATTCATGATGAAACATAATACCTATGATATAGATTTTATTTGGGAATAATAACGTGTACAGGCAAGAAACGGCAATGTTTAAAGTAGAATTGACGTATAAGGCTATTAGTCAGCCTTTCGGGAATTACCCCAGACCACGCTATAACAATACTTATATTCACCATGGTATAACACATGAACGAACGTATGGATGAATTTATTTTTTATTTTTCACATGTTGAATGATAGATATAGGTGGTGTCAAATGGGCCATAGTATTGTATCCATAGCTATAATATAGAATATAGTTATAGCTCTACAAACAAGGTGATGCACTCCTATATTTTAAAGTGTGGCAGTGCTAGAACGTGGGCCGTCTAATCCCTGGTGGTCAATGAATTAAAGGAGGAAGTAGAAACCTCTTCAGTCTTAAAGGAGGAACCAGAATCCTCTTCAGTCTACCAGTCTTAAAGGAGGAAGTAGAGACCTATTCAGTCTTAAAGGAGGAACCAGAATCCTCTTCAGTCTACCAGTCTTAAAGGAGGAAGTAGAGACCTATTCAGTCTTAAAGGAGGAACTAGAAACCTCTTCAGTCTACCAGTCTTAAAGGAGGAAGTAGAGACCTATTCAGTCTTAAAGGAGGAACTAGAAACATCTTCAGTTTACCAGTCTTAAAGGAGGAAGTAGAGACCTATACAGTCTTAAAGGAGGAACTAGAAACCTCTTCAGTCTTAAAGGAGGAACTAGAAGCATCTTCAGTCTACCAGTCTTTTTTTTTTTTTTTTATTGATCTTTTCCCCCCTCCATTTTCCTCCGATTTTCTCCCATCCCAATGTTAGTCGTATGCCAATTCCCAGTCCCTTCCTGGTCGCTGCGCACTTACCCCCCACAGTCAGATCATCTGGGAGAGTGGAGGCTACCACGTGCTTCCTCCGACACACGTCCAGCCAATCACCGCTTCTTTTCACCTGGCAGCGCGGATTCTCATCGAGAGGGCGTAGCGTGTGGGAGGATCACACTATCCCCCTCAAGTCCTATCCGCGCTTAGCAGGCGCCCCGACCGAACTGTAGGAGTCGCTGTTTACAACGACCCGGACCCACCCCGCCAGCTTCTCCCACCCTCTAATACAGCCAATTGTATTAGTGCAGACGGCCAGCCAAGCTGGTGACAACCCCGGAGCTGTGAGCTGGATTCGAACAGGCGAATCCAGCTCACAGCTCCGGGGTTTGTTGAGAACGCAATCTCCGCTCGGCCACCTAACCGCCCCAGTCTACCAGTCTTAAATGAGGAACTAGAGACCTCTCCAGTCTTAAAGGAGGAACTAGACGCCTCTTCAGTCTACCAGTCTTAAAGGAGGAACTAGAGACCTCCTCAGTCTAGAAGGAGAAACTAGAGATATCTTCAGTCTTAAAGGAGGAACTAGAGACCTCTTCAGTCTTAACCTCGGACCGCAAATGACATCACGTCATAAATCAGTCTCTGATATAATTATAATAAATCTGACATAAGGGTGGCTGGGTTGTGCAGCGGACATTGCGCTCGTCACCAACGCAAGAGACACCGGGTTCGAATCCGGCTGTCGGCGTTGCCTCCGGCTTGGGCCGGCCATCATACTAACTCAATTGGCAGAGTTAGCGGGTGGGAAGTTGAAGGGTGGTAGTCTGGTCGTTGTGAACAGCGACTCCTACAGGTCGGTTGGGGCGCCTGCACAGCAAAGTCAGGAAAATGGCGGGGGCAGTGTGAGCCTCCTACACGTTACTTCTCGCCAAATGAGAGTCCGCACTGGCAGGTGAAAAGATGTGACAGGCTGCCTGCACATGTATCGGAGGGGACATGTGATGCAAGGCTTCTATC
>NC_140173.1:58510295-58572795 GCF_963971535.1 Notolepis coatsorum | reverse complement strand
ATAGAGAAGACATCTTTTTCCGTCCTGCTCCTATAGAGAAGACATCTTCCCCTGTAGCTCCTATAGAGAAGACATCTTCTTCTGTCCTGCTCCTATAGAGAAGACATCTTCCTCTGTCCTGCTCCTATAGAGAAGACATCTTCCCCTGTAGCTCCTATAGAGAAGACATCTTCCTCTGTCCTGCTCCTATAGAGAAGACATCTTCCTCTGTCCTGCTCCTATAGAGAAGACATCTTCCCCTGTAGCTCCTATAGAGAAGACATCTTCTTCTGTCTTGCTCCTATAGAGAAGACATCTTCCTCTGTCCTGCTCCTATAGAGAAGACATCTTCCCCTGTCCTGCTCCTATAGAGAAGACATCTTCTTCTGTCCTGCTCCTATAGAGAAGACATCTTCCTCTGTCCTGCTCCTATAGAGAAGACATCTTCCCCTGTCCTGCTCCTATAGAGAAGACATCTTCCTCTGTCCTGCTCCTATAGAGAAGACATCTTCTTCTGTCCTGCTCCTATAGAGAAGACATCTTCCCCTGTCCTGCTCCTATAGAGAAGACATCTTCCTCTGTCCTGCTCCTATAGAGAAGAGATCTTCCCCTGTCCTGCTCCTATAGAGAAGACATCTTCCTCTGTCCTGCTCCTATAGAGAAGACATCTTCCCCTGTCCTGCTCCTATAGAGAAGACATCTTCCTCTGTCCAGCTCCTATAGAGAAGACATCTTCCTCTGTCCAGCTCCTATAGAGAAGACATCTTCCCCTGTCCTGCTCCTATAGAGAAGACATCTTCTTCTGTCCAGCTCCTATAGAGAAGACATCTTCCTCTGTCCTGCTCCTATAGAGAAGACATCTTCCTCTGTCCTGCTCCTATAGAGAAGACATCTTCTTCTGTCCAGCTCCTATAGAGAAGACATCTTCTTCTGTCCAGCTCCTATAGAGAAGACATCTTCTTCTGTCCTGCTCCTATAGAGAAGACATCTTCCTCTGTCCTGCTCCTATAGAGAAGACATCTTCTTCTGTCCTGCTCCTATAGAGAAGACATCTTCTTCTGTCCAGCTCCTATAGAGAAGACATCTTTTTCCGTCCTGCTCCTAGAGAGAAGACATCTTCTTCTGTCCAGCTCCTATAGAGAAGACATCTTTTTCCATCCTGCTCCTATAGAGAAGACATCTTCCCCTGTAGCTCCTATAGAGAAGACATCTTCCCCTGTCCTGTTCCTATAGAGAAGACATCTTCCTCTGTCCTGCTCCTATAGAGAAGACATCTTCTTCTGTCCAGCTCCTATAGAGAAGACATCTTCTTCTGTCCAGCTCCTATAGAGAAGACATCTTCTTCTGTCCTGCTCCTATAGAGAAGACATCTTCTTCTGTCCTGCTCCTATAGAGAAGACATCTTCCCTTGTAGCTCCTATAGAGAAGACATCTTCCCCTGTAGCTCCTATAGAGAAGACATCTTCTTCTGTCCTGCTCCTATAGAGAAGACATCTTCTTCTGTCCAGCTCCTATAGAGAAGACATCTTCTTCTGTCCTGCTCCTATAGAGAAGACATCTTCCCCTGTCCTGCTCCTATAGAGAAGACATCTTCCTCTGTCCAGCTCCTATAGAGAAGACATCTTCCCCTGTCCAGCTCCTATAGAGAAGACATCTTCCCCTGTAGCTCCTATAGAGAAGACATCTTCCTCTGTCCTGCTCCTATAGAGAAGACATCTTCCTCTGTCCTGCTCCTATAGAGAAGACATCTTCCCCTGTAGCTCCTATAGAGAAGACATCTTCCTCTGTCCTGCTCCTATAGAGAAGACATCTTCCCCTGTAGCTCCTATAGAGAAGACATCTTCCTCTGTCCAGCTCCTATAGAGAAGACATCTTCTTCTGTCCAGCTCCTATAGAGAAGACATCTTCCTCTGTCCTGCTCCTATAGAGAAGACATCTTCCCCTGTCCTGCTCCTATAGAGAAGACATCTTCCCCTGTAGCTCCTATAGAGAAGACATCTTCCTCTGTCCTGCTCCTATAGAGAAGACATCTTCCTCTGTCCAGCTCCTATAGAGAAGACATCTTCTTCTGTCTTGCTCCTATAGAGAAGACATCTTCCCCTGTAGCTCCTATAGAGAAGACATCTTCTTCTGTCCAGCTCCTATAGAGAAGACATCTTCCTCTGTCCTGCTCCTATAGAGAAGACATCTTCCTCTGTCCTGCTCCTATAGAGAAGACATCTTCCTCTGTCCTGCTCGTATAGAGAAGACATCTTCCTCTGTCCTGCTCCTATAGAGAAGACATCTTCCTCTGTCCTGCTCGTATAGAGAAGACATCTTCCCCTGTAGCTCCTATAGAGAAGACATCTTCCCCTGTAGCTCCTATAGAGAAGACATCTTCTTCTGTCCAGCTCCTATAGAGAAGACATCTTCTTCTGTCCAGCTCCTATAGAGAAGACATCTTCTTCTGTCCTGCTCCTATAGAGAAGACATCTTCCCCTGTCCAGCTCCTATAGAGAAGACATCTTCCCCCATAGCTCCTATAGAGAAGACATCTTCTTCTGTCCAGCTCCTATAGAGAATACATCTTCTTCTGTCCAGCTCCTATAGAGAAGACATCTTCTTCTGTCCTGCTCCTATAGAGAAGACATCTTCCCATGTCCAGCTCCTATAGAGAAGACATCTTCCCCTGTAGCTCCTATAGAGAAGACATCTTCCCCTGTCCTGCTCCTATAGAGGAAACCAAGACAGCATCACATATTTTTCAGCTCCAGGCAGCGCCGTGGCTTTACATTCCTCAGGGAAACAGCCAGATCTGTGTTTTGAGTTATGATGGATACATGTTTTTGTTTTTCCCATCTACAAGTCTGTTACAGTGTATGAGAATATGTCCCATTACTGTATATACCACTGTCGGTTAATACGACACAGGTGCTTTGATTATCCATGGCACATGACGGTGCGTTTGCTTTTCAAAACGCACGGAATAGAGCCAAGTTTATACTAGATACAAGTGCTTGGTGCTTCTATTTTAAAGAGCAGTGGTGCTATCATTCATTCAATCTTTATTTAATATCTAAGGATCATTGAGAGTAAGCTCTCATTTATGACATCGAGAAATACAACACATAATAAATAAATAAAAATAAAAAGAATATATATATAGAAACAGAAAGTCAATCAATTAAAGATTTGAAATCATTAAAAGCAACTGCAGACTGTGGTGAACTGGTTTAGCTATTAAAGATTTTAACTGATCAATAGATAAGAATTAATTGAGTTTTAAAGTGCTTTGCAAAACATCCCATGTTTCTGGGCCATAGAAGCTAAAAGCTGATTTTCCTAATTCAGAGCAAACTCTAGGAACCGTAAGTGTAAAAACCAATCACCAGAGCAAGTATGATAAGGTCCAGAGCTCCAATCCAGCAATGAGGTGATGTAGGCTGGAAGATCACCAATAATGGCCTTATACAGAAACAGATGCCAATGCAAGTCACGTCTCTCTGCCAGAGGACCACATGATGGGTACAGTACCATAACTGTGCCCCCGGTGATGAGGGCACAATGATATACAGAGCCCAGAGGCTTTTTTCTTTTAGTTTTCTTTCTGTACAAAAAGCCAACCTGATGCAGTTTACTTGCAAAATTATATCAAGTTTCTCATCAAGCCAGATGCCAAGCTATTTATATTCTTTAACATGTGCCTGTGTAGTATTGACACAGAGATGTAGTCGACAGCCGTATTTAATAGTGAAGTAGCTATTTAAATTCATATGGCCAATAGATTTGATACTGTAGTGTATTTTTTATTGATTATTAATGGTTATTCAACATTTATTATAGCATTATTCAGAATGGCTAGTTGAGAGCGGACCACATTTTAGATTGACCTTTTGTTACCAACTGAAGTGATCACAACGCACGCACGCACGCACGCACGCACGCACGCACGCACGCACGCACACACACACACACACACACACACACACACACACACACACACACATACGTGTTTATAGGTACTTCCGAGGACCTTGAGATATCAACAATGTTGCGAGGACCCCCTTTTCCGCTGTGATTTGGAGCATGAAAAAAATATATTTACCAATAGATGGCGCTCAACTGCTGGAATCTGACCTCAAAATAATTTAAGAGGCATGTCTGTTTTTCTGTCTGATGTTATGTCATGGGACCGACTAGTGAGGACTAGTGGTGTAAGCCAATAGGATAAGGGCGTGGGCGGGACTTGAGGGTCCTCAGAAAAGCGTATAAATCAGAACACACGTCTATATAAATACATATAGTTTCTGCCTTCAGAAGGTGTTATAACATATCATTTCTGCCTCCAGAAGGTTTTATATGGTTTTATATGAAACATATAGTTTCTGCATTCTCTGTCAGGATCTATGGGTAACAGTACTGTATATTTGCATATCGTATATGTCACAAATGTAACAGTACTACTTGTATGTCCCTATGCCATAAATGTCATGATGTCATGTATGTTGTGTATGTCATAAATGTCACTATGAATTGAAAATGGGGGACCCTGATGTAACGGCTAACCTTCTGTATTGTCACAGTGAAAGGGTTAACCGGCTGTCGTGTGGTAGTGAAAGGGTTAAGAAGTATGTTTTCTAATCGCACCTCGCCTAGTACAGTAGATATTATAGTTGACAGCTTCCATCACACCTCACCTAGTACAGTAGATATTATAGTCAATAGCTTCCATCACACCTCACCTAGTACAGTAGATATTATAGTCGACAGCTTCCATCACACCTCACCTAGTACAGTAGATATTATAGTCGACAGCTTCCATCACACCTCACCTAGTACAGTAGATATTATAGTTGACAGCAACCATCACACCTCACCTAGTACAGTAGATATTATAGTTGACAGCTTCCATCACACCTAGTACAGTAGATATTATAGTCGACAGCTTCCATCACACCTCACCTAGTAGTACAGTAGATATTATAGACGACAGCTTCCATCACACCTCACCTAGTACAGTAGATATTATAGTCAACAGCTTCCATCACACCTCACCTAGTACAGTAGATATTATAGTCGACAGCTTCCATCACACCTCACCTAGTACAGTAGATATTATAGTCAACAGCTTCCATCACACCTCACCTAGTACAGGTGATATTATAGTCAACAGCTTCCATCACACCTCACCTAGTACAGTAGATATTATAGACAACAGCTTCCATCACACCTCACCTAGTACAGGTGATATTATAGTCAACAGCTTCCATCACACCTCATCTAGTACAGGTGATATTATAGTCAACAGCTTCCATCACACCTCATCTAGTACAGTAGATACTGTTGTCAACAGCATGGTATTTGTCAAAGAAGCCCTTCTCACTTAATTGTCTGGGCTGGTTGGTACGTCTACAAGGCATAAACATAACAATCCTGCATGACACTATAAAGTGAAATCCTCTAACCTAACTTGTACAGTTATCCCTCACGATATATTTTCAATCTGTTAAGGTTTATTTTCTGTTTTGCGTCAACATATGTTGTTTGATGGGGCCCTCTGATGAAGATGACGTCGTCGAGACATTTCCTTGTGATCCTGAGCTCTGAAGCCTGACCGTTGCTGGAATCCAAAAGATACGCTATAGAGGCCTAATGATCCATAGGCCTAATTTGATCCAACCTTTTTGGGAAATAGTTTTAGCGATAAGATTAGTAAGATTTAGTTTGTCTGTTCTGTAAGAATAACCCTCAACCGGGTCACCAGACTACTTGATACTATGCTGCACATTCTGATGGATATTTACAACCGGCGACATTCACTTGTTTTTAAAAGCATGAAGCAGACATGGTATTTGATTTGTCATTTTCTGTAAATGCCTTTTTCTTTTCTTCTAAATATTGTAATGATACTTCATTATCATGACTTCATCCTATTGAGATGTTGTGTTTGCTTTTTGTCCCTGCATTCCTGAAACACTGGTCGTGCATGTAAACTGACTTTTTATTGAAAAATCTGAATATCCCATCTATCCACCTAAGGCAATGCATTTAACATTCATTCATGTACAACTGAACAGCACATACAGTAGGTGTAGAGTTGGGGGGGGACTTGTTTCCCTCAATATTAAGAGGTAAATTAGACCCACTCAAGAAATATAGCTAATATGAAAGACAACCCCCTCCCCAAAATAGGTCAAATAACGGGGTCAAAACAAGAAATACAGAATGCCTGAGAGCCTTACTGCATTATATTTGTGTCTGCATTTGATGTACTTGACCATTCTCTCTTGATTGATAAACTTAAAATGTAATGTTATGGTTTTATTCCCCTGGCTTTGATGTGGATGCAGAGTTATCTGTCCTCCAGATCTCAGCAAGTTTATTTGAATGGCAGCCTGTCTAGTAGTAGACGTTTGGAGTGTGGTGTTCCACAGGGGAGCTCCCTAGGGCCTCTGCTCTACTCAGTGTTCACCAATGACCTACCGTGGGCTACTAAGAATGCCAAATTGGTCCAATATGCAGACGATTCCACCTTGTATTATGCTTCTCCATCAAATGGTATGCTTAATGAGGTCCTGAGCAGAAAACTTAATGATGTCAATGATTGGATAGTAGCTAACAGGTTTGTACTGAACATCTCTAAGACAAAAAGCATGGTGTTTGGATCGAGGCATGGGGTGTCTTGTAACCCAAAGCTTATTTTAAATTCATGTAACTCCATCGTTAAGCAAGTTGAAAACGTTAAGCTCCTTGGAGTGACACTGGATAGTACTCTATCTTGGTCAAACCACATCACTATTGTCTCAAAGATGGGAAGAGCTGTATGCATTGTTAGAAAATGTGCTTTTGTTGATCGTCCTCTTCTACATCAGATTATTCAGAGTCTAGTCCTGTGTCATGTTGATTATTGTTCTGGGATCTGGTCATCTGCCACCAAAGGTGAGATCAGGAGACTATAGGTAGTCCAGAACAGGGCAGCACGGTTGGCTTTGGGTTGCTCACTAAGGTCCAATGTCAACCGTATGCATGCTGGTCTCTCCTGGCTCACAGTTGAAAAAAGGTTATCGTCTAACTCACTTGTATTGTGTAAATCAGTCATTAACAGCAAGACTCCATATTTTGTGTTTGAGCAACTTGTTTACAGAAGCTCTATACAAGACCATAATACAAGAGGGGCCAGAAATGGTCAGTTTGTACTCCCTCGTCCTAGAACCAATGCTTTAAAGCGGTCTTTTATTTATAGGTGCATAACACTCTGGAACAACCTACCTAGTTATCTCTACACTTTTAGTAAATCGATTTTTAAAAAGAAACTCAAATCTCAATTACAGCTGTTGCCTTAATGTGTATTGCATTCGTGTATGGGTTTTTGCCTATTAGCCTACAAGTTCTCATTTTGTATCTTTAAAAATTTATATTTATTGTATGTTTTTAGTTAATTGTTTTGTTTTCTATTTCTATCTATAGCATCTGTGAAAGTAGCTTATTTGCTATATACTAAATTCTTGTTTTTATCTTTTGTATTGATCTATGCATTAACTGTTTTATGTATTGTGTTGTGTGGACCCCAGGAAGATAGCTGGGAGCCATGGCACCAGCTAATGGGGATCCTTAATAAAAACAAAAACAAACATCCATCAGGTATTTGGCATGGCGTTGACATTGGTGCTGAGATGCAGATCCTTTCTTGTGATGAGGACGTTCTTCACAATCATCGTTTGTTCTTCACAATCAACTGTTGTTTACAGTTCACATATCTAACTCTAGTTCTCCACATATGTATTGTCTAATTGTGTGAAATATCATATAAGATATGCTCCAATCATGTTTATTTTATTTTTATTCAATTACTCATTCATGAAAACCTAGGTACAGGCACCAACATCACCATTCTAGGTTCAATAAAATAAAAGTTATGATGCGTAATTCGAAATAAATACAGAAATTGCAGCAATCTTTGATTTTTGCCATACCAGAATATTCAAAACATCGTTTTTAAAGAATTCATGATTTCGATTGTGGCCATTTTGGATACATTTTTATTAAATTCAACTGGTTCCTTGACACTCAAGCCAGAATTGTTCTATAGATCCTTATCTTCAAATTAGAAGTGAAAACGAAACTTTTGCATATACATTTTAAATGACTGAGTGTCCAGGCACCCCACTATCAGAAAAGTGTGACGTTTTCTGGTCAGCAGGAGATGTGCATCTCTGGCAGCTTATGGTCAGTGGCATTGTTCGTCAAATAGTGTTGAACTTGAGTGTTACACCCTGAGTGCATAGTATAATAGACATATTAGCATGGTAGGTAGTAGTATACGGATAGTAACATAGTACATAGTAGTAAGGTACTAGTAAAAGACAGTTATTTATATATATATTATATTGTAGAAATCATCGGAATAGAGAAACGCACAATTTCTATCAGTTGACAACACAAAGCCGTGTGTCATTTATTTCGCAGTAGCACATTACACAAACTAAAAACAGATATTACATTACATTACACAAACTAAAAACAGATATTACATTACACAAACTAAAAACAGATATTACATTACATTACACAAACTAAAAACAGATATTACATTACATTACACAAACTAAAAACAGATATTACATTACATTACACAAACTAAAAATAGATATTACATTACATTACACAAACTAAAAACAGATATTGCAGGGCGCTCCAGGAGTCAGTCAAGGGGCTGTAGGCCTCCGCGCTACGCAGGGCGAGTCCACGGAGTCCACAGCCATACCCTCCCACCTGAGGACAGGACACATGAGAGGAATGTTTTAGTGTGTGGTTAAGGCAGGCAGGCAGACACTGTATTAATCCATTTAGGGAAATGAGGGCATCACAGAAACATTGCAAGTCAAATGATACATATCTATAGAAATATCTAGTATAAAGCATTTGTCTCTGTGTGCACCTACCACATAGACTTGTCCTCCGTACGCAGCGACTCCCAGTCCACTACGCCTGCTGCTCATGGGGGCGATCAGAGTCCACTAATTAGTGTCTGGGCTGTAGCACTCAGCTGTGCTCAAATGTGAGCCACCACAGATGTAAACCTGTAATAAGAAAGAATATTCTAATTTAGTTTATATATTCCATTTGATTTCATTCTACTTTAATTGTCTGTTAATGTTGATGCACCAAAGGACCCAGACACATCTTTTGTATGTGCAAGCTCACTTGGCAATAAAGACATTTATGATTTCTGATCTAACGTTCCTTGTGTTCATCTAGCACCCTGTGTCCCTCAGTTCCACCCACCTTGCCCTGGAGGGCTGCTGCCCTGGCGTGGTTCCTGCGCCTCAGCATGGGTGAGATCACTGTCCACTGGTCGGTTTCAGGCTCGTAGCGCTCGCCGGTGTTCAGTACCACGCTTCTGTCCTCCCCTCCCATGGCGTAGATACAGCCGTCCAACGCGACCACGCTGAGCTCACGGCGGCGTGAGTGCATGGGAGCCGCCTGCAGCCAGCTGCGAGTGACAGGGTTGAACCTGAACACGCTGCTGAGAGTCTTTATGCCGTCCGAGCCGCAGACGCAGTAGAACAGACCGTGGAGATAAGCGATGCCGTGGAAGAAGCCCTGGGGACTCTCCCCCTCAACGTTCACGTCCATCCATCCACCGGCTCAGATATTGTAAGCCTCCATGGTCATGCTGCCGCCACAAATGCCTCCGATGGCCAATAGGACCTCCTGGGGCAGGCGTGGGCGCATCAGGGGGTTTGGGAGCCTGTCGGAGCCAGGGGGGTTCAGGACGCTGAGGATGAGGGGCCTGCAGTCGTGGCTGTCCCTCACCACAGGGTTGTTCTGGACGTTGTTCCTGAAGTAATCAGGCCTCATCAAGCCCATGCGAACCTGGGAGGAGACAAGCAGACAGCGGGTACAACTTAGACATCGGTTGTAGACGGTTTCACTGGAATTCTGTTGCTAGGGAACAGTTTGGACCCAAGCGTTTGAGAACCACTGTACTAGGGAACCTAGTGTTGTTTTAATGTAATGCACAGTAATACAATTAGTTACCTTGGGCAGTAGCAAAGGGATGTGTGTTTTACTCTCCTCACAGGAGTGGTCAATCCAACGGAGGACGGCCTCGAACACTGTCTCCTCGCTCTTCACGTTCAGGTCATCCCTCTCGATGATGTCCACCAGTTGCTGCGGGGACAGCTCCACAAGCTCCTGTGAGACGTGCAACATCTCCTCAAAGTGGCCTCAGGTCAGGGCAGCAGTAGATGTCCGTGAACCTCCAGATGCCGACACAGTTTACCAGAGACAGCTGGCCTTCTAGGAAGTCAGAGCACGCTCCTACTATGCCAGTGACGAGAAGCTGGTCTGCAGCCACCAGAAGCTATTCCACGTTCTCTGCTGTCACCAGCACAAAGTGTGTGTAGGAGTACTCTATGATGAGCTGCATCATACCCGGGGACAACCCAGGGATAGTGTAGACTGCTTTCTCTGAGTCGCTCCAGCGAGTGAAGAGGGCTCTGTGGGACGCAGAGTATAGAGATATCTGATGAGTAAACACTCAGCAACATTCTGTCATGTGTAGTAATATATTTTCACTGTAGAAGTATAGGGTCTTAGCACAGTAGAAGTATAGTATCTTTTTACAGTAGAAGTGCAGTATAGTATCTGTTTACAGTAGAAGTACAGTATAGTATCTGTTTACAGTAGAATTACAGTATATTATCGTTTTACAGTATAAGTACAGTATATTATCTTTTAACAGTAGAAGTACAGTATTATCTGTTTACAGTAAACATACAGTATTGTATCTGTTTACTAACCAAGCTAACCTGAACCAAGCTAACCTGAACCAAGCTAAACTTACCTGAAATAGTCGCTGCAGTCACACAGGAGGGCCTTGTGGGCATTCAACTCAGTGCTGTTGACTTTAATAACCACATCACAGAGCCTTCCCTCCAGAGGCAGCTCATTAAGGATTGTACAGGACATTGTTTCCTTTTCCATGTGGGGATTTTAAATTGTATCTACAGAATATATTCAAGCTTACAGACAAGTAGCCGGAAACAACAAGTGATATCTTCACTTGTCTTCTGAGAGCTGAGATCTCCTGAGAGAATTGTTGAATATATACTGTACACAAATGTTCTAGAATGGTCTATTATGACATCATACTGTGACATCACAAATGTTCTAGAATGTTTGATTATGACATCATACTGTGACATCACACATGTTCTAGAATGTGCTATTTATGATATCATACTGTGACATCACGAATGTGCTATTATGCCATCATACTGTGACATCACAAATGTTCTAGAATGTTCAATTATGACATCATACTGTGACATCACAAATGTTCTAGAATGTTCTATTATGCCATCATACTGTGACATCACAAATGTTCTAGAATGTTTGATTATGACATCATACTGTGACATCCAGTGATGGGAATAACAGCCTTATAAATAACGGCGTTACTAACGGCATTCGTTTGTTCAGTAACAAGTAATCGGATTACTCTTCCAATCTTAATAACGCTGTTACCGTTACTTCCAAAAAATGCGGCGCGTTACTATGATTGAAGCTGTTTTTTTCATCAGACAGATCTCTGCGCTGAGAAGCAATACTTTTTTTCCTTGGTTAGTGGGCAGTGCGCGATTGGCTGAGGTTGAGTAAAATGTCATGGTAAGCCAATCAGAGGTAGAGGTGGGCGGGTGTTCAAAATAATCCAGAGTCTGACACACAGCGACAACACAAGCGACTCAGTCAACGACAGACCGTGGTTATGTGTACGTTTTGATAGTTTGTTTGGCGAGCCCAAATAATCCAAAACTAATCCAACAAACAACACAAGCGAGCAGTCAACGACAGACCGCGGGTCCATGAGCGTTTTTTGTTCACTCTTGTGTTAGTTGTGTTGCAGCGCAGGACACTACAGTAGTGGAGGCTACAGCCTTATCAACAGTGCTGCACTTCCTGGTTTAATAGCACAGTCCTCAGGTGCTCAGATATATATATATATATCTGTATGTCATGCATGTCTTAAATGTCATGATTAGATTCGTTTAGATGATTAGATTAGATTCTTATATCAGTATGTTGTGTATGTCATAAATGTCATGAATTGAAAATGGGGGACCCTGATGTAGATGTAACCCAGGTTTCAGATACGTACCTATTTAAGTTATAAGGACCTGAATAGTTAAGGCTATTATGTAAGAATATAGTTGATATTATTGAGTACCAAGCCCTTTAAATTACAGATTGTCCCTTTAATTTGCGTGATTCACGTAACAGTCACGTTACGACAGCTACGTTCTGCCTTGCAGCGTCTCACGTTACAGTCTCGCGCTGCAGAGAGCAGACACTCAAGCAACACAGCACCGGAGCTGACGTTAGCTGAACGTTGCTGCTGTCGAAATAGAAATAGCATGATAACCAGTTATCAAACAGTTATTGAAGATTCCCCCAGTTGCAAAACGTTGCATTAAAGTAGATGTAGCCTGCGGTTTTGGTGAGTTAAATCAATATTGTGTGCTATTCAATTATCGAGTGTTAGCTTCATGCTACAATGCTAATAACATTAGCTTAGCTTCATTCTGAGCGAACTGCCCAAGCTCAATATGGTTAAATGGAAACTGGGAAGGAACCATTTCAGAAGCACTTATAATTGTATTGATATGCTGTTATGATAGGAACAAGATTTATATACGTTTTGAATGTTTTGAGAGTTTAATATGAACGTGGGGAATGTCCCAAATGCTAACGCACTTTAACCTAACTTAGCATAGGACAGGTGTACATTCCCACGTGCAGTGATGAGACGGCCTGCTGTAGCTTAGCATAGCTAACGGTAGCCTGGTTGATTATTCATTCTGAAATTAGATGAAAAGATGGTGATTTGATAAAAATGGTAAATAAGCTTTTATTTTCCGAATGCCTGCGAACACGCAGGCCATGTTTTTTATAGGATACCCCAGCACTCCATTCTACTCTGGGAGCAGTCCCAGGAGTCCATCCATCCCCACGTGTGCCCATGAGGGAAGGAGGCGGTGTGCTAGATGCAGGGCCGGATTAACGACCGTGGGCCTCTAGTGTAGGGTGACCAAACGTCCTCTTTTGCCCGGACATGTCCTCTTTTCACACCCTGTCCGGGCCGTCCGGGGGGGGGTTTATAAATTCATGATAATGTCCGGCTTTCACGGACCGTTTGCATGTACTTAAATTGACTGGCGCATTGCACAGAATACTACGGTAATCTGTTGCGTGTGTGACGTAATCCCTGAAAAGCTTTGTGGGCGGCTCTACAACTACACTCGCACAAACAGAGGAAGAGGGGACAGAGTGGACCGCAGCTCACATTCACAATGCCAAAGAATGTACTTTTACAGATGAACTGGAGAAGAAATTCCAAATGTACCGACCCGTCGGAACAAATGGGAGGCGAAGTTCAGTAGTGCACGCACTAAATCCGAAGCCAATGTGTTATAGCGCCCCACTCGACTCGATTGATGTCGCACATGAAGCGCTCAAATCAAATCCAGTACTGTGGTGTTTCTACAGACAGGAGTAACCACGGAGCAGTGAAAATATTCCCAATCATAATACAGTACTTTGACTGGAAGAGGGATGGCATGCAAACAAAATTTATCAAGGTTAAATACACCAAATGAGACGGCGGAAACCATTGCACAATAGCTCATTGAAACATGGCAAAAAAACGATTTGTCTGAAAAGGATATTTGTTAACTGGATTTTCTATTTTCTATTATTTCATATATTTTGTTATTTATTTTTGTCCAGTAAGACTTGAAAAGAGAGCTAGAGCTATTATTTTGTTACAGGTTGATTTTTAAGTAATTATTGTGCCATTGAGATTTGTCAGATAATTCTAGGCATAATCAAGCATGCTGATTGTTAACTTTGGTTTGGTGTGTCTTTGGTTATAGAGAGATATTGTTGTGTTATATACAGTAAAATAATATAAATAATAATTGTATATCCATAGAGAGGAGGAATACTTTAAATATATTAAGACAATAATGCATCTTTGAGTAAACGTTGAGTATCGGCATGCGTTGCTCATGGGACGGGGTTGCACGCTGTGCAACCAGTCTGTGAGCAGAGCACGCACGTGCATGGATGTGCACACGCGTGCACACAGGAATGCGCTGCACTCGACTGATGCACCAACTCGCTAAGTACTACTTTGCATAACAATATGGCCGGTCGTCAGGTGTGTTCAAATACGTTCTCAGATACATTCACACAAAACTTGTGAATGAAATGTGTTACATTCCATTCGTAGAGGCAATTAGGCACTGTCTTTAGTCTGTGCTATGCGAGGGAACATCTATGCGCGGGAGCGCGCGCACGGCGCACACGCCGTCATTAAAATATAGTGCAACCAGTCGTCCCATGAGCAACGCATGCCATTAAGTATCTCGAGGCTGGGGGGGCATGTACTCTTTTTTGGAAATCAAAATATGGTCACCCTACTCTATAGTGATGAGGGGCCTCCAAAAAAGAAAAAAAAATGTAATTTAAATTTTTTTTGGAGGCCCCTCGTCACTCGAGGCCTTTTGGAGGCCCCTCGTCACTAGAGGCCCCAAATTATAATAATTTTTTTTTTTACCTTTTTTTTTTTTTTTTGATGCCCCTCGTCACTAGAGGCCCCACATTTTATTTTATTTTTTTTCTTATTTTGGAGATCGATGTCATACTGTGACACTGAAATGAAAACATATTTCATCAACAAAAATATTTAGTCAACAAAAATATTTCATCAACTAAAATATACAGTATGTCACACCCTGCCGTCTGCAAGTGGCTAATCTTGAGTATTTTTTCTCTTCTTCATAAGAGTTTGAGGTTTTCCGTTTGAGGTAAAAACCTCACATCTCCACATCCCAGCCCCGACGCCTGAATACTTTTACCAATGGATTTTGCGTTCTGCGCTCTGATTGGCCACTGACGTTTCTGGTAGCGCCAATCGTGTGACGCCTCTTTCTTTCACCGGTTAAGCTTAGGCACTCTTTCGAAGTTGGTTAAGGTTAGAGTTTGTCTTAGAGCAGGGCGATAGAACACCAGCCCTGATTCCATACTCTAACCTTAACCAACTTCGAAAGAGTCGCATAAAAAACGTCAGTGGCCAATCAGATCAAAAATATGATTGATTGTTTGATAATGAAGGGTGAGAGACGTTGAGTCTACGTGACACTGACGTCCAGGTCCAGGGGTCACTGTCAGGTCAGGTGACCACTGACAGCGAGAATTGCACCTGCAAGTTGATCAAGTAGGCTAAGACTCGAGTAGTACTGTATGATCATATGAGACTAAAAAAACATGGATAAAAAAGTTAAACGGTGGGAAAGCGGAGCTACTAAGTTAAAATCTAAACAGGAAAGGGACAGAAAGAGCGCGTTACTTCAGCAAAGCATACCGACTATCTCTACTTTTTTCACCCCGTCAGGTAAGGAGGAGGATAGCCCCCTGGCTAGCACTAGTAGTAGCAGCAACGTTAAAGAGGCTGAGCCAGGCGCCGCGGGCAGAGAGGATGAGAATGCTAACGTTATTATTATTGATGCTAGCGACAGAGAAGAGGCAGCGGCAGCCTCTATTTCAGCCGGCCCACCACCACCAGTGGCTGCCACCTGTTCGTATACGCCCGCCGCATCTCCACAGCCCAGCCCCAACACCAATACAAATGACTCTGACGCTGAGGCAGACTGCGATGATGACAGCCCGCCGCCGGCGGTGCTTGAACATGAAAACCAGGAGGATTGGTTGGACAATGTTACGGATCCAGTTTTTTTTTTTTTAAGTGACATATAAAAATGCCACTGTGTGTGGGTGTGGGGGGGGGGGGGGGGGGGCTCCACAAGAATCTGGCCCGGGGGCCTCTGAATTCTTAATCTGGCCTTGGCTAGATGACACAAGATGGCGAGCCAACCCATTGAACCTCTGATATAGCTCAAGGCTAACCCAAGCCTGATTCGAATACCCCTGTTGCACAATCCCCGTTGCTTCAACAGTCTGGTAGGATTGAACTGAAAGAACTTGAACTGAAAGAACTTGAACCATAAGAACTTGAACTATAAGAACTTGAACTGAAAGAACTTGAACCATAAGAACTTGAACCATAAGAACTTGAACTGATTGAACAAGAGCACAAGGACATTCCAAGGCTTCGGCCCAGTTCACCTTTTGTTACTTTGATATAATTTTTTTGTATTTGATTTGATTTAATTTTCTACTCGAACCACTGATGGTTCTCATGTAAGGAAAGAAGGTTAAAGGGTAACTTCACCTAAAATGGTATTAGCATTCCCATAACCTAGAGTATTGATGACATCGATTATGGTTGAATCACTGATGATTTTCCTGTAAAGAAAGAAGGTTTAAAGGGTAATTTCACCTAAAAAGGTAATTGCATTTCCCTAACATAGAATATTCCAAATGGTACTTTTGTTGTGTTACACCTTCCAAGGAAGAGTTTAAAGGAGCATTTCACCTGTTAAGGTACTGCACATTTAAAGGTTTAAATTAATATGTTTAAACACTTACCTGGTGAAATCATAAACTGAAATAGAGTTTACTGATCATAAAAGGATACGTGTAATATCCAACCTTGAATCTAGCTTAGCTAGAGATAACCTCAGAGACGTCTGAACCAAACCTAATGTGTTGATTTAATCAATCTAGGACTTGATATCGAACTAACCCTCCTTAAAGGAGAGGTTACAGAAAGAACCTAAAAGGGATACTTCAAACAACTACTACCTTGAACTACTATATGTCTGTATGTTTAGCTAGCGTGCATTTAATAAATTCCGGTTATTATTATAACTCTGTCTCTGGTCATTGTTCTTATATTGTGCATATTTACTCCTCTCCTCGTTTCATACCTAGAACTGTGCCCGTGGCGAACAGCTGTTACAAGTAGGTGACACAAGTGCTACATAAACAAGACAAAAGTCTCTCTGGTCTGCATCCCCTTAACAATTGTGTGTATTGAGCTGTACTGTACTGTACCCATTCTGCAATCTGTTAATTAAAATGTTCAATCAATCAGTATATATTTGTTATTTATTTTTGGTATAGTGCTTAACAAGCATCATTTAATGTTGCCCAGTTGTGGCCGGTTGAGGGGCAATACATATCAAAAGTTCCAAAACATCTATTGTGTTTGTATTTGTATGAGCCACTATATAAACATAGTAATTATAATATCTACATACATGGCATTTGATTGGAGGCTAGTCTCACTTTGTCCCACAGCAACATTCAAATAGTTTAGATTTGTGTATGTTGTTTATGTAACAAATTTACTTGAAAGTAACGCAATAGTTACTTTCTGAAGTAACTAGTTACTTTTATAATTTGTAACTGAGTAAGTAATTTAGTTACTTTTTGGAAGAAGTAACTAGTACCTGTAACTAGTTACTTTTTAAAAGTAACTTGCCCAACACTGGTGACATCACAACGGAACATGTTTGAGTGCCATTTGAATAATTTAAATAATATGTTGACATAAAAAAAGAACAAATAAAATGAAAAAAAAACTACATAAAACAATGATACAAATTATAATAAAATATTTAAGTAAAATTTATAGAAATAATGAAAAATAAGACAATGAAATAAAGATAATAATTCATTTAAAAGCTATTTTAAAAAGGTACGTTTTGAGCAGTGCCAACCGAGTCTGCTGTCCTAACAGACTTGGGGTCTGTAGGGTAAGCACTTATTCCCTCCGCCCTGAACATTTATGGAGATGTATGGGCCCTTTAAGTCAGTGTGTCGTTCAAGGATAAGTGAGCTCCTGCACTGATTATTATAGTTCAATATTCAATATTTGATCACCAAAACCCCCCAAAAAGCATAAAAAGGCCCCTCCCGCCCAAAAAGGGCCCCCAAAAAGAGCACAGGCCCAGTGCCCTTTTCAGCCTTTGAGCACCTGCCCCTCTAAAGTCCTGTGCACGTCCCTGCACACCATAAAGACATGCATGGCAGGCAGGGACTACAGATGAAAACTAGCTCATTAGCTAATTATGGCACATTTACATTGATGTGGAAACTGAATATGTTGGAACAGTGGTTCGGGAGGTAGAGCAGTCGTCTGGTAATCCGGAGGTTCCCGGTTCGATTCCCGCTCCTGCATGTCATAGGCCATGCATAGCCGACTGACAAAAAAAAGAAAAAAAAGCCACTCAGAGACGTGACAAAAGCAACTGTCTCGCCTGTTTCCTCTCGGCACGCACACGCCGGGCATTCTGTTCCGCTGTGTGTTTGGCCTTAATACTTCTCCAAGAGCATCGCTGACACAAAAATAAAAGGGTTCAGTGGCTCCAGCCTTCAGATGGAACAGACCGTGCCTGCTGCTCGTATGTTATGTGATAGAAATATAATGATTTGGAATACTGGGGGTCTAAACATACAACATAAACGCAAAAGCGTGCTCACATTGATGAAAAGCAAACAGGTTGATGTGGCTCTTTTAAGCGAAACGCACCTTGTATTGAATGACAATGTAAAGCTAGCGGATAAAATATATCAAAACATAAGTTACTCATCTTTTGGAACTAGATCTCGTGGTGTAGCTATAGTCGTAAAACGTAATCTGAATATTAAATTATTGGACGTATGGTCTGATGCAAACGGCCGAATAACCATTGCTAAAATAGACTACAGTAACAGGAAAACCGCTTTGGTAGCGGCTTACGCTCCTAATCTTTACGACGCTAACTTCTACGCTACACTCACTAGAGCAATGCTTGATCTCCCTGAGTATTCATTTATAACTGGAGCGGATTTTAATGCCATCTGGGACCCCTCGATTGATAAATCTAATCCCACCACTTCCAATGATCAGAAACAGGCCTCTAATGCATTACAGGCATGGGCCAAGGATACAGGCATAAATGATTTGTGGCGATTACTCAACCCAACGGCCCGAGAGTACTCTTTTCTTTCAGGAAGACACAAGACATTTTCCAGAATAGATTATGTTTGTGCATAGACTATTTGATAGCTTTGACGTGGAAATGGTACATAGTACACTATCAGACCACAGCTATTTACTCCTAAAGGGCTCATTTAGCAGATTGACATCCCGAGCCCCAAAAATAGCGTTTTAACTCAACACTGTTGAAAAACACTGAATTCATTTTACAATTCAAAGTTGAACTAGATAAATTCCTGCAGATTAATGCGGCTTCGGTACAAGACCCCAGAATGTTATGGATATCGGTAAAGAGTTTTATCAAGGGAAACACTACGGTCTTTGCCTCCAACCTGCGCAAGAAACGACATTCCAAATTGGTAGAGCTGGAAACTCTTCACTCGTCATTGTTCTCCTCCTTACAACGCAACTACTCGTATGAATTGGATTCTCCAATTAAAGTGTTAAAAAAGGAGATTAATTCTATCTTAAAACAGCATTCTGAATTTCAAATACGCAGTACAAGACAACATTATTATTTTCATGGCTCTAAACCGAGTCACCTACTAGCTATGAAGATACGAGCAAATGCACAATTTGCTGACATCCCTGCTATTAATGACCAACAAGGACTTGTTACAGACCCCGAAAAAATCTACAAGACTTTCAGGGCGTTTTACTCCAACCTATACAAGTCGGAAGTGGATTTCGATCATAATAAACTGGATACATTTCTTGATCAAATTAAACTACCTAAAATTTCAGAGGAAGACGCTAAACAGTTAGATGCACCTATTACAATAGAGGAACTTAGGGAGGCTATATCTGAATTGCAAAGTGGTAAGGCTCCTGGATGGGATGGTATCCCACCAGAACTGTACCTTTCATGTTGGGATGTAATTGGACCCCTATTACTTGATATGATTTTATACTCAGTCAAAGAGGGGAACTTCCCCAGGGACGTCAATATGGCACTCATATCTGTCCTCCTTAAAAAGGATAAAGATCCCACCGAATGCGGTAGTTATAGACCCTTAAGCCTCCTCGGAACCGATCTAAGTTTAATTATACCGGAATCCTAGATAGGATCACAAAGGACTTTGACAGATGGTCAAAACTAAAAAACTCAGTGCAGGCCCGAGCATCAATAGTTAAGATGGATGTTTTACCAAGAATCAACTTCTTCCGTTCGATGCTGCCGTTATCCCCCCCTGTTGGTTACTGGAAAAAATTACAATCCGCCGCATATACATTTATTTGGAACAACAAACCTCCATGAATAAAAAGATCCACTGCACAGAGCAATAAAGCCGACGGAGGTTTAGCATTTCCAGACTTCTACAACTAGTTTAAAGCGTTCTCTTTAAGACCACTGATCACCTGGTTTGATTCTCAAGCAGCTGTATCCTGGAGACCATTAGAGGAGAACATAGTGTCACCACATAGACTACAGGATATAGTATACACCAATTTATCAATTAAGCAATGCAACTTGAAATTTGGCCCTCTTATTACACATGTGATCCGGATATGGCGTGACACAAAATTTACTAACCAATACAAATGGCATAGTCATTCTCCCATATTTAATAACAATTTACTACTTATTGCACAACAACCTATCAGATATACCAAATGGGAAAAGAAGGGCATACATACATTAGGGGATATTTTCAATGAACAGGTTTCTGTAACTATCAAGATATACATAACAAATTTAACCTCACCTGTTCCACTTATTATTTCTATCTACAGTTATTAGCAACTTTGAAGGCTCATGGAGTCCCATTAAAGATACCACTTGAGCACCACAGATATCACAAATTATTTTATGAAAGGGAGACATCGAGAGGCTTCGTCTCTCATTTTTATCGTCACTTACTTACACCTTCGTATAAAGTCGTTCCCCTAGACTCAGTTTGGAGGAAGGATATACCAGACTTGGAAGTAGATTTTGATTGGGCTGAAGTATGGGCAAACGTTCGGCTATCGTCACGCAACCCGGATCATCAACAGATTAATCTTAATTTTATTCATAGGACTTACCTGACTCCGATATGACTGAACCGAATGGGACTTAAACAAGACTCTCGATGCTCCTTATGTCTAAAGGGTGATATCGGTACATTTATGCATATGTATTGGGAATGCCCCCCTGTTAAGATATTCTGGGAAGAAGTAACCACGCAATTATAAGAATTTTTATTTCTGACCATACCTGTAATTCCTTCGGTATTGTTGCTGAATAATGTCTCTCAGTTATCACACTCTGTACATGTAAAGAGGCTAATCTTGTCCGGTCTTACGGCTGCCAAAAAGCTAATAGCATCACGTTGGATTCAACCGGAGAAAATGTGCCTGAAGGTATGGATTCTTACCTATCTTGATGTGATTTATTTAGAGATATCTACCGCACGAATCGTAGGTGTTAATGAAGCCAGCATAGCAATTTGGTCAGTTGTGGTGGAGAAAATAAAGCATAGCATATGAATTTGTAATCCTTGGTTTTAAACGAAATAATGGTTGGACTGTCCAAGGGGGGTCCTGAGGGGGGGAGAGCGAGCAAGAGCATATGTATTGTATTGTATTGTAATTATTATGTATATATCTTGTAATCTACATTTATATTGATTCAAATACTGGACTGTCATAGTCCTGTGATTTATTGTGGATTTTTACTGTTAATGTTTGTGTGTCTAGTTTTATGTCATCTCAAAAATTGAAAATAAAAGAATTTGTTCAAAAAAATAAATTATAAGAATTGATGGCACACAGCATGGGGGCCTCACACTGTCTGGAAACTGGGTCACAGGGAACAAGGGGAATCAAATGGAACATTATTACAGTACACTGCATGGGAACATAGGACAGTATAGAGTTAACTGAATCTACGGAGGATTTTAAATGAGTCCATACTGTGTTGAAACAGAAGATAGATTCATGGTATCAAGCGTGGGGTTTTGCAATTAATACGTAATATGATGCGAGGGGTTGTGCAATATAGCCATGATATGATGCGAGGGGTTGTGCAATATAGCCATGATATGATGCGAGGGGTTGTGCAATATAGCCATGATATGGTGCGAGGGGTTGTGCGTGCAATATAGCCATGATATGATGCGAGGGGTTGTGCAATATAGCCATGATATGATGCGAGGGGTTGTGCAATATAGCCATGATATGATGCGAGGGGTTGTGCAATATAGCCATGATATGATGCGAGGGGTTGTGCAATATAGTCATGATATGATGCGAGGGGTTGTGCAATATAGCCATGATATGGGTCGAGGGGTTGTGCAATATAGCCATGATATGATGCGAGGGGTTGTGCAATATAGTCATGATATGATGCGAGGGGTTGTGCAATATAGCCATGATATGGTGCGAGGGGTTGTGCAATATAGCCATGATATGGTGCGAGGGGTTGTGCAATATAGTCATGATATGATGCGTGGGGTTGTGCAATATAGTTATGATATGATGCGAGGGGTTGTGCAATATAGTCATGATATGATGCGAGGGGTTGTGCAATATAGTTATGATATGATGCGAGGGGTTGTGCAATATAGTTATGATATGATGCGAGGGGTTGTGCAATATAGTTATGATATGATGCGAGGGGTTGTGCAATATAGTCATGATATGATGCGAGGGGTTGTGCAATATAGTCATGATATGGTGCGAGGGGTTGTGCAATATAGTCATGCAGGGGCGGAGCTTCCTACAGGCGATATAGGCGGTCGCCTATATCGCCACCCAGAGGGGGGCGCCAAAAAAATAAAAATTATTATAATTTTTATTTTATTTTTATTTTAAATTTTACATTTTAATAATCTTTTGCTCTGCGCAGTTTTGGCGCCCCCCTCTATATCTGCAACCATTATTTTTACATAAAAAAAAAAATTCTAACCTAATGGAAAATGAGCCAAAAATCTAAAACGTTCGGTCGGTCTGAGCCTCAGCTTTAGGTGTTCACAGTCAGAACATGCTAGGGCGCTGTGCATTGATGGGTATCGGTCAAGTGTTTATAGAATTGAGCATTGAGGAAAGAGAGACTAACGTTAGAGAACTATGAAGAGGCAAAAGCCGTCCGGCCATCCAGTATAAAAAGAGAAGAAAAGAAGAAGACGAGAAAGGTGAAAGGTATGCAATTTTGTACAACTTCCAAGACCTGCCACACCAAGAGCTGATGAAGTAAGCAGAGGCACTTGTACACACCTTAAACCATGGAGGGCAATCTGATTTGGATGGGAAGGAGCTGGCTCAGGAGTTGGACAATTTGATGTGATTGATGACTTTGCAGCGAGGAAGGCCAGAAGGATTGCACTGTAAATGGAAACCAGTAGGAGCTACAGGCTAACCTTGAAGTGTGATGATAGGGCGTGGAATGTAAATAGTTCTTTAGACAAAGTGAATTTGTAATTTTTATTTATTTGTTTGTTTATTTAGCATATTCTATTTTGATTATATATGTGTAACATATTTTACAATACATAATTTTTTTTTAAAGCAAATTTGCACGTTATTTTATTGATTGTTTGTTATTATTATTATTATTATTATTATTATTATTATTATTATTATTATTATTATTATTATTATTATTATTATTATTATTATTATTATTATTATTATTATTATTATTATTATTATTATTATTATTATTATTATTATTATTATTATTATTATTATTATTATTATTATTATTATTATTATTATTATTATTATTATTATTATTATTATTATTATTATTATTATTATTATTATTATTATTATTATTATTATTATTATTATTATTGTGTGTTAGCTAAGTTGTTTATTTGTTTAAATTCTTTAGTGTGCACTTTACATTTATTCTTAGCTCTTGTTCTTGCTTGTAAAAAATAAAGGTGCAGTACTTTACTGTATAACTGTTAACCCTTTCACTGCCACACGACGGAGGGTTAACCCTTTACTATCACACAACCGACGGTCGTGAAAGGGTTAACCTTCGGTGTATTGTCGCAGTGAAAAGGGTTAACCGTCCGTCAAACAGTGCTGAAACGTGGGTGCTGCAGTGATGAGTGCATAGTATTAAAGACATATTAGTATAGTAGGAAGAGTGCATGATAGTATGAGAAATTTTTATTTCTTTTTCATTTCAGATATTGATTGAAGAAGTGTGTTTTTTGTCGACGGCGAAAGATTGATCGGGTTTCGGCTGTCCTCCTAAATGTGGTGGGAAGTTCGTTCCACCGTTGTGGAGCGAGGACCGAGAATAGGCGGCTCCTCTTTGATGACCCTCCCGGAGCTCGGATAGGAGTGGGTCTGAGCGGCCAGATGATGTAGAGCGGAGGGGTCTTGACGGTGTGTAGTTAGGGACCATTGACCGGAGGTAGGCGATGGGGAGCCAGTGCAGGTCCCTAAGAAGTGGGGTAACATGGGCTGACTTTGGTAGGTTGGAGATCAGACGAATGAGTCTGGATGAGTTGAAGAGGCTTGGTGGCCGGTGGTCGGTCGACCAGCGAGCAGTGCATTGTAGTCGAGGCGAGACATGACTGTTGATTGGACAAGGAGCTTATATGCAAAATAAATAATAATAACAATGATGGACAGGGAGACGACTAGAGGGCCGTAGGCCTTTGTGAACATGGGGGGTTTTCAGGGCCGTCTTGAGGGAGTCCAAGGACGTGACGGATCTCAGCCGGGAGAGAGTTCCAGAGGGTGGGGGGGAGCCACGCTTAAGGCTCTGTCCCCTAAGGTTTGTAGGCGGGTGTGGGGGATGGAGAGCATATAGGTACTGGGGGGGGGGGGGGCAAGGACATGGATTTGTAGGGAAGGACGAGGATCTTAAATGAGATACAGGACTTGACCTGGAGCCAGTGGAGGTGACGTGCTGCCAGGCCTCGGTACAGTATGTATAATAATGTACAATATATGTAATATATGGTTGGGATGTACAACAATAATGTGTTGCTTTGTTTTTATGGTGCTTGTTTGTTTTTTTATTACTACTATATGGAGGCAGTTATGTCTGCAGCATTTGAGTCCAAGACAGATTTCCCTACGGGGACAATAAAGTATCATCGTATCGTAAGTAGAGACAGTAGAGAGTTAATAGGAGGATATGAGAGGAGCATCGTATACTTCTAACAATTCTAGCTGCTCTCAACCTCCTCATTAGGCTATACTATGCTATACACAAACACACGCACAAACACACACACATACACACACACGCACACACACACACACACACACACACACACACACACACACACACACACGCGCACACACACACACACACACACACACACACACACACACACACACACACACACACACACACACACACACACACACACACACACACACTACACACACCCTGTCTCACATGACCTCCCAGAGACCAGTTTTGGTGTAAACCTGATTAAGTTGGCAGACACACGAAACTAAAACTGATTGAGGACCCACATACCGGTAGGACAAGACCACCCTCCACACGGAGCCAGAATGAGTGAATTACCATGTAAAGGGCTAGGGACGAAAGTCAGCCTTTGTTATCCTCGGAAGGTATTGTAATTATGCCATTGTAGACCAGTCCACCCGAGTAGATACGGGGGTCGAGAAAATGTTTAAATACCGAACGGTCTCGACATTAGGACACACACGACAGGACAAGCTGTGTGTCAGAGGGATTTTGATATTGTGTATGCTGTGGAAACTGCCTTGCTGATTTTTGCCAATAAACCAAACTACCACTTTTGGACCGTTGCTCTGTAACCACTGTTTCCAGCCTTTTCTTCCCCTCTGAACGTATCCTGAATCAAGCGTGCCAAATTAAGTCACGTTAAAATAGTATCACAGTGGTCTGATTGCTGTATAACTTCATTGTACTCTTGTCTTTGTATGACTAATCACTTCCCTTTACAGCCACAATCACACTGTTAAACCTGATGCATGTAGTACTACATCTATTGGAAGTAATACAATCTACTCTGTGGGTTGGTTTCATGCTGTTCCTGTAAAATGCATGCGAGTTGTTATTGATGCTGTGATTATTGTGCCATATGGGTTTGCACCATTATTATCAAAACAAATCCCTCTCCATGCATTGTATTTGTGTGAAAATACAGTTCTTGAGGGCCAGTGTTCTGAAGAAAATTGTTTTGCTGCTGTCAAATAAAAAATAGTGCTGTAAGTGGTAATTGACTTACTTGACTTAAGCCTTTGCACTCCCTGCGGAGCATAGGCCACTGACGATTTCTTTCCATGTTGCGCGGTTCTTGGCCTCCCGAACGATGTTGTGCCATTCCAGTCCAGCCTCTTTCATTTCCCCTTCCCAAGAACGGCGCCAGGTGTTTTTCGAGGCCTGCCGCGTTTCCTATTTCCAGGTGGGTTCCATCGTAGGGCTTGCCGGGTGATGTTTGTGTCGTCCTTTCTCAGGGTATGGCCTATCCACATCCACTTTCTCTTCTTTATTTCTTCTGGCGGGGGTAGTTGTTTTGTGTGCTCCCACAGGTCCAGATTTGTAATGACATTTGGCCATCTCACTCTTAGAATGCGGCGGAGGCAGAAATGTATGAAGGACTGTACTTTCTGCTTCAGCCCTACGGTTGTCTTCCAGGTCTCCGAGCCATACAGGAGGACTGATTTAACATTGGAGTTAAAGATCCTCAGCTTTGTGTTGGTTTTTATTTCACGAGACCTCCATACTCGACCAAGTAGGTTGTATGCCGTTCTTGCTTTTCCGATTCGCACTCTGATGTCTTCTTCTGTGCCACCCGCTGTATCTACTACGCTCCCAAGGTAGGTGAAGGAGTTAGTTTCTTCGATGGCCTCTCCCTCTAGTTCAATGTTTTGCTGGCACTTTGTGTTGATCTTCATAATCTTGGTTTTTACCCTATTGAACCTTGGTGTTGTCCTTATCGACCAGTTGAACTTCTCTGCTCACATCGCAGCGACAACCAGAACCTGCAGATTCCTCCTGAGCAACGTCAGAAGGATACGCCCCTTCCTGACAAAAGAAGCCACCCAACTCCTCGTCCAATCAACAGTCATCTCCCGCCTCGACTACTGCAACGCACTGCTAGCTGGCCTCCCGGCCACTGCCACCAAGCCTCTTCAACTCATTCAAAACGCAGCGGCCCGCCTGATATCAAACCTACCGAAGTCGGCCCATGTCACCCCACTTATTAGGGACCTGCACTGGCTCCCCATTGCTGCACGTATCCGCTTCAAGGCCCTCGACCTAGCATACCGTGCAGCAAAGGGAACCGCTCCCGCCTACCTCCGGTCAATGGTCTCTAACTACACACCCTCAAGACCCCTACGCTCTGCATCTTCTGGCCGCCTCAGACCTACTCCTATCCAAGCTCCCGGAGGGTCATCAAAGAGAAGCCGCCTATTCTCAGTCCTTGCCCCACAATGGTGGAATGAACTACCCATCCCAGTTAGGACAGCCGAATCCCGTCCAATCTTTTGCCGTCGACTAAAGACTCACTTCTTCAACCACTATCTGAAATGATTAAAAAAAAAAAAAAAAAAATCTAACCCTGACTAACCTTACTGTCATGCACTTGTCCTAATAAACTAACCTACACTGTAACACGCAACACTTGATGAACATTGTTACTCAGCTGATAGAGTTGTACCCTTCTTGCTGTCTTGTCGTACAGAACTTGTAAGTCGCTTTGGATAAAAGCGTCAGCTAAATGACTAAATGTAAATGTAAATGTATTGATCTTCATTCCTAGAGTTGAGGCTGTTTCCTTTAGTTTGATGGTCTTTTGTTGCATTTGCTGGTGACTGTGTGATAAGAGAGCTAGGTCATCTGCAAAATCGAGGTCTTCAAGCTGGTTGCCGTTTCTGGCTCCTTCTGTTGTCTTCTTCATGGTCCAATCAATGGCCAGCGGGAACAAGAAGGGGGACAGCAGGCAGCCTTCTCTCATTCCTGTCTTTATCTCGAACGGGTTTGAGGGCTCCCCTCTGTGCAGTACCCTACTTGTCATCCCGTCATATGATCCTCTGATGATGTTGATGTACTTCGGTGGGATTGCATAGTTCCATAAGGTGCCACAGACTGTTGCTATCTAGACTGTCAAAGGCCTGTTCGAAATTGATGAAGTTGATGTATAAGGAGCTGTTCCATTCCAGGGACTGTTCGATGATGATCCTCAGTGTGGCGATCTGGTCTATGCATGACCATTCTTTCCGGAATCCTGCTTGATGGTCTCTGAGGAGCATGTCAACGGCAGTCTTCATCCTATTTAGTAAGTGGTAATTACTTTGGTTAAAATAAGTGGTCTACATGTTAAAAGTTCTACATTCCGACAGCCATCACTGATATAGAGTGTCTGGTCAGTAACATGGGTCTCCCAGTCCCTCCACTCTGCAGTAAACATGAAATACATTGCCTGGTATCCCGTTCCCATGTTATCCAATCAGGAGAGAGAACTCCAGACTGCAAAAATGGTCTGACAAAAATAAGAAATAAAAACAAATATAGGCCTATGCTTGAAACAAGTGAAATAATCTGCCAGCTAATTTGGCTTGGCAATATTTCTTGAAATAATAATAAAAAAAAAATATATATATAGGGTTCTCTCTCCTGGTTGGATAAAGTGGGAAGGGATACTAGGACATGTATTTCCTGTTTACTGCAGAGAGGAGGGACTGGGAGACCCATGTTGCTGACCAGACACTCTATCAGTGATGGCTGTCAGAATTTGGAGCTACTGTATTGTAAAATACCACCTTTAATCATATTTTTGCAGTATTTGAAACATTTAAAGGCCAACCTTCATGTTGTATTTTTGTTCAATAAACAATGTGGACTAGGCCAACGGTGACTTTCATGAAGAAGGAAAAAAAAGGTATTGAAATTGACCCAGTTTTAGCGTTTTTATCAAACATTTTGTCTGCCCAACACAATCACCACGCACATGGATATTTTAATCAATGGTTCATAACGTGCGTGTATAATCGAAATTATGTCGTCACAAGAGGTGCAGGGCACCAGGGGGCTCACCAGGGGGCGCTGAGAGTCACACTACTACTAGCCGAATGAAAATGTATCTGTTTCACCTAACAACACTATTTCTCCGTGATCATAGCCATCCATCTCTAAAGTGAACCACTATTTGTAAAAGCCACAACCACGTTACCATATTTGTAATAATGTAAATCATTGTGTCGTTGTACATATTGTGTACACCGTTATAAGCTAACATAGCTTAGCTTGGTAGCTATTGTGCTAACAACATATCCCGACGTCCGGCTCGCTGGCCGGCATGAACGCCCGACACAAAATGGTTCTCTCCTCTCTGTACACCCCCGTCCCCACGGGTATCCTGCCGGGGAGCCCATGGACGCGACAACGGCGGCAGCCGTAGGGTGCTCGAGCCCGCCGTAACGCTAGTGGTACACGATAGCTATGAGCTAACTAATGCTACGGCCGCCGCTGTTGTCGCGTCCACAAGCTCCCCGGCAGGACACACGCGAGAACGGGGGCACACAAAGAGGAGAGAACCAGTATAGCTCCGCAGGGACGTCAGTGTAGTGGTCCCGACTGTAGCAGGGACGGCGGAGCTATAGGCTAACGTCAGTGTAGTGGTCCCGACTGTAGCAGGGACGGCGGAGCTATAGGCTAACGTCAGTGTAGTGGTCCCGACTGTAGGTCCCGACTGTAGCATGATGCGTGTGCAGTGCTTTGCCACACAGGTCTGAGAAGAGGACCTGCACATGATTTTACTCGTTCCCCAAACTCCTCTACATGCCCCGATCTCAAATGGTTCACGACAGTAGACATAATGCTAACGTTAGCCAGCGCCATATATCGAGTAGTACTATGACCCGGACGGGCATAAGGCATACGTTTCCTGAAGTGACGTCACGGCCGTGCTAGCGTCTGATAAGCTTTTAGATTCGGCTCATTAATATGCACCTGTAGTGACGTCGGCGTTTGATAAGCTTTTTTGATTCGCGCATGCATGTTATTCGTGCGTGGACCTTTTTAACTCTTTCGGAGTGGCATTTCCGGTGTCAAATGGAAAAAAATTAATAATGAAATTATATACCAATGATGTAAACTACCCATTATTGATCAGTAGGGTTTAACCTGGATGTTGGGCTTTAACAGATGCTTAAATGCCCATATCAATTTCAATATGTGAGACATTTGTACTGTAGACCTCTCACATTTTGAAATCGAGATAGGCATCTAAACAGTGTGTATTAGACATCTAGGCTAAAATATGGTTACATTTGGTAAAAAAAAAAAAAAAAGAAGGAAACATTTAGTAGATTTAGGTAAAACGTAATTTAAACATGTGACGTGTTGTTGTTGACCTATGTGAAAAATATTCGAGGCGTAAGGTCCTTGTGTGAGTGTGAGTGTGCACAGGAGATATTAGGCTGATTGGCCCAGTAGTATGCAAGATCAGCTGCTGGCAGATCCACAGACCCACACTACCAAACGCAAACACACGCTTCGCCTGCCAGAGATAATTACGTAAGGGATAATGTATAGCTACAAGGTCATTGTCGCAGCCGAGGTGTTCTAAACGCAGTGAAGGTCAATTATTTTGCGACAATGACCGAGTATAGCTATACATTGTCCCGCTTATTACAGGGCTAACTTACTAACAATATACGTAATTAATTTTACACCATCGACAAGACGAGATCAAATGCAGACGCGGTTGTTCTGTTGCTCCTCTGGCGTTGGAGGAAATATCACAATGGGCTTGATTACACCTGATGCAGTGCAGCTGTGCATATGGTAAAGCTGAGTCTATTTAGGTTTGAATCTCGCAGTGTCAACGTATACATTATCCCGCTTATTACAGGGCTAACTTACCAACAATATAATTAATTTTACACCATCGACAAGACGAGATCAAATGCAGGGTGTACAGTCGAGACCTGCCGCAGGCTGTGCATGGTATAACACTGCGAGAGTCCGGCTGCGACGCTATCTTTCCCCTAACAGCGGTCATTATTGCGCGTTGCCCATAGCAGCGGTGAATTATCGAGAAATGATTGACCGCTGCTAGGGGCAACGGAGCGCTATTGACCAATCACAATCAAGCATTTTGGCGAATGGTAAAACACCATGTAATAAAGTATATTAATGTTAAGGTAAGGTTGGTCTTAGAATTATATTAAGGTTAAGGTAAGCCCCCTCTGGCAGGAGGCTGCCGTCCACCAGGGCCAAAACCTCACGCCACAAGAACAGTTTCTTCCCCTCTGCAGTGAGCCTCATCAACAAGGCTCGGGACCCCCACTGACACCCGGCCCCCACTGTGTTACATGAACACACCCTTACTGGACTATATACTTGTATATACAATCAAAACATACTTGTTCATACTTCACTGTCCATACTTTTTGCACATAACTTCCCAATTGCACAGCCCTGCTAAATATCCCATCCCACTGTATTGTTAATTTTTATTCTAATTAGTGTATATACTTGACCACATCTTGCACAGTTGTACAGCCCTGGCCTATTTTTATTTTAACTTTTACTTATAATTATACTATATTCTATTGTGCTTCTATTTAATTTAGTTTATATCCCATTTTATTTTATTCCACCTTTTATTTGATTGTCTGTCCGTTAATGTTGCACTGAAAACGACCAAATCAAATTCCTTGCATGTGAAAACTACTTGCCAATAAAGACCTTTCTGATTCTGATTTTGATTCTGAAGAGATTACTGTGAGAATTATATTAAGGTTAAGTTAAGGGTTACTGTTAGGCTGGTATAGTAACTCAATGGTACGAGTGAGTGAGTGAGTGAGTGAGTCAAGTCAAGTCAAGAGTTTTATTTGTCACGGCATACGAGTATACAATGAAATGCGTGTGGTCTTGCCCGCAACGATGTGCATAATACAATAGTAATAACATATAATAGAATCCAATAGAACGACATTGTGCAATAAAACAAGTAAACAGAGTAGGGCATATCGGTATATGTACATAAGTTATTTACAGAGCATGGTAGGACATGCTAGGTCGTGTAGTAGTGGAATACACTGTTAGCTACGGATGAGGCACTGGGTCTTTCTGTACATGCTATATTATACAATCTCAAGTTATACTATACTATTCTTAAAGTGACCTTTCCTTAGTGGCCATAAGTGTGGGCATGTGCAGCATGAGTGTGTGCTTGCTCATGTTAAAGTGGCTGCTAGTGTGTGAGCGTGTACAGTGTGTGTGTCGTGTGTGTGCTCATGTGTGCTTGTGTGTGGAGAGTTCAGTGTTCAAGGCTCTGATGGCCTGGGGGAAGAGGCTCAAGTTCAAGTTCAAGTTCTTTAATAGTTGTCATACAGAAGTACAGGATACTTTCATACAAAATGCTTCTTACTGTTACGCTCCAGAGACTGTGCTAGACAAGATAGTATCAAATAACATAATAACATAATATAGCATGAATTTAGAAGAAGAAAATGAGGTCAGTGTTCGGTATAGACATATGTACAATGTTCTGAGTTACCATATAATATACAATACACAATACTATGCAGTGTACTAATGTACAGTACTATCTAGTGCAAAGCAGAAATGGGATGAGGTACAATTTTAGGTACAATTTACAGTAAGGTGTACGAGTTGTAGTGCAATCCTTCATCCATAAATATAAAGTGTGGGGAGTGGGTGCTACAGTGTGTTTGTTTAAAGTGGGTTTGTGCTATAAGTGTGTGGAGTGGGTGCTACAGTGTGTTTGTTTAAAGTGAGTGTGTGCGTGTGGATGTGTGTGCTATGTGCGTTTGGTGGTTGTTGTTGTGTAGTGTTCATTCATTGTTCGTTTAGCAGCCTGATGGCCTGGGGATAGAAGCTTCTTCTGAGTCTTTCTGTGCTCGCCTTGAGACTCCTGTATCGCTTGCCTGACCGCAGCAGTTCAAAGAGGCAGTTGTTCGGGTGACTGGAGTCTTTAATGATTCTCTTAGCCTTGCCCTTGCAACGCTTGTAGTAAATGTTCTGGAGGGTGGGGAGCCCCCCTCCAATTGTGCGTTCGGCTGAACGTGTCACTCTTTGTAGTCTGCTTTGGTCTTGTGCAGTGCTATTCCCAAACCAGGAGGTGATGTTGCCGGTCAAGATGCTCTCTATTGTACATGAGTAGAAGTTCTTAAGGATCTTCTGGCTGACTTGGAACTTCCTTAGGCGCCTAAGGAAGTAGAGGCGTTGTCGTGCCTTCTTCACAACACTGTTAATGTGTGTGGTCCATGTCAAGTCCTCGGATATGTAGGCTCCGAGGTACTTAAAGCTGTTGACTCTCTCAACCGGTGCCCCGTCGATGCTGAGGGGGCTGTAGTCCTTGACCCCCGACCTCCTGAAGTCCACAATCATCTCCTTTGTTTTGCTGACGTTCAGGGAGAGGCTGTTTTCCTGGCACCATCCCGCCAGGACCTTGACCTCTTCCAGGTAGGCCCTCTCGTCGTTGGCAGAGATCAGGCCCACCACCACTGTGTCGTCAGCAAATTTGACGATTGTATTGCTACTCCGCTGAGCCACACAGTCGTGTGTGTACAGGGAGTAGAGGAGGGGACTCAGAACACAGCCCTGGGGGGCCCCTATGTTGAGGGTGATGGATGAGGAGGTGCAGTTGCCTGCTCTCACCACCTGGGGTCTGCCAGTCAGGAAGTCCAAGACCCACTGGCAGAGGTCATAGCCCAAGCCCAGGTCCCTGAGCTTGGCTATGAGTATGGAGGGGACTATGGTATTGAATGCCGAGCTGTAGTCGATGAATAGCATTCTCACATAGTTCCCCTGCCTCTTGTCCAGGTGTGATGCTGCTGTGTGCAGCACATGGGATATGGCGTCCTCCGTGGACCTGTTGGGGCGGTATGCAAATTGCAGGGGGTCCATGTTGATGGGGAGGGAGGAGCAGATGTAGCCCTTTACTAGCTTCTCGAAGCACTTCATGGCTATGGAGGTGAGAGCTACAGGGCGGTAGTCGTTGAGGCAAGCAGGCTTGGATTTTTTGGGTACAGGGATAATAGTGGACTTCTTCAGGCAGGTGGGGATGACAGCCTGTTCTAAGGACAGGTTAAATATGTCAGTGAATACTGGGGCCAGTTGGTCGGCACAGACTTTTAGGACGCGGCCGGGGATGCCGTCTGGACCTGCTGCCTTCCTGATATTCACTTTTTTAAAGGTCCGCCTCACCTCATGCTCTGTTACCCTGAACACTGCGCCTCCATCAGCAGCCGACCCCCCCCCCCCCATTGCCGAGGCTTGTGAGCTGGTGTTGTTATTACCAGCATCAAACCTCGCATAGAAGGTATTGAGGTCATTTGCTAAGGAGATGTCACTGTTCAGTTTGAGGGAGGCGCCTTTGTAGTCTGTCATCGTTTTGAGCCCCTGCCACATAGCTCTAGAGTCAGCTTGTTCAAACTGGAGTTCAATTTTATCCCTGTAGCGTCGTTTGGCCTCTGACACTGTCCTCCTTACGTTGTATCGCGCAACCTTGTGGTCATTCATGTTGCCTGCCTCTAGGCCGTCGTTGTATGCTTTGGTGCGCTCTCTCAGAGCTTCACGGACGGATTTGTCTACCCAGGGTTTTTGATTTGGGTAAACTTTCATTTTGGTAGTGGGGATTGTTTCTTTCACCCTAGTACAAACATAGTCCAGCACTGTCTCCGTGTAGGCATTAATGTTATCTGTGTCGCGGAACACAATCCAGTCTGTGTGGTGAAACACTGACCGGATCGTCTCCTCTGACGTCACATCCCATTTCTGCACCTCTCGCGAGACTACGGGAGTACTTTTAATTCTCTGTCTGTACTTTGGTGAGCCGAAGTCTCTCTGTCCTAGTAGCTGGTGTTCGCAGGCGTCTGCCTGACCTCAGCAGCATGAACAGGCTGTTGTTGGGGTGGTGAGGGTCTTTCATTATTCTGCAGGCTCTGGATTTGCACCTCTTGTTGTATAGAACCTGCAGGGGTGGTAGTGCAATACCCGTGGTACGCTCGGCTGAGCTCACCACTCTCTGTAGGGCCTTCTTGTCCTGTGCCGTGCTGTTTCCATACCAGGCAGTGATGTTTCCAGTCAAGATGCTCTCTACAGCTCCGGAGTAGAAGGATTGGAGTATCTTCCCAGATACTCTGAACTTCCTTAACTGTCTCAGGTGGTAGAGGCGCTGCTTCACCTTTTTTTACGACTGAGTATAAATATATAAATATATGTGAGTGAGTGTATTTGTATGTGAGAGAGAGCTTGCACATGTGCTCTTTGTGCATACGTGCCTTTGTACTGGTGAGTTAATCCCTGGAGAGTGGATAATGTGGTTCCAGACTCATTTCTACACATGCTATGACTCATGTCAGAGAAGAAAAGCCAATAGCAGCATCACTGTGCGTTCATGTCCGTTCCTTCAAGACTCTTTTCTTTCTTTCTTTCATTATTTTTTAATCACACAAAACCCCTTTTCTGTTATCGCAAGTCTCAGGGACAGGAAACCGATTGTTAGGAGCCTTCATTTGACACACAACACTGACTGGCCTAATTGACCCCACAAACCGACATAGAAAGAATTATAATGAATGGCTGAGAATCTCATAGATACCCATGATAAATAGAAAATAATGATAACATTGAGAGTTGAAAATGTAATTCCCAGGAAAGCTGCTATATCTTCAGAAGCTGCTATATTTTCCTGACCGTTCTTATGCTGTTTAGAAGAGCGGACCTCTTTCAATATGGATGACATGGAGGAATGGCCTATCCCTAAAATGGCCCGCCTAGCTGTATTCAGGTGTGCGCTGAAACACTCTGGTGATCAATATTTGATCTAAGCACTTTCTATCAGCAGTGAATGAAATGGACAGACAGTCCTGACGTAAGAAGCTACTCTGGATACAGCAGCCTACTGTGACTGTTAGCTGTAGAAAATGTAATAAGCTACTCTGAGCAGCCTACTGTGACTGCTTGCTGTAAAAACTGTAGTAAGAAGCTACTCTAGATACCGCAGCCTACTGTGACTGCTAGCTGTAGAAACTGTAGTAAGAAGCTACTCTAGAGAGAATGGGGATCCTACTCCTGTCAGACCATATATGGAAAGTTTGATTGATTGAAGCCACGCCCCCTTTGATATGATTTATTACCATACGCCCCACCCCTTTTCTGATTGGTCGATGATTCAAGGAGGCGGGACTTTCGGTTTCGGAGGGGGTGGACTACCGGTTCAGGAAGGGGAGGAGTTATAGGGGGATGGACTTCCGGTTTCAGATTTTTTCTAAATAAAAGTTTCAGAATAAATTTGTGTGTGTGTGTGTGTGTATGTGTGTGTGTGTGATTATTTTTAAGAAAATTACAATGTGTCTATAAAGTGTAGAATGTCACAATTGTGTTCAGAAAATGGTTTCATGGAGAATGCCCCATGGACGAGTTTGTTTGTTTCTCAGTGTGTGTGTGTGTTTCCGATCTGTTTGGCTGTCAAAGTAGAACTGTCAAAGTAGACTGAATATCTCTCTGTCAAACTGGGACCCCAACGCTATGACAGCCCCCTTCGCTATGACCGTCACAGAAGGAGGCGGGATAAATAGCAGAGCTCAGCGAATCAGGAAATCTAAAACTTCTGTCAGAACCCTGGTGAGTATTGATTTACGACTTTAGGAGGCGGGAGAAATGGAGGAGTTCAGCGAATCAGCAAGCCTGAAACTTCTGTCAACCTGGGGTGTGTATTGATTTACGACCATGTCCGACTTCCCCTTTTCCTCAGAAAAAGGGGGTGGATTCAAATGTGTGTGTGTGTGTGTGTGTGTGTGTGTGTGTGTGTGTGTGTGTGTGTGTGTGTGTGTGTGTGTGTGTGTGTGTGTGTGTGTGTGTGTGTGTGTGTGTGTGTGTGTGTGTGTGTGTGTGTGTGTGTGTGTGTGTGTGTGTGTGTGTGTGTGGTTATTTTTTAAGAGAATTACAAATGTAATGTGTCTATAATTTTGATTCTTGGAGAATGTCACTTGTGTTCAGAAAATATATGTGTAAATAAAAGAAAATACAATGTAAGTGAATAATAGGCTGATGTTTTTTGAAAAAGAGTGATAACTTGTAAACAGGGGGTCTAAGTAACCACACTAAGTATGTATGTATGTATGCATGTATGTGTGTATGTGTTATGGTTTGTTAACAACCCCAACAGCACGGCACAGACAGGTAGTTCAGAGTTAGCCAAAAACCAGGGCGTATTTATTTCCAATAACAGAGAATAGCAAAAACAACAAAAGCACAAGGGGAGAATGTTCTTGGGCAGAGTAGTCTGCGGCTCTGCAGCTCGTCTCAGAGCAGAGACGGCACTGTGGCGTTGCGCCTCTGACTCTGCGGCTCTGCAGCTACTTGAAGATCCACTCGGGAAGGAACAGAGAGAGAGAAAATGTCAACAAATGAGCGAACGGAATACAAGGCAGTCCAGTCTTCCTTAGCTGAGTCCAGTACAAACACAAGTGACTAATTTTCAGTGTTTACCAAAAAACACAAAAAACAGATAGGTCCCAGAGTCCAGAAAAATGCGAGAAAAAAACAGAGCATCCAAAAAAAGTATGTTTCCAAAACTCACCAAGGCGCAATTGCGCAAAGCGGGCAACGAGGCACAGATCGGATGGCAGAGAGAAGCAACAGCGGCGACTTCCATAGACGTCCTGGAGAAAACAGACGAGGTACAACACGGGAGGAAAACAAGCAGCAGCTAGTGGTTAGCCCAAAACGACCCGACACAGAACGTTAGGAACACCAGAGTATATAAGGGCTCCACCGAGCTGATTTGGAACTCACTTCAGGTGCGTGAAGGTAATTGGTACCTGGAAGCGTGCGGTAACGAACCAATCCTCACAGTATGTATGTATGTATGTATTCTGAATTAAAAAAAAAAAAAAAAAAAAAAAAAAAAATCTAACCCTAACTAACCATACTGTCATGCACTTGTCCTAATAAACTAACCTACACTGTAGCACTCAACACTTTGATGAACATTGTTACTCAGCTGATAGAGTTGTGCTCTTCCTGATGGCTTGTCGTACAGAACTTGTAAGTCGCTTTGGATAAAAGCGTCAGCTAAATGACTAAATGTAAATGTAAATGTATGTATGTATGTATGTATGTATGTATGTATGTATGTATGTATGTATGTATGTATGTATGTATGTATGTATGTATGTATGTATGTATGTATGTATGTATGTATGTATGTATGTATGTATGTATGTAATATGTAATGTTTGTGTGTGTGTGTATATGTGTGTGTGTGTGTGTGTGGAGGATTTATTTTTATTTTTTAAGAAAATTACAAATGTAATGTGTCTATATTTTAGTTTCATGGAGAATGCCATAATCTTTAGACAAATGTGTTCAGAAAATATATGTGTAAATAAAAGAAAATACAATTGGCTTCAATGTTATAAGCCTTAGGCACCAAGTGCTCACACTCCATAAGACAGATTAAAGTGATGCCCACATCTGGGCTAGTATCAATACCAATACCCTTCCTTAAGGGTTTACATATAATGTATTATTGTTCACATTAAATTATTTCAGTTAAAGATATGAGTATAAAAGTTATAAGTGATAGTGTGGTGAAAATATAATCTTCAGAAAATATGTGTCTGTGAGGGTCTGTGTGTGTGTGGGGGGGGGGGTGAATTGGGCCCTATTAGGTGTTAAAACACCCCCCATGGTGGCGTGAAGTTTAGGGGACATGCAAAGTTAGAGTAAAACTCTGTAGAACATTATAGTCATAGCATATTTTCTAGTTCACACAATGGATGTGTTCACATGAACACAATTTAAACCAGGTACTAAAAATGTACGGATTAGATTCCAAGTCCAGTGTAACCTAAGACCTACTCATAATGGCTAAGGATAATAAAACATTCTATTATTCTAACCTATTTGGGCTGATGTAACCCTAACTAAGCTTACAGTCAGGCATTATCCTAATAAACTAACCTGCACTGTAACACGCAACACATTGATGAATATTGTTACACAGGTGATAGAGTTATATTCTCCCTAATCACCTATCGTACAGAACGTGTAAGTAGTTTTGGATAAAAGCGTCAGCTAAATGACTAAATGTAAATGTAAATGTTGTAATACCAACTATTTGACAGTTTTGAGACACAGTGGTGACCATGCAATAGAGATAACTGTAATTATTATTACTTATTTCTTATTTCGTAAAACGAATACAATGTATTAAGATATAAATGTACCCTATATTCGAGTCTTTGACAAGGTTAAGAGGTTACAGATCAGAGAAAGATTTTTGTCTTGTTTACATAATTTTCAATTCATCAGGGCCTATATGACATACATGACATACAGATAGACAGTACTGCTACATCCATACATTTAGGACATACCAGACTGCAAATACAGCAATGTTTGTGATACAAAAGAAAATAGTCCAGAAAATATGTATGTGTCTGTCCAAGCTGTTTTAACTGTTTCAATAGGGTATTTCATATGTCTTAAATTAATAAATTAAGACTTATTTCTGGATATAGGTCGCTTCAAAGCACTCTAGCTAAAGTTAACTAGCTATCCATGACAGACCCTAGACTGGTTCAATGGTACACCTGTATTTATAAAGCATTTATAGGTCAACTACCGTTTTTACCACGGTTCAAACCTCACCATAACATCAAACCCAATTTTTATGTCACAGTATCCAGAAAATATCACAGAGTTTGGGGGAAAAGGCCTTCATGTTCTCTGATAGCTAAGCCTGTAAAGGACTTTTTAAAAAAAAAACTTTGAATATGCAGGCCCTCAATACCCTATCTGATTTTAAAGTTCCAAATTAAGGGCATTTTAAAGCATGAGAAGGGCTAATGTCCCTGCATAACGTGGTGTTATATTTTATATTTATGACCTGACCATCTCTCCCATACCAACCTCCAGCAAATCATTACCTTCCATCCTCTTTTAACCCCCCAAAACCCATTCAATATAGTTTGCTGTACCTCAAATGTAACCCCAGGGCCCACTTTGCCTTGTGTATGTCTCAGTATGCGTTCTGTGTATTTTAAGGTCTTTGTTGTTGCTGTCATTTGGAGCCAGGGCCCCGTTCCCCGTACCTTGTTCAACTAAGTCGATCAAGATGTCATTATCCAGATTCAGTTAACCCGATGTTTGAAGCCGGGATTTTCTTGTTCCTCGAAGGTGGATTCAGTCTCGTTAACTCAAGCCAGACTTGAGACCCAGGATAAGTGCGCGCGGCCGCTCCAGTTGAAAAGCCAGCACGTATCGATAGCAGAGATCCTGATTCTCTAGCGGCATTGATTGATTAATTGATTTAAAACTTTATTAACATATTGCAGTACGGCTCAATCGCCTTGCCGACAAGTTAAATGCGTTATCTATAGGCTAATTTTAAGTCCCTCATTACCTCAATCAATCAGATTATATTTCTTTAAACTTGCCTGCTGGATTGAATAATCAAATGAGATCTTGCTAGCGAAAATAATTAGTTAAACTGTTATACAAAATAACGATACGGCTCTCTTCCCATTGATTGATGTATGGTCGATCTTTTACTTATCTCCACTGTGGTGTAACGGGTTCTTCTTTTGACTTTCACGCAGACGACCGGGGTTCGAAACCTAGTCTTTCCCTTCTTTTTGCGATGTAGGAATAATTCAATTTGATGCACGTTGAGAGCTATATAAAGAATGACATCCTCAATGCATGTAGATTTATAATATTTTAACTTAAAACTAGGCTACTTTGGCGTATAATCATTAATATTATATTCCAAAAAATTATATTGAAAACACGGGGTTTCGAACACCGGTCGCTGGGTTGCCAGGATTGAGCACTACCGCTGCGCCACTGTGCCAGATGGGATAAATTCATTGTTTATACATTAATGAACGAGACAAGATCCACAATCCACGCATAGACACTTCAATTTTATGCTTGAATGAAACACAATCCAGGCGCTCCATTAAACATCCACAGCGGAGAATATGAAAGGAATCAGAGCCAAACGAGCGATAGGTTTCAATCATTAAAAATATCCCCGCGGGATTCACATTTGCAATGCTGCGCGTTGTTAAAATAACCACATAATGTGTACATCGCACCGAGCGAGCGCCACGGTATATATAACGTGCATTATTTAGGACAAAGTGAATTTAGTATCAGCATTTTGGGTCTATTTTACATTTCAAAAGCCCCCTCTGGAAGAATGGAGCACAAAAACGTAATTCAGAATGGTATAAAGCAGATCCTAGACTGTGGGAATAATTTCAGGAAAGAGCTGTCACTTCTTTGCGGGGGCGTGGCTGTGCTTCATCCGGCTAACTTGAACTTAACCCTGCTCTCGACCAGGCTCAAACTTTTGGATCTGTTGTCATGGTGATTTGGACAATCCAGGTACGGGGAACGGGAAAGTCCGGCTTAAGTCAGACAATCCAGGTACGGGGAACGGGGCCCAGGTCTAGCTCGGAAAAAAGGGGTCAATGATCTCAAATGACTACTTGGTAAAAGGTATAGCAACTTTCATGCATGAATTGCAACTCGAATGTACTACACACAAGTAAAACAGACATAATATTGCAAACACTATAGTTCTAAACACTGTCTTACAAAATCTTTGTATCTACTATAGACAATTTGCAGTTATATCAGTGTCACCTGAAAACATGTACATGGGTAAATGTACATTGGTACATGTAAAAAACATGAGTTTCAAGTTTCTTTAATAGTTGTCATACAGAAGTACAGAATACTTTTATACAAAATGCTTCTTTCTGCTACGCTCCAGAGACTGTGCTAGACAAGATAAGTATGAAATAAAATAGTATAGCATGTGTTGAAGTGCCACAGACAACGAGTGACACTTTTAATAATGACATCCTGTTCTCTCTATCACTTGTATGAAGTATGTATGAAATAAAATATTATAGCATGTAAAATAGAAGTAAAACTAGAAGTCACGTAGACACAGTGTTCAGTATATACATATGTACAATGTTTGATACAGAATAGAAGTAACTGAGTTACCATACAATATACAAGATACTATGCAATACTAATATACAATACTATATAGTGCAAAGCAGAAATGGGGGTAAGGTACAATTTAGGCACAATTTACAGTAAGGTGTACACAGGTATGGGGTGTTTAGGTGTTCTAAAGTGTGGAGAGTGGGTGCTGCAATGTGTTGTTTGTTTAAAGTGATTGTGTGCGTGTGGATGTGTGTGTTGTGAGTGCATTTGATGGTTGTTGCATAGTGTTATTGTTCGTTATGCGATAACACATAATCCTATTGAATTCTGAATTTTTTGTTTATTGGCTGAGGGTCAATGATACACTTAAAACAGACATAACAACCTAGTTTTTTTACCTGTTTACACAATGATAAGAAAAGAGGTTAAATAAAAAAAGTCTTTCATTACAGATGTATTTTAGAAGTTTAGCAAGATCAAGCCCCAAAGGTCTCTCTCATATGGCTGTTCTAAGATACATTATACAACAAATACATTTCTGAATTACTTTACAGAACAGCGTCTAGTTAAAATTGTTTTTTCAGGTGCAATAAGAAAGCCCCTGCAACTCTAAGCTCTCAATATTTTGGACCTGTATTACAAACTACAGTTACACACAGCATGAAATATTCAATCAACACAAAAATGACAGTCAAAGGAAACTCAAGATATTGTATGAGGTGTTTTTAAAAGGGCGAATTAACTATTTTTAGTAGATTGAATCAATAGTCAGAAGGATCTCTGTGTGTAGGAGGATAATGCTAATTTGTCAAGGGTTGACATATAACACCCCCATGACACCTCCCTCCTTTGTAAGACAAACAGCTTGATGTTGTAATTACAGTGATTAGACTTGTGTGCCTGTCTCCATTTTATCAGGATGTATGGGGATACAAAATCTATATAATAATAAGCTGTATAGCATCTTTCATGCAAGAATTGCAACTCTAAAGTGCTACACAAGAGTAAAACAGAATATATGCAAACACTATAGTTCTAAACAGAGTAATGCACAAATCTTTTATCTTTTTTTGGTATTTAGTATAGACAATTTGTATTTATATCAAGGTCATATGAAAACATGGATACATTAGATTTAGCAGAAACTAGTTTCCATCTGTACACAGAGAACATGATATCACATAATCCTAGTGAATTCTGATTTTTTATTGAGTGTCAATGTTACACATAAATTATAAACATCTAAAACCATGAAACTGACCGATACAGTTAAAATAGACGTTTACACAATGATAAGGTAAAAACAAAGTGTTTCAATACAGATGTATTTTTTTAGAAGTTTAGTACGATCAAGCCCCAAAGGTATTTTCTTTAATCTGTTCTAAGGTATATTATACAACAGTGTGTTATTAGTAGGTCACTCAGGGCAGAAGTGCGCGCAATGATAAGTACCCGGCCGTTGTAGAAAGCTACCCGGCCGGCGGCCGGCACTTCTCACCTAGACTTTGCATAATAATAGGAACCTACGAGAAGGTGGGGGGCTGCTTGATCTCCATTGTTATGCATAATAATCATCTGTTCTGTGCGCAACTGAGGGAACATGTATGCGTGTGCGCGGGAGTGCGCGTGCACGTGGCGTTTAACCAGTTCCCATATTACGACTGCACCACTGCAAATGACAGCAACAACAAAGACCTTAAAATACACAGAACGCATACTGAGACATACACAAGGCAAAGTGGGCCCTGGGGTTACATTTGAGGTACAGCAAACTATATTGAATGGGTTTTGGGGGGTAAAAAGAGGATGGAAGGTAATGATTTGCTGGAGGTTGGTATGGGAGAGATGGTCAGGTCATAAATATAAAATATAACACCACGTTATGCAGGGACATTAGCCCTTCTCATTCTTTAAAATGCCCTTAATTTGGAACTTTAAAATCAGATAGGGTATTGAGGGCCTGCATATTCAAAGTATTTTTTTTAAAAAGTCCTTTACAGGCTTAGCTATCAGAGAACATGAAGGCATTTTCCCCCAAACTCTGTGCTATTTTCTGGATACTGTGACATAAAAATTGGGTTTGATGTTATGGTGAGGTTTGAACCGTGGTAAAAACGGTAGTTGACCTATAAATGCTTTATAAATACAGGTGTACCATTGAACCAGTCTAGGGTCTGTCATGGATAGCTAGTTAACTTTAGCTAGAGTGCTTTGAAGTGACCTATATCCAGAAATAAGTCTTAATTTATTCATTTAAGACATATGAAATACCCTATTGAAACAGTTAAAACAGCTTGGACAGACACATACATATTTTCTGGACTATTTTCTTTTGTTTTGTATCACAAACATTGCTGTATTTGCAGTCTGGTATGTCCTAAATGTATGGATGTAGCAGTACTGTCTATCTGTATGTCATGTATGTCATATAGGCCCTGATGAATTGAAAATGGGGGACTCTGATGTAAACAAGACAAAAGTCTTTCTCTGATCTGTAACCTCTTACCCTTGTCAAAGACTCGAATATAGGTTACATTTATATCTTAATACATTGTATTCGTTTTACGAAATAAGAAATAAGTAATAATAATTACAGTTATCTCTATTGCATGGTCACCACTGTGTCTCAAAACTGTCAAATAGTTGGTATTACAACATTTACATTTACATTTAGTCATTTAGCTGACGCTTTTATCCAAAACTACTTACAAGTTCTGTACGATAGGTGATTAGGGAGAATATAACTTAGTTAGGGTTACATCAGCCCAAATAGGATAGAATAATAGAATGTTTTATTATCCTTAGCCATTATGAGTAGGTCTTAGGTTACACTGGACTTGGAATGTAATCCGTACATTTTTAGTACCTGGTTTAAATTGTGTTCATGTGAACACATCCATTGTGTGAACTAGAAAATATGCTATGACTATAATGTTCTACAGAGTTTTACTCTAACTCTGCATGTCCCCTAAACTTCACGCCACCATGGGCTGTGTTTTAACACCTAATAGGGCCCAATTCACACACCCCCCCACAGACACACAGACCCTCACAGACACATATTTTCTGAAGATTATATTTTCACCACACTATCACTTATAACTTTTATACTCATATCTTTAACTGAAATAATTTAATGTGAACAATAATACATTATATGTAAACCCTTAAGGAAGGGTATTGGTATTGATACTAGCCCAGACGTGGGCATCACTTTAATCTGTCTTATGGAGTGTGAGCGCTTGGTGCCTAAGGCTTATAACATTGAAGCCAATTGTATTTTCTTTTATTTACACATGTATTTTCTGAACACATTTGTCTAAAGATTATGGCATTCTCCATGACACTAAAATATATACACATTACATTTGTAATTTTCTTAAAAAATAAAAAAATAATCCTCCACACACACACACACACACATACACACACAAACATTACATATTACATACATACATACATACATACATACATACATACATACATACATACATACATACATACATACATACATACATACATACATACATACATACATACATACATACATACATACATACATACATACATACATACGTACATACGTACATACATACATACATACATACATACATACATACATACATACATACATACACACACGCACGCATGCACACATACATACATACATACATACATACATACATACATACATACATACATACATACATACATACATACATACATACATACATACATACATACATACATACATACATACATACATACATACATACATACATACATACATACATACATACATACATACATACATACATACATACATACATACATACATACATACATACATACATACATACATACATACATACATACTTAGTGTGGTTACTTAGACCCCCTGTTTACAAGTTATCACTCTTTCTCAAACAACATCAGCCTATTATTCACTTACATTGTATTTTCTTTTATTTACACATATATTTTCTGAACACAAGTGACATTCTCCAAGAATCAAAATTATAGACACATTACATTTGTAATTTTCTTAAAAAATAACCACACACACACACACACATTTGAATCCACCCCCCTTTTCTGAGGAAAAGGGGAAGTCGGACATGGTCGTAAATCAATACACACCCCAGGTTGACAGAAGTTTCAGGCTTGCTGATTCGCTGAACTCCTCCATTGTTCCCGCCTCCTAAAGTCGTAAATCAACACTCACCAGGGTTCTGACAGAAGTTTTAGACTTCCTGATTCGCTGAGCTCCGCCATTTCACCCGCCTCCTTCTGTGACGGTCATAGCGAAGGGGGCTGTCATAGCGTTGGGGTCCCAGTTTGACAGAGAGATATTCAGTCTACTTTGACAGTTCTACTTTGACAGCCAAACAGATCGGAAACACACACACACACTGAGAAACAAACAAACTCGTGCATGGGGCATTCTCCATGAAACCATTTTCTGAACACAATTGTGACATTCTACACTTTATAGACACATTGTAATTTTCTTAAAAATAATCCTCCACACACACACACACACAAACACATACACACACAAACATTACATATTACATACATACATACATACATACATACATACATACATACATACATACATACATACATACATACATACATACATACATACATACATACATACATACATACATACATACATACATACATACATACATACATACATACATACATACATACATACATACATACATACATACATACATACATACATACATACATACATACATACACGCATGCATGCATGCATACATACATACATACATACATACATACATACATACATACATACATACATATACATACATACATACATACATACATACATACATACATACATACATACATACATACATACATACATACATACATACATACATACATACATACATACATACATACATACATACATACATACATACATACATACATACATACATACATACATACATACATACATACATACATACATACATACATACATACATACATACTTAGTGTGGTTACTTAGACCCCCTGTTTACAAGTTATCACTCTTTTTCAAACAACATCAGCCTATTATTCACTTACATTGTATTTTCTTTTATTTACACATATATTTTCTGAACACAAGTGACATTCTCCAAGAATCAAAATTATAGACACATTACATTTGTAATTTTCTTAAAAAATAACCACACACACACACACACATTTGAATCCACCCCCCTTTTCTGGGGAAAAGGGGAAGTCGGACATGGTCGTAAATCAATACACACCCCAGGTTGACAGAAGTTTCAGGCTTGCTGATTCGCTGAACTCCTCCATTGTTCCCGCCTCCTAAAGTCGTAAATCAACACTCACCAGGGTTCTGACAGAAGTTTTAGACTTCCTGATTCGCTGAGCTCCGCCATTTCTCCCGCCTCCTTCTGTGACGGTCATAGCGAAGGGGGCTGTCATAGAGTTGGGGTCCCAGTTTGACAGAGAGATATTCAGTCTACTTTGACAGTTCTACTTTGACAGCCAAACAGATCGGAAACACACACACACACTGAGAAACAAACAAACTCGTGCATAGGGCAATGGGGCATTCTCCATGAAACCATTTTCTGAACACAATTGTGACATTCTACACTTTATAGACACATTGTAATTTTCTTAAAAATAATCACACACACACACACACACACACACACAGACACAAATTTATTCTGAAACTTTAATTTTGAAAAAATCTGAAACCGGATGTCCATCCCCCTATAACCCCTCCCCTTCCTGAACCGGAAGTCCCTCCCCTCCGAAACCGGAAGTCCCACCTCCTTGAACCATCGACCAATCAGAAAAGGGGGCGGGGCTTAGGGTCATAAATCAATCAAACTTTCCATATATGTGTCACCTGGCAGCGCTAGTGACCACAACTCGGCCCGCCCCCTTCTCGGCTAGACGTTCTAGAGTTTTCTTTTTTTTTTTTATGTGTTTTTTTCTTTTCTTCATATTATTATAAATTGAATGTATAAGTACTTGTTTACTATAAAAACGAACAGTTAGAATATCTAAAATAGTGTCATCCTGTGTTTAAATTTAGGTTGTTCACGGACTTTATTTCAATGAAACGGGGGCGTAATTACTGTATTTGCATGTGAATCAAGCCCGCAGAGATTTACATTGGGGGAGTGTTTGAAGCGACGCACTGGCTGTCTGTTTACACTTTCAATGGGATTATCATTTCAATTTTTCATTTCATTTCATTGGATCTAATGAACGAGTACAGGAACTTTGTTAAACCAGTTGATTCAGTCTCTGCTCACCGGTGAAAACACCGCGCTATTCAACGGAATTAACTATGAGATCGGTCGAGATGCGTCTGCATGGGTAAGTTTAAGAATGTTTGTTTATGTTTACAGTAGCATGTTTACAATTCCGCATCTTTGATAAAACTACACCAAGTTTTTCTGCCGACCACAAGTCCAACCATGTCACGTTTATTGTGTTATTACGACGAGCTCATGCTACATTAACGTTAGCGTTAGCTAGCTAGCTAGCCACACAGCCATGTAAGTTAAAGTTGCTAACGTTATATTGATAGCTATTGTTTCAGATAGCAAGGTGGAGAGCTACATAACATGCACAGTGTGTATGTGTAACTAGGAGGGATATGAGGACTGTGTGTATGTGTAACTAGGAGGGATATGAGGACAGTGTGTATGTGTCACTAGGAGGGATATGAGCACAGTGTGTATGTGTAACTAGGAGGGATATGAGGACAGTGTGTATGTGTAACAAGAGGGATATGAGCACAGTGTGTATGTGTAACTAGGAGGGATATGAGGACAGTGTGTATGTGTAACTAGGAGGGATATGAGGACAGTGTGTATGTGTAACTAGGAGGGATATGAGGACTGTGTGTATGTGTAACTAGGAGGGATATGAGGACAGTGTGTATGTGTAACTAGGAGGGATATGAGGACTGTGTGTATGTGTAACTAGGAGGGATATGAGGACAGTGTGTATGTGTCACTAGGAGGGATATGAGGACTGTGTGTATGTGTCACTAGGAGGGATATGAGGACTGTGTGTATGTGTAACTAGGAGGGATATGAGGACTGTGTGTATGTGTAACTAAGAGGGATATGAGCACAGTGTGTATGTGTAACTAGGAGGGATATGGGGACTGTGTGTATGTGTAACTAGGAGGGATATGAGCACAGTGTGTATGTGTAACTAGGAGGGATATGAGGACAGTGTGTATGTGTAACTAGGAGGGATATGAGCACAGTGTGTATGTGTAACTAGGAGGGATATGAGGACAGTGTGTATGTGTCACTAGGTGGGATATGAGGACTGTGTGTATGTGTAACTAGGAGGGATATGAGGACTGTGTGTATGTGTCACTAGGAGGGATATGAGGACTGTGTGTATGTGTAACTAGGAGGGATATGAGCACAGTGTGTATGTGTAACTAGGAGGGATATGAGGACAGTGTGTATGTGTAACTAGGAGGGATATGAGCACAGTGTGTATGTGTAACTAGGAGGGATATGAGGACTGTGTGTATGTGTAACTAGGAGGGATATGAGCACAGTGTGTATGTGTAACTAGGAGGGATATGAGGACAGTGTGTATGTGTAACTAGGAGGGATATGAGGACTGTGTGTATGTGTAACTAGGAGGGATATGAGGACAGTGTGTATGTGTCACTAGGAGGGATATGAGGACTATGTGTATGTGTAACTAGGAGGGATATGAGGACTGTGTGTATGTGTCACTAGGAGGGATATGAGGACTGTGTGTATGTGTAACTAGGAGGGATATGAGGACTGTGTGTATGTAACTAGGAGGGATATGAGGACTGTGTGTATGTGTATCTGTGACACTGACATCCATCACTTCAATCATACATTATTTTATTATTTATGCATCAGAGAATGACCCATGCCACTGAGTGAGGACTTTGTTGCTTTTTCTCGTTGTCACATAGTATTAACAATAATTCTGCTTGCAGCTTGATGTGTGTATGTGTAACTACCCCCCACCCCACCTCATACAATGTACAGTTTCTTCATCAAATACTCTCTTCTTCTTTTTTAACTCTTAGCATATCAGGTAAGTGTGTGTGTAAGCAGCTTGCAGAGCTACATAACATTAGGCCCATGCCACTGAGTGAGGACTTTGTTGCTTTTTCTCGTTGTGACATAGATTTAACAATAATTCTGCTTGCAGCTTGATGTGTGTATGTGTAACTACCCCCCACCCCACCTCATACAATGTACAGTTTCTTCATCAAATACTCTCTTCTTCTTTTTTAACTCTTAGCATATCAGGTAAGTGTGTGTGTAAGCAGCTTGCAGAGCTACATAACATTAGGCCCATGCCACTGAGTGAGGACTTTGTTGCTTTTTCTCATTGTGACATAGATTTAACAATAATTCTGGTGTCAAAGCAGCATGGGGGGGGGGGGGGGGGTACATAGCTTCACAGTCCTATACAGTCCAGATAGGGGGTCCTGGAGAGACAGGGGTCCTGAGGAGAGAGAACTCTGATGGCAGCACTTAATTATGTTAATGTTATTCAGGTGAGGGGCGTTGCTGGAGGGGGTTTTGTTGACGCCCAGTTGAAACGGTCTGAAGTGTGAAAAGTAGCCTTCCTTTGAGAAGCCTTTTCACCCCTTAAGTATTCTAGAACACAGCCAGTTTTAGAAGTTATAATTGAGCACATCGTGTTCAAAACATTCTCAGATTTCAACATATGACACATCATTTGAAAGCTTAGATTCTGTACTTTAGCAATCTGGAATAATCTGAAAAATTGAAATGTAGAGATCTGGCACAAAGCGCTGTGAGGTGACACATATGGTCTGACAGGAGTAGGATCCCCCCCTCTCTCTTACTCTAGATACAGCAGCCTACTGTGACTGCTTGCTGTAGAAACTGTAGTAAGAAGCTACTCTAGATACAGCAGCCTACTGTGACTGCTAGCTGTAGAAACTAAACTGTAAGAAGCTACTCTATGTAGACACCTGAATATGTCTAACAATAATTCAATGTGTCTAACCTAATTCCTTGTACTCTACTGTGTTCAGGATAACGTTGTGTAACCTCCCCTACCTAACAGTGACATTTAATAGTGGAGCATGCACTGGACTGCCGCCAGGGGGAGCTGGTGTGACGTTGGGCAGGAGAGACAACAGAATAAGAAGGGCTGGCTGAAGGCAGAACTCAGACAGCGGAACTGCCTCTTCATCGTTTCTACACAGAGGTAAGCGGACGCGTAGAGCGGAGCTCTAGACACTAAGGACACGCGAGATATGACCCCCGGCACGGGGCGGGTTAGTAATGTCGTATGCGACAGCTTAGCTTCCAGTTAATGCTAAAGAGACATTGTGAACAAAGAAGCAGACGTGCTACTGCCGAAGAGGGTGGTAGATATTGCACACGTTGCGTTTTAGTTAAAGTATAGGCGACAGGACAGGGGGTTGTCCCGACCCACAGTTTAGCTTCAGTTAGGCCTAGCACCACAGTTTAGCCCGCGTGTCGCTCCACCTCCCCAGCCCAGCAGCGGACTACTCAACGGACATCGCGGCACTGCACGCACCTCCAGCAGTCACCTGCCTAACGTTCACCCAGCCCTGCCTCTGGCTACCACGGGACTTCTCGACGGCCATCTCACCACACGGACGTTCGGTGGTGAGAGCAGGCCAGCCCTTGGTTAAGTACCCTCCAGCCAGTTACCGTGAGCACTCCGAGTGCTGGAACCTGGGGTAAACATTCTCTTTGTGCGGCGCGTACCCTTTTAGAGGCGAAGAGAATCAGTACTTTGAACCGACACTGGTAGCAGTGATTAGGGGCGCCCCGACGTTTATTATTTTGGGGAAGCCGGCTATAGATAGGACTTTTTGTTTCAACTGTGGGCCCACTGTCTTTTGGTTAAATGTGTTGTGTAAGCGGGAAGAGCTTTATTCATTGTGTTGCGTAAGTGGGAAGAACTTTATTCATTGTGCCTCGTGTAAGTGGGAAGAGCTTTATTCATTGTGCCTCGTGTAAGCGGGAAGAGCTTTATTCATTCTGTTGCGCAAGCGGGAAGAACTTTATTCATTGTCCCTTGTTTAAGTGGGAAGAGCTTTATTCATTGTGCCTCGTGTAAGTGGGAAGAGCTTTATTCATTGTGTTGCGTAAGCGGGAAGAGCTTTATTCATTGTTCCCTACCATAGAGTGAGAGCACTAGGTGCCTTGTGTTAATAACAGGATAAATTCTTCAGTAAAGAAAGATAAATGGGATCACTGTGTGCATGTCCGTTAATGTGTTGTCTTGTTTAACCCCTTCCTTTCGGGTAAGGTATATTATTGTTTAATCCCTTCTTACCCACGGCCTATACATCATTGGGACAGGTCTGCAAGGAAAGGTACTGCTTTTGGGGAGAAAGTATATCATCTATCACTACTGCCACCGGGTGTGGGAGGGTGCGGGAAGTATTGGGAGAAGTGTGGGTGTGTGGGGAATTACTGCGAGTCGCCCTGGAGGGCAAGAAGGACCAGCGCACCACCCCTAGGTTAGTAAATCCTAGGCCCCACCCACTCCCTCTGCTAAAGCTCCACTCTAATACTCCTGGCCTACAGTCGGGGACTCAGCCGGACTCAGATCTGCTGCGTTCCCACTACCTGGTGACAGTGTACATCTACTCCCATAAAGTAGGGATAATCCACCCTGCTACATCTAGGTACAGCAGCCTACTGTGACTGTTAGCTGTAGAAACTGTCATAATTGGCAGGTTATTTACAGCACAGTGTGTAATGTTACAATATGACAACCTGGGTGAGACGTTGGTGACATCAGCTACCAGGCGAATGTTGGTCAATGTTGGATGGGTTGTTGCTTTAAATCTTTCCAGCCACGTCATCATTTAGAGGCTATTTTAGATTGTAAAATTGTAGTTGGCTGGCAAAAGAAAACTAAAATAAACTTTGGACAATACAATTTATTAGAGCCAGTGAGGATCTCTGTTTAACAGTAGGCCTACTGTATATTTGCATATCCTGTATGTCACAAATGTAACAATACTGCATATCTGTATGGCATCATGTATGTCATAAATGTCATGATTATGTAGCAGTCTGGAAAATATGGTATATTATTCAGAACTGCTGACTGTGTTTATATCCCTTTTTGTACACAAAGACATTCTAACTAGTGTCATTGATTCACACGAACAATGACACAAACGTCCCCGTCCCGAGAGCATGTGAATACGGATCATAAATGACAGTATTGATTCATATTTTACAGTGCGTCTCCCCGTGTGACTGGCAGGCGGGACCAGCAGGGGGCAGTAGCAGGCAGAGAGTGGCGGAGAGAGCTGAGAGATGATAAAGAGAGGAGTGCAGCGGAAGTCGTCCTCTTCTCGGCAGTGAACTTGACCACGAGAAGTCACGTCTAACGGGGGAGCTCTAGACAGCCCCGTTGCTGACGTTTATGCCGGAGTGCCCCGTGGAACAGAGACGGGTGATAGGAAGTACTGGCTAGTGGAGACGATATCCTAGCGGTACCAGTGTTATGATATTATGAACATTAAGTGCAGAGTCGGGCACTAAGAGTCGAGTTATACCTAGTTACAGTGAGCGGTATAAGTAGCGTGCGGCTAAGGATCACCGTAGCATTGCTCGTGTTATACCTAGTTACAGTGACGGTATAGTCTGCGTGCCAGAGACGTACGGGACATCCAAGCAGTCTGCCCGGGCGTCAACAGCTGTCTGCACCGGAGAGCAGCAGCACACCGGCTCCAGGCTGCCTGCAGGACACGGGGAGTTCTTTACCACCAGCAGAGTTCGCCCAGCACCAGCTCAGCCAGCACTGCCTCTCTGCTATAGCTCCGCCTGCTAGCCCCTGCGGCGCGAGTATTCGACGCCATCTTGCCTCCCGGACAACAGTGGAGTGACGAGGCGGCCATTTCGGATGAGTACAAACGAGCATTGATGCTCCCGACTCCATATACAGTATACAGTGTGGTGCTGCCCGCGGGCGAAGTTAACGTTGTTAACCACAGTTCAATAGGGGTACCCCAGACAATATATACCGGTATTAGCATAGGACTTTTGCAAGGTATTTTGTGGGCTCACTCTTTTATTTTATTCCTTTTCTTTGAGCGTGATAAGGTGTGTATTTCCTAAATAATTCCCGTTCTGTGAATCCCTTTATTCTCTTCCCTATGCTTCCCCCTTCCTTCCCCATATTCTCAACCGGGGACAGTAAGAGTGTAATTCCTTAAAGAAGGTGAATACTGTGGTCCGCCCAGACGTGGGCAGCGTTTAGTCTGGGTACCTGAGAGCACTTGGTGCCTGTGTGTGATACTGTAATTGACTTATGCTAATAATTCATGCCAGTAATTATTGTATGGATACCCATGGTGCAGTAATCACCAGCCGTAGCTTTGTTGTAACCAGGCTGAGTTACAATACAGTCATCCAGAGCGGGAGCACTGTGTGTGTCTTTCATTATTTCTAACCCTAACCCTAACCCTTTGCTACGGGTAATATATGTAATCGTAACCCCTTGCTATTCTACCTTTTCCATTGTAAGGGTTCTGGTCGTCTCACTAAGGGAGGGTACTGCTTGCGGGGGGAACCCAGTTATTTCTCTACCATCCGGTCAGTAGGTGTGGGAGGGAAAAAGGGGCAACTGTGGAGGGTGAGGGTGTGTTGGGGAGTACTGCGGACTACTCCAGAGAGAGGGAGGAAGACCAGAGTACCGGACCAGGTTTGTAAACCCTGGGCCTCATTCACCCCCACTACCAGCCTCCAGTTGACGCTCCGGACCCCAAAGACGGAGGTGCAGCTGGCCAGGGTGCTACTGTGTCTCGCTACCTATTGACCGCACCCCACAGTTCCCACGAAGCAGGGATAATCCACCCTGCTACATTTGGCGTCACGAACAGGATCAACATCCTACTCCACTCCCTTGTAAGTGACGACCCAGAGACCTGAGATGTCGGACAACGACAACCCGAAGCCCGATGCCAAAGCCGGGCCGTCCCGGGTGACGCAAGGAGGTGACTCGCCGCCCCCGCTCAAAGAGGAAGAGGGGGGAGCCGAGACGGTGCAGACCTTGACCGCCGAAGTGGAGTTCCTAAAGGGTCAACTCCAAGACCAGGCGGAAGCCCTAGACCACCAACACGAACAACTGGAGCAGGCCAGGCACAGAGAGTCGCGTGCCTTGGCCCAAGCCATGATCCAACAGCTTCCTCCAGCGCCCCTCCCAGTGGTGTACGTCCAACGAGAGCGGAAGTGCAGCGAATTTGGAGGGGGGAAAGAGAGAGGAGAGCCGCTGGTGGACGACTGGATCCGAGACATGAAGGTGCATTTTCGGAGCAGCAGAGTGCCCGGTGACGAACAGGCGGAGTTCGTACAGCAGCATCTAAAGGGCGCGGCTAAACGGACAGTGCGCTTCGTGCTAGAAGGGACCGCCCCGGAGCCGGACGCCGTGTTCCGGGTGCTGCAGGAGACGTACGGAGACAAGACCTCGGTCAGTGAACGCCTGAGAGAGTTCCTCGACCGCCGACAAAGAGATGGCGAGACCGTGAGGGAGTTTGCGTATGATCTACAGGAACAGATGCGTCGCATACAGGGCCGGGAACCCCAACGAGTCGCGGATCCTGCCGCCCGGCTGCAGGAGCAGTTTGTGGTAGGCCTGAAGGATGGGATGCTGCGACGGGAGATGAAGAAGTCCATAAAAGAGAACGGAGAGCAGACGTTTCTCGAATTGATGATGGCGGCGATAGACTGGTCGGAGGAGGAGATGGTCCTGCCCCCCAATAGGGGTGGCGCCCAGGCCCTGGTCCACGCCGCAGCCGCAGAAGGACGAGAGGCCCCGATGAGCGGAGACGCAATACAGGGAGCTTTTAAGCGGCTCTTCGCAGGGCAAGAGCGGCTGGACGCACGTCAGGAGCAACTCTTCCAGGCCGTCCAACAGACGCGGGACGCGACCCAGAGAGGCGGCCCCGGACGGCGACGCAGAGACGACGCGCCCGCCGCTAAGCGGGAACTGCCCCGCCGGGACGAAGAGGGCAGGTTGATTTGCTATGCCTGCAATCAGCCGGGTCACATCAGCAGGGAGTGCCCCCGCCACGCCAGCGAGCCCCACCCAGCCCCTGCCCCCACCCCCGAAGTTCCGGGCTCGTCAGGGGACCGACCCGGATCCCGAAGGGCAGTCAACGGCGTCGTAACCGGAGTCGCCGACTCGGCCGCAGGGGGCACTAAGACGCAAGACATGGGGGAATGTCTCACCTTAGACGTCCAGATTGACGGGGTCGAGACCTGCTGCCTCTTCGACACCGGCGCCGAAGTCACCACCATGACCGAAAGCCACTTCCGCAGACACTTCCCGCGGTCGCGGTTGACCCCCTCCAACTGGATCACTCTCTTCGCCGCCAACGGGTTGGAGATCCCAGTGGTGGGGTGTCTCTACGCCGAAGTGAAGTGCCTGGATATGACATTTCCGGGGAAATGCATATTCATACTAAAAGACGATCCAGGCCGAGTGGCCACAGGAGACGCTATCCCGGGACTTCTGGGCATGAACGTGCTCGGCGGGGTAGATGGCCTGTTCAAGGGGATCAAGGGGATGCGGCCGGCGAGCCGAAGACGTGTCGACGCGGGGAGCGTCGCCATCCGCCGTGTGGTCGCCGCCATGGCCCAGGAAGCCCGAGAGTGTATCGCCCCGGGAAGGATGGGGTACGTCAAAGTGGCCGGCAGGGAACCAGTGGTCATTCCCCCGCACAGCGAAGTGGTCGTCCCAGGCCGTTGTGAGACGACAGCGGGGATGCGGCGTCCCGTGATGATAGAGCACACGCCGAGGGCCAACCTGCCTCCCGGACTATTGGTGGCGAACGTGGTGGCATACGCCCGACAGGGGAGAGTGCCTGTGCGGGTGTTGAACCCGACCAACGTCGAGATGGTGCTCCGACCCCGGGCCAGGTTGGCAGAGATCCACTGCCCCCGTCAGGTACGGCCTAAGGAGAGAGTGACCGTGGAGGAAGTGGAAGGAGGCGTCCGAGTGACGGCGATTCAGACTCGGGACCGCCCGCCAGAGGCGGAGCCGGACGGGAAGACCCGCGGGCTCGCCGTGGACGTACAGGCAAACCTGCAGGATCTCACACCGGCCCAAGTGAGTCGGCTGAATCAAGTATTGGAGAAACACAAGGCGGTGTTCTCCGTTGACGACGGGGACTATGGTTACACAACCACGGTCACACACTACGTTCCCACTGGTGACGCACACCCGGTCAAGCAACGGCACCGCCGAATACCGCCCCACGTGTTCCAAGAAGTAAAGAGACACGTGCAAGATCTGGTGGACCTGGGTGTCCTGGTAGAGAGCTGCAGTCCGTGGGCGTCACCAGCCGTGATCGTCATAAAGAAAGACGGCTCCGTGCGGTTCTGCTGCGATTACCGCCGCCTAAATAACGTGACACACCGGGATGCCTACCCCCTACCTCGTATCGAGGAGTCCCTAGACGCCTTGGGGCAGGCCAAGATCTTCTCCTCGCTCGATCTCACCGCCGGCTACTTCCAGGTGGCGGTGAAAGAGGAAGACCAAGAGAAGACGGCTGTCACGACGCCCTTCGGCCTCTACCAGTGGACTCGTATGCCCTTCGGACTGTGTAACGCACCAGCGACGTTCCAGCGGTTGATGACCGCCGTGCTGGGGGACCTGGCCTTCGACGTCCTACTCGTCTACCTAGACGACGTCTTGGTGTTCGCCAGCGACTTCGAGAGCCACTGTCAGAAGCTGGACCTGGTGTTTGGACGGCTTCGGGAGCATGGACTCAAACTCAAGCCCCGGAAGTGCTTCCTTCTGAAGACCGAAGTCAAGTTCCTGGGACACGTCGTCTCCGCGGCCGGCATACAGGTCGACACCGACAAAGTGAAGGCGTTGGAGGACTGGCCGGCGCCACGCTCAGCGAAGGAAGTGAGGCAGGTGATCGGGTTCCTGTCCTATTATCGGCGGTTCGTGCCCCACTTCGCCCAGGTGGCCCAGCCACTGCACGCCCTGATGGGGAAAGAAAAAAAGGGGTTCGCCAAGGGCCGGCCCGAGGCCTTCAAGTGGACGCCGCAGTGTCAGACGGCCTTCGATCATCTGCGGCAGTGCCTCTTGACACCCCCGGTGCTGGCCTACCCCGACCTCCAGCTCCCCTTCATAGTGACCACCGACGGGAGTTACTTGGGACTGGGAGCGGTACTCAGTCAGGAACAGGAGGGCGTGGAGCGAGTCATCGCCTTTGCGAGCCGAGGCCTGCGTGGGTCCGAAAGGAATGACCAAAATTATAGTGCGTTCAAGCTGGAACTCCTCGCCCTGAAGTGGGCGGTCACCGAGAAGTTCAGAGACCTCCTGATGTACGCCCAGTTCACCGTGATCACCGACCACAACCCGTTGAGACACCTCGGCACGGCCAACCTGGGAGCAGTGGAGCAGCGGTGGAACGCTCAGCTCGCGGAGTATGACTTCGTGGTGCACTACAAACCTGGTCGACTCAACCAGAACGCAGACGCTCTGTCTCGCATGCCGATGCGATCAGAACCTGAAGTGGAAGACACTGAGAAAGACTTCCTAATGATAGCCGCGGCTGGCACCCACACCCGTCAGGGTCTCCAAGAACGGGCCGTTCCATTGTCCGTCCCCGCCCCAGTCGCCCGCGAGGGCTACGTCATGGTCCCAGCGGAGGAAGTGCGGGCCCTGCTGTGCCCTGGGAGACCGACAGAGACGCGGGAGGTCTCGAGTGTCGGCGCACGACGGATAGCGGCACAGAAGGGGAACAGCGGATATGACTGGGCGGAAATGCGACAGCTCCAGGCGGACGATCCCGAGTTGGGTCCGGTGTGGCGGGCGGTGGCACAGGGGGTTCCCCCCACTAAAGTACAGCTGAAGGAAGGAGACCCGAAACTCCGCAAGTTATACGGGCAGTGGGAACGATTCCGTCTGCATCAGCAAGTGCTGTTTCGGCGCGTAAGCGATCCCCGGGATGGAGAGGAGGTTCTCCAGCTGGTGGTGCCCACAGCCCTGCGAAGGAGGATCTACGAGACCCAGCACGAAGACGCGGGACACTACGGGGGACAAGGGACGGTGGTCCTGATGAGGCGAGGTTACTACTGGATCGGAATGGCAGAAGAGGTGAAGCAATGGGTGAAGCAATGCAAGCGATGTGCATTAGCCCGCGACGTGTTCCCTAAAGCCCAGGCACAGATGACCTGCACTAACGTGACGGCACCCATGGAGGTCCTGGCCATGGACTTCACCGTGTTGGAGAGGTCGGTGGGTGGCTATGAGAACGTACTGGTGCTGACCGATATGTTCACCAGATTCACTATTGCCGTACCGACCAAAGACCAGACTGCGAAGACCACCGCCGCTGCCATCATCAAGTATTGGTTCGTGTACTACGGTTGCCCTGCCCGACTCCATGCTGATCAAGGGCGAAATTTCGAGTCGAGCGTCATCAAGGAGCTCTGCCGACTGTATGGGATTTCAAAGAGCCGCACCACGCCCTACCATCCCCAGGGGAATGGGCAGTGCGAGAGATTCAATCGGACAATGCACGACATGCTGCGTAGTCTGCCCGCAGAGAAGAAGCGGGACTGGAAGGAGCACCTACCCGAGTTGGTACTTACATACAATTGCCACGAGCACTCCTCCACTGGATACTCTCCCTTCTACCTGCTCTTCGGGAGGGACGCTAGGATGCCCCGAGATGTCCTAGGGGGCAGAGACGTCATTGAGGAGGGGGCGGCGGACCTAGATGAGTGGGTGCAGAGTCACCACGAGCGACTAAAGGCCGCCGCGGAGGCCGCTGAGGCCACGGCGAAGCAGGCTTCCCATCGACGCAAGAGAATTTACGACAGGAAGAGCAGAGGTGCACTCCTGCGGGCCGGAGACCGGGTCCTGATACGCGACCACCGAATCCGGGGCCGTAATAAGATACAAGACAAGTGGGAGCCTACGTCATATGTGGTGGTTAAGCAGAGCCACGAAGGGACGCCCGTGTTCACGGTCAGGCCCGAAGCAGGGGGTCCAGAAAGGACCGTGCATCGAGACCAGCTCAAGACCTGTCCCTTCCCGGCTTCTGACCCGGAAGTGCGGGGGAGGGCCTCTCGACAGATCCCGGTGGCACCGCGGAGCTCGTCCGAATCAGACATCGGAGGTGCTTTCGGGCACCGGCGGGAACCGCATCCTAGGGCGTGTAACCACCCCGGTCCCCTGCGGGACGCCCCTGAGGAGGCCGTAAGCGCCGAGTCAGAGGTGGAGTCGACCCCTTCAGGAGAGGAGGGGGAAGGCGGCGGAGACGGAGTCGAAGAGGAGGCCGCGGGCGGTCCACCGATGGCCCCGGAGGGTGAGGCCGTGGTCCGTGACCCGCCGACGGACACTGAGGAATCCGACACGGAGTCGGAGGCGGGGGAGGTGGAACCCCCCAGAGTGGAGGCCGCTCGGCCCCAGAGGAGCACCAGAGGTCGGCTACCCGCTCGGTATCGCCAGGACTACGTGCTCAAGAGCGTGTTCGCGGAACAGTGTGTCCAACTCCTGAGGGAGTGTGTAAAACTGTTGGCATAATGTGTAATTGTCAACCGATGTGTAAAACTGTTGGCATAATGTGTAATTGTCAACCGATGTGTGAAACTGTTGGTCTCAGGACCGTTTTCATGCATGCGTTTGTTTTGTTGTTTTGTTGTTAACTTGCAGAGGACTTAGCAAGTTCAAAGTGGGGGGAAATGTAGCAGTCTGGAAAATATGGTATATTATTCAGAACTGCTGACTGTGTTTATATCCCTTTTTGTACACAAAGACATTCTAACTAGTGTCATTGATTCACACGAACAATGACACAAACGTCCCCGTCCCGAGAGCATGTGAATACGGATCATAAATGACAGTATTGATTCATATTTTACAGTGCGTCTCCCCGTGTGACTGGCAGGCGGGACCAGCAGGGGGCAGTAGCAGGCAGAGAGTGGCGGAGAGAGCTGAGAGATGATAAAGAGAGGAGTGCAGCGGAAGTCGTCCTCTTCTCGGCAGTGAACTTGACCACGAGAAGTCACGTCTAACGGGGGAGCTCTAGACAGCCCCGTTGCTGACGTTTATGCCGGAGTGCCCCGTGGAACAGAGACGGGTGATAGGAAGTACTGGCTAGTGGAGACGATATCCTAGCGGTACCAGTGTTATGATATTATGAACATTAAGTGCAGAGTCGGGCACTAAGAGTCGAGTTATACCTAGTTACAGTGAGCGGTATAAGTAGCGTGCGGCTAAGGATCACCGTAGCATTGCTCGTGTTATACCTAGTTACAGTGACGGTATAGTCTGCGTGCCAGAGACGTACGGGACATCCAAGCAGTCTGCCCGGGCGTCAACAGCTGTCTGCACCGGAGAGCAGCAGCACACCGGCTCCAGGCTGCCTGCAGGACACGGGGAGTTCTTTACCACCAGCAGAGTTCGCCCAGCACCAGCTCAGCCAGCACTGCCTCTCTGCTATAGCTCCGCCTGCTAGCCCCTGCGGCGCGAGTATTCGACGCCATCTTGCCTCCCGGACAACAGTGGAGTGACGAGGCGGCCATTTCGGATGAGTACAAACGAGCATTGATGCTCCCGACTCCATATACAGTATACAGTGTGGTGCTGCCCGCGGGCGAAGTTAACGTTGTTAACCACAGTTCAATAGGGGTACCCCAGACAATATATACCGGTATTAGCATAGGACTTTTGCAAGGTATTTTGTGGGCTCACTCTTTTATTTTATTCCTTTTCTTTGAGCGTGATAAGGTGTGTATTTCCTAAATAATTCCCGTTCTGTGAATCCCTTTATTCTCTTCCCTATGCTTCCCCCTTCCTTCCCCATATTCTCAACCGGGGACAGTAAGAGTGTAATTCCTTAAAGAAGGTGAATACTGTGGTCCGCCCAGACGTGGGCAGCGTTTAGTCTGGGTACCTGAGAGCACTTGGTGCCTGTGTGTGATACTGTAATTGACTTATGCTAATAATTCATGCCAGTAATTATTGTATGGATACCCATGGTGCAGTAATCACCAGCCGTAGCTTTGTTGTAACCAGGCTGAGTTACAATACAGTCATCCAGAGCGGGAGCACTGTGTGTGTCTTTCATTATTTCTAACCCTAACCCTAACCCTTTGCTACGGGTAATATATGTAATCGTAACCCCTTGCTATTCTACCTTTTCCATTGTAAGGGTTCTGGTCGTCTCACTAAGGGAGGGTACTGCTTGCGGGGGGAACCCAGTTATTTCTCTACCATCCGGTCAGTAGGTGTGGGAGGGAAAAAGGGGCAACTGTGGAGGGTGAGGGTGTGTTGGGGAGTACTGCGGACTACTCCAGAGAGGGAGGAAGACCAGAGTACCGGACCAGGTTTGTAAACCCTGGGCCTCATTCACCCCCACTACCAGCCTCCAGTGACGCTCCGGACCCCAAAGACGGAGGTGCAGCTGGCCAGGGTGCTACTGTGTCTCGCTACCTATTGACCGCACCCCACAGTTCCCACGAAGCAGGGATAATCACCCTGCTACAATTAGATGATTAGATTAGATTTTTATAATATCTGTATATCTGTAGGCTATATTGTGTATGTCATAAATGTCATTATGAATTGAAAATGGGGACCCTGATGTAAACAAGATG
>NC_140173.1:58464193-58510095 GCF_963971535.1 Notolepis coatsorum | reverse complement strand
ATGGAGTCCAGGGAGGGAAGGTCACATCCTTTTGTTTGACAAAAGTATTGTTTTTTTTGTCAAACGTATTCAAGTATAAACATCATAACCATGTGACAACAGCAGTTATAATGTATATTATCATCAATACATTAGTTTACCAATAGGTTAAAGTGTTATTAGATGGATTTTAATTTTCGTTTTGGTCTTGTTTACTTCGACAACGAGACAACGAGAGCTTTCGATCACCGTTGGAATTTTGCCGAACGACACTTCCCAAAAGCCTCTATGTATGGGGTTTAAAGCACATTACTTCTGTATGCATTTTTTTATATCTCTTATTATTTGGGATAATAAACCACAAAATGTAACGTTATTGACATATATTGAAGCACAGTTAGTTTCTCTTCCCTATTTTTAGCATGTAGCAACAATTAGATTTGAAATCGGTTTCAAAATGGTGGCACCCTGATACAAATAAAAAAGCTACTGTACATACAGTAGATATCATTATCTGTTCTTATGCACGCCTGGTGATACTGAATCCAAATTGAACTCGGCCATTTGAAAGATAATACATGTATATATATAAATGTGCGAATTGGCTATAATAAGGTAATTTATAAGCCTGCTATTCTATATTCTATAATAATATTTCAAATTGCATTGGTCCGGATGGGAGAATTCAGTACTGTATCTACAGAACCTTCTGTTTAATCATCTTCCCTTTATTCATTTCCTTAGATTTTTTGTACACATTATCTCAAGAAGGTACTGAACGAGTTCAGACTTCACTGCATGAGGTGTCCCTAGATACCAAGAATATGCAAATGGACCTTGTAGAAGTCGAGCAATATTCCATTTACTTAGGTATGTATTTTAGGCAGATTTTTGGAAAATAGGGCTCCAGGCTTAAGAGGTTAAAGCTTGGCTGGCTCTGAACTTTTTAAAATTGTAATGACAAAAAAAACTGAGGTAATTATGTTTGGACCGCACCTCCAGACATGAGTGCGCTTGACTCATGTGTCAAACCCATAGTCACCAACCTGCTGGGGGTCAAAATAGACAATGATTTTAAAATGGATAAACAAATTAATTCTGTGGTTAGGTCCAGCTTCTTCCAGCTGAAGCAACTATCCAAGGTCAAGCATCTTCTCTCCTTTAAAGCCTTTGAGAGAGTCACGCATGCCTTTGTGACAACACGGCTGGACTACTGCAATGCGCTCTATGTTGGCGTTGGCCAGGCCTCACTGTCGCGTCTTCAGCTGGTCCAAAACGCTGCTGCGCGGCTGTTGACAGGGCCACGCAAACGGGAGCACATCACTGCTGTCCTCGCCTCCCTTCATTGGCGGCCTGTGCAGTTTAGGGTACATTTTAAGATCCTGCTGTTTGTGTTAGGGTTTGAACCGACCTCAAACGCACGGCACAGACAGGAAGTTCAGAGTTAGCCAAATACTAGGGCGTATTTATTTACAGAGTCACAAAAGGGGTAAAGTAACAATTATGAAACAACAAGGGAGACTGCCATCGGCAGAGTTCTCTGCGGCTCTGCAGATCCTCCTGGTGATAGCGGTGGGGAATCGGTATTTGACGTTGTAGCGGCTCTGCAGATACTCCCAGCTTTAACTCGAGGTGGAAAATGGAGAGAGAGAGAGAGATATCAATAACAGTCAAACGAAACACAGAGGCAGTGTGGTTCCCTCATCCCTTAGCTGTGTCCAGAACCAATGAACAGTGACAATCTTCAGTGTTCTCCACAACACACAAGTTAGCTGAGTTTAGTGCAAACAGAAATGATATCTTCTCTTCTAAACACACGCTTCAACTGAGTCCAGTGCAAGCAAAAATGATAATCTTCGGTGTTCGTCACACACACAGACAGAATAATCCAGAGGGGTTTGGTTCCAACTCACCCAAGCGCAAACGCGTAAAGCGGGTAAACGAGGCGCAGCTCCAAACGGGGAACAAGGTTCTCATCAGCGGATCTCCACAGAAAGTCCTGGAGGGAAAGAAGATGAGGCACAGCAACGGGGAAAAAGCAGGCAAAAGCAGTTGTATTCCAAAACGACCCGACCTCGATTGAAGGGAAGTCCCAGTATAAAAAGCCTCTGGGGCGCTAATCAAAAACTATGACAGGTGCGCGCTGGAATTGATACTTGCTCCAAAAGCGTGTGGCGGGGAATGCACCAATCAACACAGCACCTTAAAGGAACGGAGCGTGTGGCGGGGAATGCATCAATCAACACAGTACCTTAAAGGAGCGGAGCGTGTGGCGGCAACGGACCAATCATCACAGTACTTTAAGAAGCGTGTGGCGGGGAATGAACCAATCCTCACAGTACCCCCCCCTCCACGGGAGCCACCCGCCGACCCACTTGGCCCCGGCCTGCCCGGATGGGACCGAAGGAAGCCGGCGATCAGGGGCACTGGAGAGGGGGACAGAGACAGAGGCCCGGAGAGGGGGACCGGAGACGGGGACAGAGGACCGCTGAGGGAGGCTGGAGACGGGGACAGGGACCCGGTGAGGGGGGCCGGAGAAAGGGACAGGGAACCGGCGAGGGAGGCCGGAGACGGAGACAGAGGCCCAGAGAGGGGGCTAGAGACAGGGACACAAGGGGAACCCCGGGGCGAAGGACTGGACGCCGCCTGAAGACACTGGGCATGACAGGAGGGGCTCCACCCCCTGATGGTGCCGGAGGACCAGGCGATGTGGGGCTCATGCAGCGCGAGCCAAGGCCTGCCCATGACTACAGGGACAAGAGGAGAGCCGGTGATGAAAAACTGGAGTCTCTCAACGTGGTTACCAGCAATGGTGAGAAGGACTGGACAGGTGCTTTGAGTGATGTCAGCCAGGCGGCGATGATCCAGCGCGAAGACCTCCAAGGGCCTCTCGAGGTCCTCAAGTGGAATGTTGGCCCGGGTGGCAAACTCAACGTCCAGGAAACTCCCATCAGCACCAGAGTCAATGAGTGCACCCACCGTCGCCCGCTGGTCCGCCCAGGCTAGGGTGACGTTCGTCAGACGGTTAGGTGGTGCACAGGTGGGGGAACAGGAAAAACGGCTCACCAGGATCTCCCGGGGTCCCGGCGAGCCTGGTCTTCTTGGCCGGGTAGGGCAATTGGAGACACGGTGTCCATCCCGGCCGCAGTAGAGGCAAAGGCCGGACCTGAGCCTGGACTCCCGTTCGGCCGGGCTAAGGCGGGTGCGTCACAGCTGCATGGGTTCCTCCTCGGTCACAGCTCGGGAGGGAAAAACCCCACCAGTCACGGAGGGGGCAGGACAGTCAGCACTGTAGAGGCGGCTGCCGGGAAGGGAAGCCCCTGAGCGGAGGTCGATTGCACAGTCGTAAGGCCGGTGAGGCGGAAGGGCCTGACCCCGGGACTTACTGAAAACCTCCTCGAGGTCGTGGTACTCGGGGGGTACGTCTGGGGGTCCCAGTCGTGCTCGCTCACGCCTTCTCTCCCGGAGGCGTCCGTCGATGCGGATAGCGAGGGTGATCAGGCCCTCGAGAGAATCGGGCTCCTCTTGGGTCGCGAGCTGGTCCCTTACTGCGTCGTTGAGCCCCCTCAGGAAGGTGAGACGAAGCGCTTGATCGTTCCAACCGCTCTCCGTTGCGGCCAGTCTGAACTCCAGCGCGTAGTCTCTGACACTGCCACTGTCCTGCCGGAAGGTCCCCAACCGAGCTCCTGGGTCCTGGCCATGGGTTGGGTGGTGGAAAACCCTGCGGAGCTCTGCCACGAAGTCTGGGTAGGAAAAACAGAAATCAGCCCCCATTGCCCAGGAGGCAGTAACCCACTGTGCTGCTCGGCCCGTGAGCAGGTTAGTCATGTAGGCTACTCGGGATCCCTCTGACGAAAAACGGCTGGGTTGATGAAGGAAGACCAACTCACACTGCATGATGAATGTGGCACAATCCTCGAAGTTACCCTCGAACAGACGTGGTTCGGAGAGACGGGGCTCCCGAGGTGCGAGGTCTGCCGCGGGTGGTGAGCTGGCTGAGACTCCTGGGACAGGTGGGGTTAAAAGCAGAGTGTTTAATGCTGTACTGAGAGCCTGAAGCTGGTGCAGAACAACAGCCTGCTGATACCCCTGGGTAGTCTGCTGGGTGGCCAGAGTGTCAATGGCATCCAGAATAAGCTGGACCTCGGCCCGGAGGTCCTGTAAAGCAGCCGCAGCCGCACCCAACTGTTGGGTGTGGTCATTGACCAACTCGATCTGGACCGCCAACGCTGCCCTGACCCTGTCTGTGTCGGCTGAGGTCGTCATGGTCGGGTCGTAATGTTAGGGTTTGAACCGACCTCAAACACACGGCACAGACAGGAAGTTCAGAGTTAGCCAAATACTAGGGCGTATTTATTTACAGAGTCACAAAAGGGGTAAAGTAACAATTATGAAACAACAAGGGAGACTGCCATCGGCAGAGTTCTCTGCGGCTCTGCAGATCCTCCTGGTGATAGCGGTGGGGAATCGGTATTTGACGTTGTAGCGGCTCTGCAGATACTCCCAGCTTTAACTCGAGGTGGAAAACGGAGAGAGAGAGAGATATCAATAACAGTCCAACGAAACACAGAGGCAGTGTGGTTCCCTCCTCCCTTAGCTGTGTCCAGAACCAATGAACAGTGACAATCTTCAGTGTTCTCCACAACACACAAGTTAGCTGAGTTTAGTGCAAACAGAAATGATATCTTCAGTGTCTCTTCTAAACACACGCTTCAACTGAGTCCAGTGCAAGCAAAAATGATAATCTTCGGTGTTCGTCACACACACAGACAGAATAATCCAGAGGGGTTTGGTTCCAACTCACCCAAGCGCAAACGCGTAAAGCGGGTAAACGAGGCGCAGCTCCAAACGAGGAACAAGGTTCTCATCAGCGGATCTCCACAGAAAGTCCTGGAGGGAAAGAAGACGAGGCACAGCAATGGGGAAAAAGCAGGCAAAAGCAGTTGTATTCCAAAACGACCCGACCTCGATTGAAGGGAAGTCCCAGTATAAAAAGCCTCTGGGGCGCTAATCAAAAACTATGACAGGTGCGCGCTGGAATTGATACTTGCTCCAAAAGCGTGTGGCGGGGAATGCACCAATCAACACCTTAAAGGAACGGAGCGTGTGGCGGGGAATGCATCAATCAACACAGTACCTTAAAGGAGCGGAGCGTGTGGCGGCAACGGACCAATCATCACAGTACTTTAAGAAGCGTGTGGCGGGGAATAAACCAATCCTCACAGTTTGCTTATAAAGCAATGAATGGTCTGGCCCCACCCTACCTCACCGAGATCCTGCACCCCTACACCCCATCTCTGAGGTCTGCTGACCAGTCCCTCCTGGTCGTCCCTAAATCCAGGCTAAAAAACAGGGGGGACCATGCATTTGCGGTTGCAGCCCCCAAACTGTGGAATGAGTTGCCCCCCTGCCACATTAGGCTGTGGCCCCAACGCTCTCCCAGTGTTTAAGTCCCATCTTAAAACACATTTATTCTCCCTAGCTTTTAAGAAAATGTAGTCTGCTGCTGTAATTTAGTTTGTAGTTGTGTGTACTTTGTATTGTGTTTATGTGTGTTTTTTTTTTTTTTTTTTTACTATAAATATGGTTTTTACTGTGAAGCACTTTGGTCAACCATGTTGTTTTTAGATGTGCTATATTTGATTTGAAATCTTTATTTCGAACATGCAATGAATACAAACAAACAATAACAAAAGCAAAACACAACTCAATCTACATGTTCGAAAAGGAGTAGGAAGAAGTATACACTTATATAAATAAAGTTGGATTGGATTGGACTGGATTGGAAATACAGCCACAAATAGCCATGATTTCCATGAGCGAGATGTGTGTTTCTAAATCTGTGGGGGAAAAAGACGAGTATTTTGGGAGAACAGAATGCAGCTGGTGGGGTGGGGGGGGGGTGCATGTGTGTGTGTGTTTGTGTCTGTGTGTGTGTGAGCGTGCATGTGTGTTTGTGTGCACATGTGTGTGTGTGTGTGTGTGTGTGTGTGTGTGTGTGTGTGTGTGTGTGTGTGTGTGTGTGTGTGTGTGTGTGTGTGTGTGTGTGTGTGTGTGTGTGTGTGTGTGTGTGTGTGTGTGTGTGTGTGTGTGTGTGTGTGTTTGGCAGTTTTATAGTTGAACAGCTTGCTCCCACAGTTCTGCTGAGACACTCTCCACTGACACGGCCCATATGGTGTGTGTGTGTGTGTGTGTGTGTGTGTGTGTGTGTGTGTGTGTGTGTGTGTGTGTGTGTGTGTGTGTGTGTGTGTGTGTGTGTGTGTGTGTGTGTGTGTGTGTGTGTGTGTGTGTGTGTGTGTGTGTGTGTGTGTGTGTGTGTGTGTGTGTGTGTGTGTGTGTGTGTGTGTGTGTGTGTGTGTGTGTGTGTGGGTGTGTGTGTGTGTGTGTGTGTGTGTGTGTGTGTGTGTGTGTACACTTGTGTACTTGTGTACTTGTGTCTCGTGTGCAGATCGAGCGGACCCTGTTTGAAGAGACGGTGAAGACTCTGAACCTGTACTATGCGGAGGCCGAGAAGATTGGCGGCCAGTCCTACATGGAGGGCTGTCTGGCGTGTGCCACCGCCTACATCATCTTCCTCTGCCTGGAGACGCGCTACGAGAAGGTAAGAGACCTTCGGGAGACGTTGTAGTAGACAAAAAGTGAGTCACGATGTCCAACGTAATATTCAAACGTTTCCCCGTCAATAACGTGTTGTCCCTCAGAGTTGTCCAAAATGTTATCCCTGATATGTGAAACATCGCATGTTTTACTGTCCTGTTTCACGAGGACGTAAGGGAAGTACTTTATACTAAAATGTCCTGCATTTATGTCGATTTTCTTGAGCTGAATAGTTGGCTTTGCTCTCTAGAGCAGGGGTTCCCAAACTTTTCAGGCCGCGACCCAAAAATAACGGGGTCAGAGAGCCGCGACCCCCACTATTATAGGAGACAAAAAAAAAAAAAATGTATAAATGGAAATGTATGGTTGAGACATGCACACGTTCAAACGCACACACACTAATAAGCATTGGAGGCTTTTAACCAGGGCCGGACTGGGGAAATCATTCAGGCCAGGAAATATAGTGCAAAATATAGCCCCAGTCAGGCCACTTTTAAAGCAGGGGGTCTGGGGGCAGTCCCGGCGCCATGGGCGGGCATTAGGGGGCCGGGCCCGCCCACTGAGTCAGCTGTCCCCACCCTGGTAAAAAAAAAAAAAAAAAAAAAAAATGTTGTCAATCAAAGTCAACTATCCAAATCCTTAGTCGGGGACAGCCCTAGTGGGCACTGATGTCAACAACAACACTACTGAAGCTAGCACGGCACTCTGTGAGAATTCGTTTTCTACCCTCAAGAACGTCTTTACAGAACATCGCCTTAGTATGCTTCATCGACGCAACTAAGGCCAATTTAATTCAGTTGGCATTTGAGAAGGACTTAACAAAAAAGTTCAGGAATAAGTGGAGGGGCAGTGTTTTAAGAGGATTTCACTCTGTCCCCAAACGCCGCTTGCCGCTCTACTAATGATGGTGAGTAGCCTGTGGAGGAATTTTGTTTGCTTTTTTATGCACCTTATTTTTGTCAGTTCAGTTCAGTTTGTCAGTGAATTCAGAAGTGTTGAATAAATGGAGAATTTTCAAAGATATAGAATAGAATAGAATAGAAATGTATTATCCTGAGGGAAATTTGACACTGCAAATCACTCAACATTAAACATTTAGACAGAACAAGTCACAAATAAGAATAACAAAACAAATGGCCTAAGAATAGAATAAAATGAAATAGAATAAAAATAGAATAAAAGATACAGTAAATAAATACAGTAAAAATATACTGAAGTCTACAGTAGGTGTAATAATGCACAGTGCTGTTTAAAAAGAGTCCAGGAAGATGGTAATTGTCACTCTGTGCTCAGTGATGCAGTGAGGCACAGTGATGCATTGTATAGTCTGATGGCTGTCGGAATGAAGGACTTCCTGTGCCGTTCAGTGCTGCATTTAGGTAGTGTGAGCCTATAACATGCTCCTCCTGTCAGCCAAGTCTGTGTATAGTGGGTGGGAGGGGTTTTCCCTGATGGCCTGAAGCTTAGCAAGGTTCCTCCTCTCCGCCACCCTCGCTAGAGTCCAGCTCCACCCAACCACGCTACTGGCCTTCTTGACCATCTTATCCAGCCTGTTTGTGTCCCCTGCTCTCAGTCCGCTGCCCCAGCAGGTCTGTTATATATATCCGTTCAGTCTGTTTTTGTATAAGTGAAAGTTCTTAAGATAGAGAGAAATTTGATTTTTCAATTGCCTCTCTGCTGTTTAGTTCAGCACCGTGGGCAGCGCCAAGCAAGCCACAGCGCCGCTGTCCCAGCTGAAACATATAAAAGGGAACCTGTGTTGAAAAACCATTGTGCCCCCCCGAGAACATTTTATGCCCCCCCACTAATTTGTTTCTGCAGCCTGGTCTGTCTGGGGGTCCTCCACCAGGACATTTCTTGTTACAAAGACTTCATTTCCTGCATTCTGGTGCAGGCATTTTTTTTATTTGTACCCTTTAAATGCCAGTGTTTGTGATGGCATCACAAATTATTGTTAAAAAACAGGCTAGCATATGTATGATTAGCAACAACACTGATTTAGATGGATTTTCAGTTTTTTTGTAATGTCAGATTGAAAATAATACAATCTTTTATTCAACTTCAGCCCTGATCATAACACCACATATTAATTTTATAATTCTAACCCTTTAAATGCCAGTGTGTGTGATGGCATATATTTGCAATATATCAAATGCAAAGTAGATTTTTCTGGGGGGGATTAATACAGGCTAGCATGTGTCAATGATTAGCAACAACAGTTTTTTGTAAGGGTCCCGCCTCCACCAATCACATGCAGCTCATTTTGTGTGTGTGTGAGAGCAAGGGAGAGAGAGACAGAGATAGTTCTCCAACTTGTGTGAGTTGCAGTGATCTCCTGGTTGTTCCCCACCTAGGTTATCTCTAACTATTGCGCTGCTGCAACTAGAAACACTGTCCTGGCCTGCTTCTAAGTTCAGTGGCCTGACTGTAAATTTTTTTTTTTTTTTTTAATCATCTGGCGACTCCCCCGCGGCGGCTCGCGACACTTCTGTGGGTCGCGACCCCGACTTTGGGAACCCCTGCTCTAGAGGACCAGAGCACTGTTAGCCCCCTCTTCATCCTCTGAAGCAAACCGCAGGAAGCTCTTCTTCTCTGCTGGCTCCTCTGTGGGTTCTGGAGGGACCCTGTTGGGTTCTTCTCACAACAGTGCCTCACATATCTGCAGTAGATAGTTTAGGAAAGTGATTAATTATTGTACCAATTAACAGTCGATAAAAAAATATTGCTAATAAAAACAGCAGCAACGTTTTACTATCGTGATCAATATTCAGTACATTTCATTTTGGAAAAGCTATTTAATTTATATTTCACTAATTCACCGTCAATTCACAAAGCTTTAATGGACAGTAACTTGTAATAAATCCCATTAATAAAACAGGTATTGTTGTGGGTGGGTTTTTGTTTACCTGCATGGTTCAAGGAGGGTCTACAGCTTTTGTATTTTGGTGGTCTATACAGTCCACGGCAATCCAGCGAGCCAGTGTGTTTGTTACTTCGTTAGATGTGGTCTGAGGGGGCTTTCTCACTAGCCATTCGGGGTCGAATCAGCTCCGCTCCGTCCTCGCTCCGTCCTTGGGTGCCAACTTCCCCCCTCCCTCTCCCCCCTCTAGTTTGCATACACACTGCAGTCTTGGTGCTCTCCGGGTTTTGTTTACGGTTTGCGTTTTGAGCGTGTAAGCTGCCGTAGGCGATGTCACACTCTAATGTAAACACAGGAAGAGTTTAACACACGGTGATGGAAACTGGATGCTGATATAAAGAAACGAATAACCAATAAATATGAAGTTATCTTTTAACCTCTGTTGTCAAGCCTTGTCAATATAACCCACCCCCTTTCTTCACGAATGGAACTGGTGTCGTGGAGTCCGCTTTGAGCGTTTCCTGGGTTAGCAGCTAACGCTAGTTAGCTTAGCCTATTTATATGGGATAACATAGCAGCTAACGTTAGCCCATTGCTTGCGTCAATTATATTGCATGTCACTGCTCTATAGAAATAAATGCATTCGAACAAGAAACCAATGTATAGACATAGCAATGGCATAGCAAAAAAAAATGCCAGGCCTAATGCGAGCCAGGGAAGTCTTGCGCTTGTAACGTGGCTTCATCTCGAAGTTTTCATCCACTGAGCCGTGAGGCTCAACATGCTTGTTTGGTTGAGGTCTGAACTTGCCAAATTGCCCATAAATATAGTTTTTGTGGGTATTGTCCAGTTGTTGCTGTATGTTTTTATCCGCCCAAAATTCAAGCAAGCATGACAGCATTACAGTAAGCTTGCACACCACGCCCCACCACTCCCTCGTCGGGGACACTGGCGCGCACCCGAAACCACCTATTCCAGCGGCCCAGGTTTGGAGCGAATCAGCGTCCCCGGGGACGGGGGGGAGCGTTCTCATCAGGGACGATCACACCCTATTTTGGTGTGATCGTGCTCTGATTCGACCCTGAATGGCTAGTGTGAAAGCCCCCTGACTCATCTTGGCTCTGAACCCCGTCACATGGTCTAGTGTGGGTTGGCGACCTTGCTTGCTCATACTAGGGCTAACGTTAGCCTGACCAGCATTAGCTCTTAGCTCCACGTTAGCTGCAACATGCATTGAGGTGATAACGTAGGCTTGAAATGCTCCAGTGATATGCAAAGTCTTTGCAAACACAACCGTTCTCGTATCGTATCAAAACTTCCATCTGTTTAAATCTAAATCTCCCATTCAACGGGCCAAGCAACGCAGTCTCAATTTTTCCCAACTGTCTTTTCCCACGCTGTGCAACGGTATAAACAGTATGCCTGGATAAGTTATGTCATCCATATTAGGTTCCATATCCATCCCTATAGACCAGTGGTTCTCAAACTTTTTACACCAAGTACCACCTGAGAACGTAGCTGGCTCTCCAAGTACCACCATATGACCGGCGTTAAAATACAGTCTATTCAGCTATGCACAGTTCACGCAGGAGGCAAATGTATTCCTAATACCATTATTTATTGTTAACTTTTGTCAGACACAGCCACAATGTACAAAGGGATAGCACTAGAACTAGCAAACGCTTCCACACAACTCATACAATGCAAGGGGCATTGAGAACATAATAACTAACATTCTCACATAGCAAGTGAGAAAATTAAGAACAACTGTATTTCAGCAAATGTACTTAATTCTCTCTCTCTCTCTCTCTCTATCTCTCTCTCTCTCTCACTCTCTCTCTCTCTCTCTCTCCTCCCACACAGCAAGCAATTGTCCATCATTCTCTCTCTCTCACACACACACACACACACACACAGACACACACACACACACACACACAATTATTTTGTTACAAAAACTTAATTTCCTGCATTCTGGTGCAGGAATTCTTTAATTTTTACCCTTTAAATGCCAGTGTGTGTGATGGGCATCACAAATTATTGTAAAAAAGAAAAGAAAACACATATTCAATACATTTTTGAATGTTTACCCTTTAAATGCCAGTTTGTGTGATGGCATCACAAATGCCAAAACACAAAAAGTAAAATATTTTCAATATATCAAATGCAAAGTACATTTTTCTGGGGGGGATTATTACAGGCTAGGCATGTGTCAATGATTAGCAGCAACACATATTTTGATGGATTTTTTGTAATGTCAGATTTAACACCAACTCTTTTCAGAAAAGTGGGAGTATTTCATTTTTTATCTGACATTACAAGAAATCTAAAAATAAATGGTTATGATCAGGGCTGAAGTTGAATTAAAGATTTATGACTGTTTAGACTGCATTACTCTCTGTCACAGTGATCTCCTGGTTGTTCCCCACTTAGATTATCTAACTATCGCGCCGCCGCAACCAGAAACACTGGCCTGGCCTGCTTCTAAGTTCAGTGGCCTGACTGCAAATTTTTTTTTTTTTTTTTTTTTTTTTAGCTTTTTTAGGAAATGTTTTCAAGTACCACCAGCAGTACCACCAAGTACCACTAGTGGTACGCGTACTTTGAGAACCACTGCTATAGACGATTTCACTGGAATTATGTTGCTAGGGAACCGTACCATGGAGCCAAATGTGTCTCCTGTCAGTCATTGCATCAGCAAACATCGCAAAAGGAAATAACCGTGGGTCTTTCTACAACGTTATTGTCACTTTGAAACCGTCTCCGATTGGTTAGAGAAGATTATTTGATTGTCAATGTACACAAGGCAATTTAAATGTGTCCCTCCTAGTTAAACATATACTCTTGAACACACACACACACACACACCCACACACACACACACACACACACACACACACACACACACACACACACACACACACACACACACACACACACACACACACACACACACACACACACACACACACACACACACACTCACACTCACACACACACATACACACACACACACACACACACACATACACACACACACACACACTCACACACTCACACACACACACACACACGCACACTCAGGCCGAGCCAGGGATCAAGAGATAAGGTCTGATTGGGTTTCTCTGCCCCCCTTCCTCAACGCTCCGCTCAGCTGTCCATCCACTGCTCTGTGCCGCTCGCTGCAGAGCCTGCACCTGTGTGCCCTTGGGCACGGTGTGGTGCTGCCAACCATAACATGGCACTCGCCTGCAGTCGTGTTGCGACCGCGGCGGACATTTTAAGAAAAGGCCAGGTGATTAATATCCCCCCAGCTGGGGCTGTCGCTCACTCAGAGGAAACACACACACACACACTAAGACACACACTAAGACACACACACACACACACACACACACACACACTAAGACACACACACACACACACTAAGACACACACACACACACACACACTAAGACACACACACACACTCAGACACACACACGTATGCACTAAGACACACACACACACACACACACACACACACACACACTAATCAAACCTTTATTTATTCTTGAAAAGACAATTAAGATCGCCCTCATTTTCAATGTCATCGAGACTTTACAGACATTTCAATGCACACATTTCTACAATATAACAATAATAAATATGAATAACTATCTATATAGTACTCTTCACACATGGACCGCAGTCCAGAGTGCCCTACAGCAAGTGTAAAATGAACATAGGCATAAAATTGAATAAAATCAAAACAAATCAAATCAAATCAAATGTATTTGTAAGGCGCGACAACACACGTCAATGTCCCCATGGGCCGGACACGTCTTCTTTAAACAAGTCAAGAAGAAACATCACAATAAATCAAGAACAAAACAAAAACACCATGAAGTCCAAAACATTTTAAATAAATGAACATCTCGACTTGGGCCCCACCCCACTTAACCCAATGCAGTTTGTATTCCGTACCGTTCACTCAACAGAGTCAGCCAACTGTCTGTTTGTTGAAAAGGTCAAGAGTGCACTAGATAGCAACAAGTATGTTGGTGCTGTCTTCTTAGACCTTAGCAAGGCTTTCGACAGTGTCAACCATAATATCCTCCTAACCAAACTCACTTCAACTTCTGAGCTGCTACAATAGAGTGGTTTAGATCCTACTTATCAAACCGAAGACAATGTGTCACGGTCAATGGCGCCAAGTCCCCATATCTAGACAACCCTATAGGTGTCCCTCAGGGATCAAGCCTTGGGCCCCTGCTATTCTCCCTGTATATCAATGACCTGCCAAATGTGTGTCCCGAACTCAATGTACAGATGTATGCCGATGACGCAGTCATCTACACACAGGGCAAGGACATAGAGTTGATTATATCTAGGCTCACATGCGCACTAGACAAGGTACAATGCTGGCTAAACAGCACCTGTCTCCTACTTAATGCGAAAAAGACTGTGTGCATGTTCTTTAGCAAGCGTCCAGAAACCATCAAGCGGTCCAACGTGTTCCTGGGGAAAGAGGGTAGGAAGGAAGAACTAGAACTTGTTTCCCACTTCAAATTCCTTGGGGTCATCTTAGACTCAAACCTGACCTTTAAGAAACACGTAAATAAAGTGAGGAACACCATCAACTTCAACATTTCCAACTTCAAACAAATACGGCCCTCCCTAACACTTGAAGCCGCAAAGACATACCTACACTGTGTGGTCTTCTCCCACATTGAATATTGCCTTCTAAACTGGTCATTTACTGGGGCCACAGCCATGAAACCCATAGAACAGCTTTACAACAGAGCATTGAAGGTATATGACAGGAAACAGTACTCATACCACCACTGTAAAATCCTGGATAAGCATCAAATAAAAATATTTTGAAACCTCAGACGTTATAAAAGTTCCTGCTTTGTATATAAATGCCTGCACAGATTAGCCCCTCCCCCTCTCAAGGAGTTTATCCACGAGAAAAGGAACACTGGATTAGCCACTAGGTCAAACACCAGAGGGGATTGTGAGGTCCATTTTAGAAAGACCGCCTTTAGCAAAAATGTTCTATCGATAAAGGGAAGTGGAACATTAGACAGCCAAATGTGCACTCATTAGGGATGTTAGTGATGACTGACTGAATGTCATGTTAGTGTGGTCATGTCAGTGATGTCAGTTTTTATGAATGAACGTTGTAAGGTCCGTTTTGTGTTTGTTTTATGTTAGGACTACGGGTGGAAATGAGCCCTGAGCTATTCCCGCATATTTACGTCCCTATCATGCTGTGATGTTATGCATACACTCATGAATGATGTTCATTAATTTGCATTGTCCTTAATAAACAAATCTTAAAATCTTAATGCAACACTCCCACCTAGCAAAAGGAAAAAATGCACCACAGGCAATGTCGAGGAGAGAAACCTTAGAAGGGCAGTCAAGGGGCGATCTCCCTTCTTAGATGTCGGTGATAGTAGTGAAAATCAGCACACAATTGACAGAATAAAAAAACAATGCATAAATTGCAGAGAAAAGAATATAGTGCAATGTAAACATGCAGACTTAAGAATAGGCATAAAATAAGTACAATAGTACAATGTCGCTCGAATGCAGCATGTGAACCCCCCCGGAAGTCAGTCCCCCAAACATCAATCCCTACCACAAGACCAACCAAAATCCACCAAAGCACATGCAAGACACCAATACCCAACTCCCGGGAAAGTCCGGGAAAGGTCCAGCTGAAGCCATAGGCTCCAACCAAACCCCCCTGCAGACCTCCCCCAGAGTCAAACACCAGCCCCCCGCATGCGCCCCGACGGACCCCGGCCAGCCCCCAACACCGAACTCCCCCAACCCACCGACACCCCAGAGACCCCCCGCATGAAGAACGCACCACAACCCCCACAAGTGTCCCAAAGGTCCCAGCGCCATCCCAGACCACCCACAACTCCACACGCCCCCCCCCCCCCCCCATCCAACCACCACCATGTCCATCTACCCGTTCATCCAGAATACCCCCCCTGGCCTGGCCTGCTTCTAAGTTCAGTGGCCTGACTGCAATTTTTTTTTTTTTTTTTTTTTTTTTTTAGCTTTTTTGGAAATGTTTTCAAGTACCACCAGCAGTACCACCAAGTACCACTAGTGGTACGCGTACCACAGTTTGAGAACCACTGCTATAGACGATTTCACTGGAATTATGTTGCTAGGGAACCGTACCATGGAGCCAAATGTGTCTCCTGTCAGTCATTGCATCAGCAAACATCGCAAAAGGAAATAACCGTGGGTCTTTCTACAACGTTATTGTCACTTTGAAACCGTCTCCGATTGGTTAGAGAAGATTATTTGATTGTCAATGTACACAAGGCAATTTAAATGTGTCCCTCCTAGTTAAACATATACTCTTGAACACACACACACACACACACCCACACACACACACACACACACACACACACACACACACACACACACACACACACACACACACACACACACACACACACACACACACACACACACACACTCACACTCACACACACACATACACACACACACACACACACACACACACACACACACACACACACACACACTCACACACTCACACACTCACACACACACACACACTCACACTCACACACACACACATACACACACACACACACTCACACACTCACACACACACACACACACGCACACTCAGGCCGAGCCAGGGATCAAGAGATAAGGTCTGATTGGGTTTCTCTGCCCCCCTTCCTCAACGCTCCGCTCAGCTGTCCATCCACTGCTCTGTGCCGCTCGCTGCAGAGCCTGCACCTGTGTGCCCTTGGGCACGGTGTGGTGCTGCCAACCATAACATGGCACTCGCCTGCAGTCGTGTTGCGACCGCGGCGGACATTTTAAGAAAAGGCCAGGTGATTAATATCCCCCCAGCTGGGGCTGTCGCTCACTCAGAGGAAACACACACACACACACTAAGACACACACTAAGACACACACACACACACACACACACACACACTAAGACACACACACACACACACTAAGACACACACACACACACACACACTAAGACACACACACACACTCAGACACACACACGTATGCACTAAGACACACACACACACACACACACACACACACACACTAATCAAACCTTTATTTATTCTTGAAAAGACAATTAAGATCGCCCTCATTTTCAATGTCATCGAGACTTTACAGACATTTCAATGCACACATTTCTACAATATAACAATAATAAATATGAATAACTATCTATATAGTACTCTTCACACATGGACCGCAGTCCAGAGTGCCCTACAGCAAGTGTAAAATGAACATAGGCATAAAATTGAATAAAATCAAAACAAATCAAATCAAATCAAATGTATTTGTAAGGCGCGACAACACACGTCAATGTCCCCATGGGCCGGACACGTCTTCTTTAAACAAGTCAAGAAGAAACATCACAATAAATCAAGAACAAAACAAAAACACCATGAAGTCCAAAACATTTTAAATAAATGAACATCTCGACTTGGGCCCCACCCCACTTAACCCAATGCAGTTTGTATTCCGTGCCGTTCACTCAACAGAGTCAGCCAACTGTCTGTTTGTTGAAAAGGTCAAGAGTGCACTAGATAGCAACAAGTATGTTGGTGCTGTCTTCTTAGACCTTAGCAAGGCTTTCGACAGTGTCAACCATAATATCCTCCTAACCAAACTCACTTCAACTTCTGAGCTGCTACAATAGAGTGGTTTAGATCCTACTTATCAAACCGAAGACAATGTGTCACGGTCAATGGCGCCAAGTCCCCATATCTAGACAACCCTATAGGTGTCCCTCAGGGATCAAGCCTTGGGCCCCTGCTATTCTCCCTGTATATCAATGACCTGCCAAATGTGTGTCCCGAACTCAATGTACAGATGTATGCCGATGACGCAGTCATCTACACACAGGGCAAGGACATAGAGTTGATTATATCTAGGCTCACATGCGCACTAGACAAGGTACAATGCTGGCTAAACAGCACCTGTCTCCTACTTAATGCGAAAAAGACTGTGTGCATGTTCTTTAGCAAGCGTCCAGAAACCATCAAGCGGTCCAACGTGTTCCTGGGGAAAGAGGGTAGGAAGGAAGAACTAGAACTTGTTTCCCACTTCAAATTCCTTGGGGTCATCTTAGACTCAAACCTGACCTTTAAGAAACACGTAAAGAAAGTGAGGAACACCATCAACTTCAACATTTCCAACTTCAAACAAATACGGCCCTCCCTAACACTTGAAGCCGCAAAGACATACCTACACTGTGTGGTCTTCTCCCACATTGAATATTGCCTTCTAAACTGGTCATTTACTGGGGCCACAGCCATGAAACCCATAGAACAGCTTTACAACAGAGCATTGAAGGTATATGACAGGAAACAGTACTCATACCACCACTGTAAAATCCTGGATAAGCATCAAATAAAAATATTTTGAAACCTCAGACGTTATAAAAGTTCCTGCTTTGTATATAAATGCCTGCACAGATTAGCCCCTCCCCCTCTCAAGGAGTTTATCCACGAGAAAAGGAACACTGGATTAGCCACTAGGTCAAACACCAGAGGGGATTGTGAGGTCCATTTTAGAAAGACCGCCTTTAGCAAAAATGTTCTATCGATAAAGGGAAGTGGAACATTAGACAGCCAAATGTGCACTCATTAGGGATGTTAGTGATGACTGACTGAATGTCATGTTAGTGTGGTCATGTCAGTGATGTCAGTTTTTATGAATGAACGTTGTAAGGTCCGTTTTGTGTTTGTTTTATGTTAGGACTACGGGTGGAAATGAGCCCTGAGCTATTCCCGCATATTTACGTCCCTATCATGCTGTGATGTTATGCATACACTCATGAATGATGTTCATTAATTTGCATTGTCCTTAATAAACAAATCTTAAAATCTTAATGCAACACTCCCACCTAGCAAAAGGAAAAAATGCACCACAGGCAATGTCGAGGAGAGAAACCTTAGAAGGGCAGTCAAGGGGCGATCTCCCTTCTTAGATGTCGGTGATAGTAGTGAAAATCAGCACACAATTGACAGAATAAAAAAACAATGCATAAATTGCAGAGAAAAGAATATAGTGCAATGTAAACATGCAGACTTAAGAATAGGCATAAAATAAGTACAATAGTACAATGTCGCTCGAATGCAGCATGTGAACCCCCCCGGAAGTCAGTCCCCCAAACATCAATCCCTACCACAAGACCAACCAAAATCCACCAAAGCACATGCAAGACACCAATACCCAACTCCCGGGAAAGTCCGGGAAAGGTCCAGCTGAAGCCATAGGCTCCAACCAAACCCCCCTGCAGACCTCCCCCAGAGTCAAACACCAGCCCCCCGCATGCGCCCCGACGGACCCCGGCCAGCCCCCAACACCGAACTCCCCCAACCCACCGACACCCCAGAGACCCCCCGCATGAAGAACGCACCACAACCCCCACAAGTGTCCCAAAGGTCCCAGCGCCATCCCAGACCACCCACAACTCCACACGCCCCCCCCCCCCCCCCATCCAACCACCACCATGTCCATCTACCCGTTCATCCAGAATACCCCCCCTGGCCTGGCCTGCTTCTAAGTTCAGTGGCCTGACTGCAAATTTTTTTTTTTTTTTTTTTTTTTTTTAGCTTTTTTGGAAATGTTTTCAAGTACCACCAGCAGTACCACCAAGTACCACTAGTGGTACGCGTACCACAGTTTGAGAACCACTGCTATAGACGATTTCACTGGAATTATGTTGCTAGGGAACCGTACCATGGAGCCAAATGTGTCTCCTGTCAGTCATTGCATCAGCAAACATCGCAAAAGGAAATAACCGTGGGTCTTTCTACAACGTTATTGTCACTTTGAAACCGTCTCCGATTGGTTAGAGAAGATTATTTGATTGTCAATGTACACAAGGCAATTTAAATGTGTCCCTCCTAGTTAAACATATACTCTTGAACACACACACACACACACACCCACACACACACACACACACACACACACACACACACACACACACACACACACACACACACACACACACACACACACACACTCACACTCACACACACACATACACACACACACACACACACACACACACACACACACACTCACACACTCACACACTCACACACACACACACACTCACACTCACACACACACACATACACACACACACACACTCACACACTCACACACACACACACACACGCACACTCAGGCCGAGCCAGGGATCAAGAGATAAGGTCTGATTGGGTTTCTCTGCCCCCCTTCCTCAACGCTCCGCTCAGCTGTCCATCCACTGCTCTGTGCCGCTCGCTGCAGAGCCTGCACCTGTGTGCCCTTGGGCACGGTGTGGTGCTGCCAACCATAACATGGCACTCGCCTGCAGTCGTGTTGCGACCGCGGCGGACATTTTAAGAAAAGGCCAGGTGATTAATATCCCCCCAGCTGGGGCTGTCGCTCACTCAGAGGAAACACACACACACACACTAAGACACACACTAAGACACACACACACACACACACACACACACTAAGACACACACACACACACACTAAGACACACACACACACACACACACTAAGACACACACACACACTCAGACACACACACGTATGCACTAAGACACACACACACACACACACACACACACACACACTAATCAAACCTTTATTTATTCTTGAAAAGACAATTAAGATCGCCCTCATTTTCAATGTCATCGAGACTTTACAGACATTTCAATGCACACATTTCTACAATATAACAATAATAAATATGAATAACTATCTATATAGTACTCTTCACACATGGACCGCAGTCCAGAGTGCCCTACAGCAAGTGTAAAATGAACATAGGCATAAAATTGAATAAAATCAAAACAAATCAAATCAAATCAAATGTATTTGTAAGGCGCGACAACACACGTCAATGTCCCCATGGGCCGGACACGTCTTCTTTAAACAAGTCAAGAAGAAACATCACAATAAATCAAGAACAAAACAAAAACACCATGAAGTCCAAAACATTTTAAATAAATGAACATCTCGACTTGGGCCCCACCCCACTTAACCCAATGCAGTTTGTATTCCGTGCCGTTCACTCAACAGAGTCAGCCAACTGTCTGTTTGTTGAAAAGGTCAAGAGTGCACTAGATAGCAACAAGTATGTTGGTGCTGTCTTCTTAGACCTTAGCAAGGCTTTCGACAGTGTCAACCATAATATCCTCCTAACCAAACTCACTTCAACTTCTGAGCTGCTACAATAGAGTGGTTTAGATCCTACTTATCAAACCGAAGACAATGTGTCACGGTCAATGGCGCCAAGTCCCCATATCTAGACAACCCTATAGGTGTCCCTCAGGGATCAAGCCTTGGGCCCCTGCTATTCTCCCTGTATATCAATGACCTGCCAAATGTGTGTCCCGAACTCAATGTACAGATGTATGCCGATGACGCAGTCATCTACACACAGGGCAAGGACATAGAGTTGATTATATCTAGGCTCACATGCGCACTAGACAAGGTACAATGCTGGCTAAACAGCACCTGTCTCCTACTTAATGCGAAAAAAACTGTGTGCATGTTCTTTAGCAAGCGTCCAGAAACCATCAAGCGGTCCAACGTGTTCCTGGGGAAAGAGGGTAGGAAGGAAGAACTAGAACTTGTTTCCCACTTCAAATTCCTTGGGGTCATCTTAGACTCAAACCTGACCTTTAAGAAACACGTAAAGAAAGTGAGGAACACCATCAACTTCAACATTTCCAACTTCAAACAAATACGGCCCTCCCTAACACTTGAAGCCGCAAAGACATACCTACACTGTGTGGTCTTCTCCCACATTGAATATTGCCTTCTAAACTGGTCATTTACTGGGGCCACAGCCATGAAACCCATAGAACAGCTTTACAACAGAGCATTGAAGGTATATGACAGGAAACAGTACTCATACCACCACTGTAAAATCCTGGATAAGCATCAAATAAAAATATTTTGAAACCTCAGACGTTATAAAAGTTCCTGCTTTGTATATAAATGCCTGCACAGATTAGCCCCTCCCCCTCTCAAGGAGTTTATCCACGAGAAAAGGAACACTGGATTAGCCACTAGGTCAAACACCAGAGGGGATTGTGAGGTCCATTTTAGAAAGACCGCCTTTAGCAAAAATGTTCTATCGATAAAGGGAAGTGGAACATTAGACAGCCAAATGTGCACTCATTAGGGATGTTAGTGATGACTGACTGAATGTCATGTTAGTGTGGTCATGTCAGTGATGTCAGTTTTTATGAATGAACGTTGTAAGGTCCGTTTTGTGTTTGTTTTATGTTAGGACTACGGGTGGAAATGAGCCCTGAGCTATTCCCGCATATTTACGTCCCTATCATGCTGTGATGTTATGCATACACTCATGAATGATGTTCATTAATTTGCATTGTCCTTAATAAACAAATCTTAAAATCTTAATGCAACACTCCCACCTAGCAAAAGGAAAAAATGCACCACAGGCAATGTCGAGGAGAGAAACCTTAGAAGGGCAGTCAAGGGGCGATCTCCCTTCTTAGATGTCGGTGATAGTAGTGAAAATCAGCACACAATTGACAGAATAAAAAAACAATGCATAAATTGCAGAGAAAAGAATATAGTGCAATGTAAACATGCAGACTTAAGAATAGGCATAAAATAAGTACAATAGTACAATGTCGCTCGAATGCAGCATGTGAACCCCCCCGGAAGTCAGTCCCCCAAACATCAATCCCTACCACAAGACCAACCAAAATCCACCAAAGCACATGCAAGACACCAATACCCAACTCCCGGGAAAGTCCGGGAAAGGTCCAGCTGAAGCCATAGGCTCCAACCAAACCCCCCTGCAGACCTCCCCCAGAGTCAAACACCAGCCCCCCGCATGCGCCCCGACGGACCCCGGCCAGCCCCCAACACCGAACTCCCCCAACCCACCGACACCCCAGAGACCCCCCGCATGAAGAACGCACCACAACCCCCACAAGTGTCCCAAAGGTCCCAGCGCCATCCCAGACCACCCACAACTCCACACGCCCCCCCCCCCCCCCCCCATCCAACCACCACCATGTCCATCTACCCGTTCATCCAGAATACCCCCCCTGGCCTGGCCTGCTTCTAAGTTCAGTGGCCTGACTGCAAATTTTTTTTTTTTTTTTTTTTTTTTTTAGCTTTTTTGGAAATGTTTTCAAGTACCACCAGCAGTACCACCAAGTACCACTAGTGGTACGCGTACCACAGTTTGAGAACCACTGCTATAGACGATTTCACTGGAATTATGTTGCTAGGGAACCGTACCATGGAGCCAAATGTGTCTCCTGTCAGTCATTGCATCAGCAAACATCGCAAAAGGAAATAACCGTGGGTCTTTCTACAACGTTATTGTCACTTTGAAACCGTCTCCGATTGGTTAGAGAAGATTATTTGATTGTCAATGTACACAAGGCAATTTAAATGTGTCCCTCCTAGTTAAACATATACTCTTGAACACACACACACACACACACCCACACACACACACACACACACACACACACACACACACACACACACACACACACACACACACACACACACACACACACACTCACACTCACACACACACATACACACACACACACACACACACACACACACACACACACACACTCACACACTCACACACACACACACACTCACACTCACACACACACACATACACACACACACACACTCACACACTCACACACACACACACACACGCACACTCAGGCCGAGCCAGGGATCAAGAGATAAGGTCTGATTGGGTTTCTCTGCCCCCCTTCCTCAACGCTCCGCTCAGCTGTCCATCCACTGCTCTGTGCCGCTCGCTGCAGAGCCTGCACCTGTGTGCCCTTGGGCACGGTGTGGTGCTGCCAACCATAACATGGCACTCGCCTGCAGTCGTGTTGCGACCGCGGCGGACATTTTAAGAAAAGGCCAGGTGATTAATATCCCCCCAGCTGGGGCTGTCGCTCACTCAGAGGAAACACACACACACACACTAAGACACACACTAAGACACACACACACACACACACACACACTAAGACACACACACACACACACTAAGACACACACACACACACACACACTAAGACACACACACACACTCAGACACACACACGTATGCACTAAGACACACACACACACACACACACACACACACACACTAATCAAACCTTTATTTATTCTTGAAAAGACAATTAAGATCGCCCTCATTTTCAATGTCATCGAGACTTTACAGACATTTCAATGCACACATTTCTACAATATAACAATAATAAATATGAATAACTATCTATATAGTACTCTTCACACATGGACCGCAGTCCAGAGTGCCCTACAGCAAGTGTAAAATGAACATAGGCATAAAATTGAATAAAATCAAAACAAATCAAATCAAATCAAATGTATTTGTAAGGCGCGACAACACACGTCAATGTCCCCATGGGCCGGACACGTCTTCTTTAAACAAGTCAAGAAGAAACATCACAATAAATCAAGAACAAAACAAAAACACCATGAAGTCCAAAACATTTTAAATAAATGAACATCTCGACTTGGGCCCCACCCCACTTAACCCAATGCAGTTTGTATTCCGTGCCGTTCACTCAACAGAGTCAGCCAACTGTCTGTTTGTTGAAAAGGTCAAGAGTGCACTAGATAGCAACAAGTATGTTGGTGCTGTCTTCTTAGACCTTAGCAAGGCTTTTGACAGTGTCAACCATAATATCCTCCTAACCAAACTCACTTCAACTTCTGAGCTGCTACAATAGAGTGGTTTAGATCCTACTTATCAAACCGAAGACAATGTGTCACGGTCAATGGCGCCAAGTCCCCATATCTAGACAACCCTATAGGTGTCCCTCAGGGATCAAGCCTTGGGCCCCTGCTATTCTCCCTGTATATCAATGACCTGCCAAATGTGTGTCCCGAACTCAATGTACAGATGTATGCCGATGACGCAGTCATCTACACACAGGGCAAGGACATAGAGTTGATTATATCTAGGCTCACATGCGCACTAGACAAGGTACAATGCTGGCTAAACAGCACCTGTCTCCTACTTAATGCGAAAAAGACTGTGTGCATGTTCTTTAGCAAGCGTCCAGAAACCATCAAGCGGTCCAACGTGTTCCTGGGGAAAGAGGGTAGGAAGGAAGAACTAGAACTTGTTTCCCACTTCAAATTCCTTGGGGTCATCTTAGACTCAAACCTGACCTTTAAGAAACACGTAAAGAAAGTGAGGAACACCATCAACTTCAACATTTCCAACTTCAAACAAATACGGCCCTCCCTAACACTTGAAGCCGCAAAGACATACCTACACTGTGTGGTCTTCTCCCACATTGAATATTGCCTTCTAAACTGGTCATTTACTGGGGCCACAGCCATGAAACCCATAGAACAGCTTTACAACAGAGCATTGAAGGTATATGACAGGAAACAGTACTCATACCACCACTGTAAAATCCTGGATAAGCATCAAATAAAAATATTTTGAAACCTCAGACGTTATAAAAGTTCCTGCTTTGTATATAAATGCCTGCACAGATTAGCCCCTCCCCCTCTCAAGGAGTTTATCCACGAGAAAAGGAACACTGGATTAGCCACTAGGTCAAACACCAGAGGGGATTGTGAGGTCCATTTTAGAAAGACCGCCTTTAGCAAAAATGTTCTATCGATAAAGGGAAGTGGAACATTAGACAGCCAAATGTGCACTCATTAGGGATGTTAGTGATGACTGACTGAATGTCATGTTAGTGTGGTCATGTCAGTGATGTCAGTTTTTATGAATGAACGTTGTAAGGTCCGTTTTGTGTTTGTTTTATGTTAGGACTACGGGTGGAAATGAGCCCTGAGCTATTCCCGCATATTTACGTCCCTATCATGCTGTGATGTTATGCATACACTCATGAATGATGTTCATTAATTTGCATTGTCCTTAATAAACAAATCTTAAAATCTTAATGCAACACTCCCACCTAGAAAAAGGAAAAAATGCACCACAGGCAATGTCGAGGAGAGAAACCTTAGAAGGGCAGTCAAGGGGCGATCTCCCTTCTTAGATGTCGGTGATAGTAGTGAAAATCAGCACACAATTGACAGAATAAAAAAACAATGCATAAATTGCAGAGAAAAGAATATAGTGCAATGTAAACATGCAGACTTAAGAATAGGCATAAAATAAGTACAATAGTACAATGTCGCTCGAATGCAGCATGTGAACCCCCCCGGAAGTCAGTCCCCCAAACATCAATCCCTACCACAAGACCAACCAAAATCCACCAAAGCACATGCAAGACACCAATACCCAACTCCCGGGAAAGTCCGGGAAAGGTCCAGCTGAAGCCATAGGCTCCAACCAAACCCCCCTGCAGACCTCCCCCAGAGTCAAACACCAGCCCCCCGCATGCGCCCCGACGGACCCCGGCCAGCCCCCAACACCGAACTCCCCCAACCCACCGACACCCCAGAGACCCCCCGCATGAAGAACGCACCACAACCCCCACAAGTGTCCCAAAGGTCCCAGCGCCATCCCAGACCACCCACAACTCCACACGCCCCCCCCCCCCCCCCCATCCAACCACCACCATGTCCATCTACCCGTTCATCCAGAATACCCCCCCTGGCCTGGCCTGCTTCTAAGTTCAGTGGCCTGACTGCAAATTCTTTTTTTTTTTTTTTTTTTTTTTAGCTTTTTTGGAAATGTTTTCAAGTACCACCAGCAGTACCACCAAGTACCACTAGTGGTACGCGTACCACAGTTTGAGAACCACTGCTATAGACGATTTCACTGGAATTATGTTGCTAGGGAACCGTACCATGGAGCCAAATGTGTCTCCTGTCAGTCATTGCATCAGCAAACATCGCAAAAGGAAATAACCGTGGGTCTTTCTACAACGTTATTGTCACTTTGAAACCGTCTCCGATTGGTTAGAGAAGATTATTTGATTGTCAATGTACACAAGGCAATTTAAATGTGTCCCTCCTAGTTAAACATATACTCTTGAACACACACACACACACACACCCACACACACACACACACACACACACACACACACACACACACACACACACACACACACACACACACACACACACACACACACTCACACTCACACACACACATACACACACACACACACACACACACACACACACACACACACACTCACACACTCACACACTCACACACACACACACACTCACACTCACACACACACACATACACACACACACACACTCACACACTCACACACACACACACACACACGCACACTCAGGCCGAGCCAGGGATCAAGAGATAAGGTCTGATTGGGTTTCTCTGCCCCCCTTCCTCAACGCTCCGCTCAGCTGTCCATCCACTGCTCTGTGCCGCTCGCTGCAGAGCCTGCACCTGTGTGCCCTTGGGCACGGTGTGGTGCTGCCAACCATAACATGGCACTCGCCTGCAGTCGTGTTGCGACCGCGGCGGACATTTTAAGAAAAGGCCAGGTGATTAATATCCCCCCAGCTGGGGCTGTCGCTCACTCAGAGGAAACACACACACACACACTAAGACACACACTAAGACACACACACACACACACACACACACACACACACTAAGACACACACACACACACACTAAGACACACACACACACACACACACTAAGACACACACACACACTCAGACACACACACGTATGCACTAAGACACACACACACACACACACACACACACACACTAATCAAACCTTTATTTATTCTTGAAAAGACAATTAAGATCGCCCTCATTTTCAATGTCATCGAGACTTTACAGACATTTCAATGCACACATTTCTACAATATAACAATAATAAATATGAATAACTATCTATATAGTACTCTTCACACATGGACCGCAGTCCAGAGTGCCCTACAGCAAGTGTAAAATGAACATAGGCATAAAATTGAATAAAATCAAAACAAATCAAATCAAATCAAATGTATTTGTAAGGCGCGACAACACACGTCAATGTCCCCATGGGCCGGACACGTCTTCTTTAAACAAGTCAAGAAGAAACATCACAATAAATCAAGAACAAAACAAAAACACCATGAAGTCCAAAACATTTTAAATAAATGAACATCTCGACTTGGGCCCCACCCCACTTAACCCAATGCAGTTTGTATTCCGTGCCGTTCACTCAACAGAGTCAGCCAACTGTCTGTTTGTTGAAAAGGTCAAGAGTGCACTAGATAGCAACAAGTATGTTGGTGCTGTCTTCTTAGACCTTAGCAAGGCTTTCGACAGTGTCAACCATAATATCCTCCTAACCAAACTCACTTCAACTTCTGAGCTGCTACAATAGAGTGGTTTAGATCCTACTTATCAAACCGAAGACAATGTGTCACGGTCAATGGCGCCAAGTCCCCATATCTAGACAACCCTATAGGTGTCCCTCAGGGATCAAGCCTTGGGCCCCTGCTATTCTCCCTGTATATCAATGACCTGCCAAATGTGTGTCCCGAACTCAATGTACAGATGTATGCCGATGACGCAGTCATCTACACACAGGGCAAGGACATAGAGTTGATTATATCTAGGCTCACATGCGCACTAGACAAGGTACAATGCTGGCTAAACAGCACCTGTCTCCTACTTAATGCGAAAAAGACTGTGTGCATGTTCTTTAGCAAGCGTCCAGAAACCATCAAGCGGTCCAACGTGTTCCTGGGGAAAGAGGGTAGGAAGGAAGAACTAGAACTTGTTTCCCACTTCAAATTCCTTGGGGTCATCTTAGACTCAAACCTGACCTTTAAGAAACATGTAAAGAAAGTGAGGAACACCATCAACTTCAACATTTCCAACTTCAAACAAATACGGCCCTCCCTAACACTTGAAGCCGCAAAGACATACCTACACTGTGTGGTCTTCTCCCACATTGAATATTGCCTTCTAAACTGGTCATTTACTGGGGCCACAGCCATGAAACCCATAGAACAGCTTTACAACAGAGCATTGAAGGTATATGACAGGAAACAGTACTCATACCACCACTGTAAAATCCTGGATAAGCATCAAATAAAAATATTTTGAAACCTCAGACGTTATAAAAGTTCCTGCTTTGTATATAAATGCCTGCACAGATTAGCCCCTCCCCCTCTCAAGGAGTTTATCCACGAGAAAAGGAACACTGGATTAGCCACTAGGTCAAACACCAGAGGGGATTGTGAGGTCCATTTTAGAAAGACCGCCTTTAGCAAAAATGTTCTATCGATAAAGGGAAGTGGAACATTAGACAGCCAAATGTGCACTCATTAGGGATGTTAGTGATGACTGACTGAATGTCATGTTAGTGTGGTCATGTCAGTGATGTCAGTTTTTATGAATGAACGTTGTAAGGTCCGTTTTGTGTTTGTTTTATGTTAGGACTACGGGTGGAAATGAGCCCTGAGCTATTCCCGCATATTTACGTCCCTATCATGCTGTGATGTTATGCATACACTCATGAATGATGTTCATTAATTTGCATTGTCCTTAATAAACAAATCTTAAAATCTTAATGCAACACTCCCACCTAGCAAAAGGAAAAAATGCACCACAGGCAATGTCGAGGAGAGAAACCTTAGAAGGGCAGTCAAGGGGCGATCTCCCTTCTTAGATGTCGGTGATAGTAGTGAAAATCAGCACACAATTGACAGAATAAAAAAACAATGCATAAATTGCAGAGAAAAGAATATAGTGCAATGTAAACATGCAGACTTAAGAATAGGCATAAAATAAGTACAATAGTACAATGTCGCTCGAATGCAGCATGTGAACCCCCCCGGAAGTCAGTCCCCCAAACATCAATCCCTACCACAAGACCAACCAAAATCCACCAAAGCACATGCAAGACACCAATACCCAACTCCCGGGAAAGTCCGGGAAAGGTCCAGCTGAAGCCATAGGCTCCAACCAAACCCCCCTGCAGACCTCCCCCAGAGTCAAACACCAGCCCCCCGCATGCGCCCCGACGGACCCCGGCCAGCCCCCAACACCGAACTCCCCCAACCCACCGACACCCCAGAGACCCCCCGCATGAAGAACGCACCACAACCCCCACAAGTGTCCCAAAGGTCCCAGCGCCATCCCAGACCACCCACAACTCCACACGCCCCCCCCCCCCCCCCATCCAACCACCACCATGTCCATCTACCCGTTCATCCAGAATACCCCCCCCCCCCCCCCCGGCACGACTACAGGCCATGGAGCACATGACCCGCTACCCACCCAGCCCCCCCCACCCCCCCACACAGAATCCGAAAGCAAAAACATAGACCCCACCGATCCCCCCGCACCGGCAAGGCCACCAGGACCAGAGGCAACAAAGCAGCCCACAGAAACGATACCCCCACCACCACACACAAACAATCCAAGTACACTCAAACTACCCGCGTCCCCCTCCAACCACTAAGACACACACACACACACTCAAACACACTAAGACACTCACACACACTAACACACACACACAAAGACACACACACACACGTACACACTCAGACACACACACACACACACACACATACGCACTCAGACACACACACACGTACACACTCAGGCACACACACACACGTATGCACTCAGACACACACACACACACAGACACAGACACACACACAGACACACACACAGACACACACACATACGCACTCAGACGGAACACACACACACACACGTACAAACTCAGACGGAACACACACACGTATGCACTCAGACACACATAAACACAGACACACATATACACACAGACACACACACATATGCACTCAAACGGAACACACACACGTACGCACTCAGACACACACACACATTATATACATATACACACACATACACACAGGACAGACTTTAAATACACACACACACACATGTACACACTCACACATACACACATTTAAGTACACACACACACACATGTACACACTCACACATACACACATTTAAGTACACACACACACACATGTACACACTCACACATACACACATTTAAGTACACGCACACACATATACACACTCACACATACACACATTTAAGTACACACACACATAAACACACGTATACATGGGCATATTTTGTGGAGTATGTCAGATGAAAGCAGCGGCAGTGGCGTGACATCTCAACCTGTCCCCACTCACACACACACACACACACACACACACGCACACACACACACACACACACACACACACACACACACACACACGCACGCACGCACGCACGCACACACACACACACACGCACACACACACACACACACAGAGACACACACACACACACACACACACACACACACACACACAGAGACACGCACACACACACGCACCAGCATCCATCTGCACCGTCTTGTTTGTAGCTCTTTGTAAACACTTCTTTAACAAAGCGATAGACAGATATTGGGAGCCAACCAACCAAGAAAACACATTTTGGATTCATTGGCATTATGGCAGCCGTGCAGAAATGTCCTGGGTGAGGGGACGGGGGACGGGGGGGTGGGTCGGGGGTGTTCTTTCATATTGCTCTCAGCTGGGTGTCGCTTCACGTCGAGCGCTGGAGATCTTATCGAGCTCAGAGGAGACACGGTTGTTTACCTACTCCACTAAACCATCTAAAGCTGAATGACTTTCTGAATTAAGATGATCAAACAGACCCGCCGCCACCCAAGTTGACGTGACTGTGCGCATTGTATAATCTGTGTGTGTGCGTGTGTGTGTGTGTGTGTGTGCGTGTGTGTGTGTGTGCGAGCAGTTGTTGGAAGCCACACATGGGTGAACATGGATCAGTGCTCATGTTTTCCCCGGAGCACTGCTGGCTTTTTATGCTCACATCTCACTTTATCAAAGCAGCACTGATTACACCCAGCATGTCGGAACAGATACCGTGTGTCCGCTGCACTCAGACACTTTGCCCTCGCACGCGGGGGGTTGCACGTACGCACTCACATAAACGCACACACGCTTTACTTTTCATCTCTTAGCCTCTTAACTGGCACCGACCTGGCCCCCCGGGGACACTTTGAGGATGATTTGCACACCACTTTGGCGACCTCTAGCGAAGGCATGGTTAATATTTTTGTGCATATCCTTTAATACAATATATAGATCGAATTAAAGCCCTATTTGTTGCCTGTCCATTGCCGTGCCAGGCGCCGAAATCCGCTCAGCGGTTCTCGAGTTACATGCCGATATGTGAGGCGTGCGCCAAAGTCTTTAGCATACTTAAAAAAAATTCGAATAACACTCCTGACTCCAGAGGCTTTAGCTCCGTCAATCATTAGGCGATCTCGAGAATTATTGGAGAGGGTTGTAACCAATGAGTGTGGCTTTCCAATGATACCCCAATTGGGGGAGAGCGAATCAGGGATCTAGGTGAAAAGTCACAAGCAAAAACAGGAAGTAAAAAATGCGCCGAATGCATTGGAGTCTATGAGAAAATGGAACATTTTCACTTTTTACCAAAATCGCTCCTGATCACTCATTTCTGAACGGATGTTTATGAAATTTGGACATGTAGGCTACTACACAAGACTTCAGGCTATGGCCCCATGGTGTTTTTTCAGCCATACAATATTTTTTCGAAGTATACTTTTGGATATTGCAACTACTGTAGTACTACAGAAAAACGTGAGTACACAAGTTCAAGTTAAACTCAAGTTCAGACCTAGGTTACTCTATTTCATTAGCACTAAAAGTGAATTTTCTTTATTGTATCAGAGACTTCAGTGCTATAAGTATAAAGTATAGTATTTTGGTTTGCAAAAAAAGTATGCAGTCTTCAAGTTCAAGTAAAAAAAATTGCCACTTTTGGGGGCGTCTGTTAAGAGGTTAGGGATAATCCCCCAATTGCTCCCAACGAGGAGTGAGTGTACGCGGCCGAGTGTATCCGGCTTATTTTTTCAGAGCGCTTTGCCTTTTTTGTCTTTCTAGTTGGCAACCTCTGAACTTTTCTGAAAGGTGTTGGTGGCGTCATAACCAATTAATTGTGTCATGCGCCCACCCTCCTTGCTCTACGGTCGTCAGACTGCATGGTGACAGCAGGAACCAAACTCATCCAAACAAAGTATGAGGACAAGCGTCCTCCTGTTGGTGGTCATCATGACAAAACACCAATACAGTAAAATGACAAATAGCTAATAAAAAGCCAACAGGCAAATCGCGATGCCAGGCAATACAAATAACAAATATACAATAAAACGCAAAGGCGGTTCTAGACAGTACAATGACAAATAGATAACAAATAGAAAATGCATCAAAAGCAAAGTACATTGTTGCTAGTCTGTCATACAACGGTGGTCAGGTGTTGGTGATAGTTACACTGTTGCCATATGTGACGGATCATACTGGTCTGCGTTGTGTTTGATGTTAAATGAGAATGTCCCGAGGGGGAGTCGAACAGGGGGCTCCCGCGTCCGCGGGCGACGACACAGGCCGCTGCACTAAGAAGTGAATTCACTCCTAACTACCGTACCTATGCGTCTGTTAACCCTGTTATGGGGAAGTGAGTTTAATTTACCAGCCCGCACTGCCACAGTCACTCGTCAACACACCTGTTTCCGTGACTGTGGACATACCCACGGGCTTCCCCGTTACACTCACCTCCCTAAACTCACGCCCCTCAGGACATCCGGGTCACTGGGCACCACTGTGACGGATCATACTGGTCTGCGTTGTGTTTGATGTTAAATGAGAATGTCCCGAGGGGGAGTCGAACAGGGGGCTCCCGCGTCCGCAGGCGACGACACAGGCCTCTGCACTAAGAAGTGAATTCACTCCTAACTACCGTACCTATGCGTCTGTTAACCCTGTTATGGGGAAGTGAGTTTAATTTACCAGCCCGCACTGCCACAGTCACTCGTCAACACACCTGTTTCCGTGACTGTGGACATACCCATGGGCTTCCCCGTTACACATAGATACAAAAGAAAGCTTCATCCCAGGGCCCCTGCCAGTGATTTCCTGCCAGTAAAAAACACTCTGATATGATATGATATGATATGATACATTTATTTATATTGCGCCCCTCAACCAATAGTTTCATCGACCCGGGGCGCATCCCGGGAAAGAAAGAGAAACAAAAAAGACAGGAACAATATGAAAACAGAAAAAAATACATGCGGTCCAACCAAGCAGATAGAGAACAGACAGACATAATACACCAGACATACTACAATACAAAAACTAGCTCTATGGACACAAGCTCTTACACATGTGAACGCAGCTGTGCGCACACTTACTCACTTATCTTTGCATAATGGGATGTATAAGTCACCTACTTGCTCAATTCACATGTGGTTATAACAGCATCCATGCCATTCCTCGGCGTGAGATAAGTAGACGCTCGTTCTCTCTGCACATGTGTTTCTGTCCTCTGGAGACGTGACACACGCTGACACATCTTCGACCCCGGAAGGCCTGATGTTGAGAGAACAGGATGTATAAAATGTGATCTCCGGTTTTTGATCAGGCTATTTAGAAAATCCACTAATAAATAAATGTTGGAATGCACAAGGCCAGTTATGATAAAATGTCATTGTTAGATCTGTCTTTTAGATTTCCTTTTTAAAAAGTTTTTATAGACTGTTCTCATAAACTGCATGCTATCTATAAGCAATGTGTAGGAGGCGATTACATATCATCATCATCATCATCATCATCATCATCATCATCATCATCATCATCATCATCATCATCATCATCATTATTTATTTATTCGTACATGGAATACATGGTAAAACGTTAGAAAAACATGTTTCAGGTTCGGTAAAATAGACATAGAATATACCTTACCTTAGCCAGAAGGTATTCCAAAAAGAATAATTCCAAGTGATCGCATCGCCATCGCGATTACCAGCGTATATGTCTATACACGTTTCGATGGGAAATACGCCTCGGCAACGTAGTTTCGAGGCGATCGATGTGAATCTCTGTTCAAGCAAGAGGAGGAGCCCTTACCAAAAAAAATAAAAAAGGAAAGCGTGTATCCACGCCAAGCCATTCCAGTTCAAAGGTAGGCGATACTGCCACCTGGTGATATTCGATCGGCATTGCAATTCCAACGTAGGGAAATGAGCCAGGGATGGCTAGAATGATCCGGATGATGATTTAGAATGGGGATCAGAGGAAAAAGATCAAAGGATCTAAAAACGAGTTTACTTGTTATTGACGCTGAATGTGTTAATATACTAACCTACACTGTAGCACTCAACACTTTCATGAACATTGTTACTCAGCTGATAGAGTTGTACCCTTCCTGCTGACTTGTCGTACAGAACTTGTAAGTCGCTTTGGATAAAAGTGTCAGCTAAATGACAAAATGAAAAAATAATTATGTAGAGGGTGTTAGATTCTGATCAATCTGGCCAGTATCACGTCTTCTTGTGTTATCCTCTCTCCATCCACTCCTCTGCGTTGTGTACTTTTAATGATCCTGACGTCTCATATACTGGCTGATACAATCCTTATCTATCCCCGTTAGTGCGATCCGCCACCATAATAATTCTCCACCTTCGTAAGAATTCGACACTTTGACACAGCGTAAAAACCTTACAAGGAAAAGCGTTGTTTATTTGATAAACAGAGACCTCATAATCAGATGGGAACCAATTCGTATTGTCCTTGAAAGATCTGGTCGTTAGCCAAGACCATCCTAGTGAAGCTAATGATGATGTGGCATCCTTCCTCCCCCCCCCCCCTCTCTGTGATGAGAGGAGAGAGTCTCTGTGTGATCTCAGTCCTAGTCAGATTGTAGTCTGCCCTTACCCGGAACCACTGTTCGATTTATATGATCTTCGTCATAGCAACGACGGCCCGCCCCTCCCCTGGTTGTCATGCGACGCGCTGTCATGACAACCACGTTTAACCTTTACACACATCAAAACGTTTCATTACTGTCAAAACCTCCATCGCTCTGCTCCTGTGTCTCCTGCCCCGCCGTTATCTTTGTTGATGTACTGGGGAATTCAAAACATTCGGCTGGCTGCTAAACATTCTGCTGGCTATGCCTCTGAACCGCTTCTTCTATCACCGTCTACCACCCTCTGCTAAGGCAAGCCATGCACATTTCGATCTCTCTGACCCCGCCCCCTTTAGATGCTCATCTCCCCCCAATCTATACATCACATACATTGAAAACCACCACCGATTTCTTTCAAGGGGTACATATATAGTGGTGAAACATCTCATGTAGAGGGGTACAGATATAGTGGTGACACATCACATGTAGAGGGGTACAGATATAATGGTGAAACGTCTCATGTAGAGGGGTACAGATATAGTGGTGAAACATCATGTGTAGAGGGGTACAGATATAGTGGTGCAACGTCACATGTAGAGGGGTACAGATATAGTGGTGCAACGTCACATGTAGAGGGGTACAGATATAGTGGTGACACATCACACGTAGAGGGGTACAGATATAGTGGTGAAACATCTCATGTAGAGGGGTACAGATATAGTGGTGACACATCACATGTAGAGGGGTACAGACATAGTGGTGACACATCACATGTAGAGGGGTGCAGACATAGTGGTGACACATCACATGTAGAGGGGTACAGATATAGTGGTGACACATCACACGTAGAGGGGTACAGACATAGTGGTGACACATCACATGTAGAGGGGTACAGATATAGTGGTGACACGTCTCATGTAGAGGGGTACAGATATAGTGGTGACACATCACATGTAGAGGGGTACAGATATAGTGGTGACACATCACATGTAGAGGGGTACAGATATAGTGGTGACACATCACATGTAGAGGGGTACAGACATAGTGGTGACACATCACATGTAGAGGGGTACAGATATAGTGGTGACACATCTCATGTAGAGGGGTACAGATATAGTGGTGACACATCACATGTAGAGGGGTACAGATATAGTGGTGACACATCACATGTAGAGGGGTACAGATATAGTGGTGACACATCACATGTAGAGGGGTACAGATATAGTGGTGACACATCACATGTAGAGGGGTACAGATATAGTGGTGACACATCTCATGTAGAGGGGTACAGATATAGTGGTGACACATCACATGTAGAGGGGTGCAGACATAGTGGTGACACATCACATGTAGAGGGGTACAGATATAGTGGTGACACATCACACGTAGAGCGGTACTCTGCTGTACACGGGCAAACAGCAGTAACCTTTGGCCTTTGTAGAGCAGGGGAACGTCACATGTGTTATTCCTGTGCTCCAGGATGACTCAGTCATCCTTCATGAACTCTTTCCTGAAGCTAGGAATCAGAGAGTGAACCCCTGACTTGTTTGTGTGAGCTTTTATTTACACCCAAATGAGGTTTACAGTCCAGTTCAGATCTGTTAGCAATACTAGAATGTAGTATATAGATTATGATAACACGGTCTCATCAGAAAATGTAAATAAAATAATCGACCACAAGAAAAAAGGCACATAATGTACAAAACACAGCAATACTAGGATGCTAGAAAGTTAGGGTTAAGGTTAGGGTTAGGGTTAAGGTCATGGTTAGCTTAAGGTAGAACATGAAAAAATGTCATGGCCTCACTATTTCAGAGCCCCATTCACTGTCTATGGAGCAAACCCAGCTTTGACACACAGGAGACATCAAAGTCGGCAGGTTCGCTCTCTCCCTCTGATTTCCATCTTCAGAAGCGAGCGGCGCAAAAATACCGACGGAACCGCCGCGGATCACGGGAGGCACACATGAGAATACTTAGAATGATTGACACATCTCTTTAAGGAGTGCGGTTTGACCCCTGGTTACTTTACACGGCCTTCATTCCCTGTGATCAGCGGGCCCTACGGCGAACGGCTCGGGCTGACGGAGATGGCTTGATGGAGTCCCAGGAGAGCATGGCACATCGTCGCCATTGTAGTCCACAGGTGCATATCCAGGAATAAGCTGCACTAATGAGGACACTCGGGGGCCAGCGCGCGGCCCTGCAGCGTGACCGTGTGTGTGTGTACGTTTGTGCGCGTGTGTACATGTGTGTGTACATGTGTACATGTGTGTGTGTGTACGTGTTTGTGTGTATGTGTGTGCGTGTGTACATGTGTGTGTGTGCATGTGTGTGTGTACGTTTGTGCGCATGTGTACGTGTGTGTGTGCGTGTGTACATGTGTGTGTGTGCATGTGTGTGTGTACGTTTGTGCGCATGTGTACGTGTGTGTGTGTGTACATGTGTGTGTGTGTGCACGGGACGAGCGTGCACGTGTGTGAGTGTGACGAGGCGTGGAGTTGACTCTGCTCCCAGCTGATGCCCACTTGTGAAATCGAGAGAGGGCGTGCAGTGCCAACACAATCTAAACCCCCCCCCCCCCCCCCCCCCGCACGCGCTTTTGAGTGTTTCCAAATCGCCCCCCCCCCCCCCCCCCCGGCAGTTAACCAAGGCGAAGGCATGCGGCATGAGAGAGAGAGAAGCCATCTCTGGAGTTAGGAGCTTAATAAGGCCCCGCGAATGGAAAAGTTCAAACGTTGGGGAAACAGCTCGAAGTTGTCAATTTTGGGGTAATTTAATTCGCGAAGAAAAAGGGGCTTCGCTCCAGCATGAGTATAGCTTGGAACCTCGGCACACGAGAAGGACTGGCGTACTTACTGTAGGACCCGTAATGGAATTAGCCGGAGTTTAGATTATAACGTTTGGGGGGGGGGGGGGGGGGTGGGGGGCGGGTAGATTCGGTGTCGTGTGGTGAACGCCAGCGGTGCCAGAAGAAAGAGGCAGAGCTCTCCTCCAGCCTCATTCAGTTCTTTCTTCCACTCACGGGGGGGAGGGGGGGGCTGGCAGGAGCAAGGGGGGGGCTGGCAGGAGCAAGGGGGGGGTAGGGGGTTGGGGGGACAGGAGCAGGGGGGGGGGGGGTTAAGGTGCAGCTTAAGCCCTGTCCTTGTTTCAACTTGCCTCGGAGAGCCATGGTTATTGCACACGGCGCAATGTTTACACTTTGAAAAAAAAAAGCAATATGCGGGTTTAGTTCATTGATATCCAGTGGGAATGTCCGTTCCGATTACATAAAGCGACCTGGTGGAAGTGTGCATACCGGTGTGTTTTTTTTCTTCATTACATGTCGGTTCCTATGGTACTAATCAAATGTGGATTATCTCTCAGGTCCCTCTCTAACCCCCTCCTGTCTGTCTCCCCTGTGGTCTCCCCGTCTGTCTGTCTGTCTCCCCGTCTGTCTGTCTGTCTGTCTGTCTGTCTGTCTGTCTGTCTGTCTGTCTGTCTGTCTGTCTGTCTGTCTGTCTGTATGTCTGTCTGTCTGTCTGTCTGTCTGTCTGTCTGTCTGTCTGTCTGTCTGTCTGTCTGTCTGTCTGTCTGTCTGTCTGTCTGTCTGTATGTATGTCTGTCTGTCTGTATGTCTGTCTGTCTGTCTGTCTGTCTGTCTGTCTGTCTGTCTGTCTGTCTGTCTGTCTGTCTGTCTGTCTGTCTGTCTGTCTGTCTGTCTGTCTGTATGTATGTCTGTCTGTATGTATGTATGTCTGTCTGTCTGTCTGTCTGTCTGTCTGTCTGTCTGTCTGTCTGTATGTCTGTCTGTCTGTCTGTCTGTATGTCTGTCTGTCTGTCTGTCTGTCTGTCTGTGTTTGTGTCTGTCTGTCTGTCTGTCTGTCTGTCTGTATGTATGTCTGTCTGTCTGTCTGTCTGTCTGTCTGTCTGTATGTCTGTCTGTCTGTCTGTCTGTCTGTATGTCTGTCTGTCTGTGTGTCTGTCTGTCTGTCTGTCTGTCTGTCTGTCTGTCTGTCTGTCTGTCTGTCTGTCTGTCTGTCTGTCTGTCTGTCTGTCTGTCTGTCTGTCTGTCCGTCTGTCTGTCTGTCTGTCTGTCTGTCTCCCTGTTTGTCTGTCTCCCCGTGGTCTGTCTGTCTGTCTGTCTGTCTGTCTCCCCGTGGTCTGTCTGTCTCCCTGTCTGTCTGTCTGTCTGTCTGTCTGTGTGTCTGTCTGTCTGTCTGTCTGTCTGTGTGTCTGTCTGTCTGTCTGTCTGTCTGTCTGTCTCCCCGTGGTCTGTCTGTCTCCCTGTCTGTCTGTGGTCCCGGTGGTCTCTCCCAGGTGCTGAAGAAGATCTCGGGGTACGTCCAGGAGCAGAACGAGAAGGTCTACGCTCCCCGAGGCCTCCTGCTCACCGACCCCATAGAGAGAGGCATGAGGGTCGTATCCTTCACTCAAAACACTGCATGCCTTCATTCATATTTAATGTGCAGCCATACAGTATGTTGTGATTGTCTGCCATGTAGATAGTTTGATAGTTTTACAGATTAGATTAGATTAAAATGTCTTGTCATTATACACAAATGAGCAAAGAAAACAACACACAGCATATACAATCATAAAAAAGAGACAACAAGACGAGGCAAAGAGCAAGAATAATAAATAAATGAAAACACCTACAACTTGATAAAGGTTTTAGATCAATAAACTCTGCAAGAGCGGAGAATCTCAAGCTTTAAGGACTGTTGGAGTCCATTCCATGAGCTAGAGGGGCATCATAACAAAATGCAGATTTACCCTGTTCTCAGCAAACTCAGGGGACCTTAAGGACCAGCCAGTCACTAGAACGGGTTCCATAGGTTCCAAAATGCCATTCCAATAATGATGTAGTATAAGGAGGCAGCTTACCAAGGGCCTCAAAATGAACTAATACCAGCCTCTCCGTCAGCGAGGGGCCAACCAACATTCTCATAAAGGACACAGTGATGAGGGTCAAAGTGATATCATATAATAAACATCTGCTACTAGCTGCATCCTGTAGGGCTGTGGTCTTTTAATGCCATTCTCTTTGTTTTCAGGTCTCTCTGTCTGTGTGTCTGTGTGTCTCTCTCTGTGCAGTCCTCTGTGTGGCTCATGAGGCCTGGAGGAGAGACAGAATATGTCCAGTAGTAGGGCATCACACGAGCCCGGCTAACCGTTGCCGTAGCTTGGACCGGCTGAGAGACCAGGCTTCCGACACGCCAGACCAACATATTACCTACACTCACTAGTCAATGAGCTCTTACACAATATGGGCTCTGTTTGAGATAGAGAGAGAGTGCCGCTGAAGCCCTGTTCTCCCAGATGGCCACGTAGAACCGGAGCCACGCTGTGCCCCACGTCTGTTCTGTGTTGTCGTTGTCGTGACGTCGGTTTGTGTGTCTCTACATCTCTGTGTGTTTTTCCAGGCTGCTCTCTCCTCTACTGTAGAATCTGACCCAATAATATAATACTTTGTACACCGTTATGATGCCTGTATATTTCATTTCACTTCATTTCAAATAGGGATGTCCGATATTATCGGCCTACCGATATTATCGGCCGATATTGGCATAAAAATGTGATATCGGAAAATATCGGTAGGGCCTATCGGTTTCCAAATTATTATTATTATTCTTTTTTTTTATTATTATTTTTACATTTATTTAACCTTTATTTACCCAGGCAAGCAAGTAAGAACACATTATTATTTTATTTATTGTCAAAAGTATGCATAATGTTGTGTTAATTACACGACAAGAGATATGTAATGTTAATTACCTGAAATTATTCAGTTTTTTGTGGGGGGAAACCCTGCATATATCGGTATCGGTTGATATCGGTATCGGAAATTAAGAGATGGACAATATCGGTATATCGGTATCGGTAAAAAATCCAATATGGAGCATCCCTAATTTCAAACCTATATTTCAACTCGTGAGACACTGAGGTGACCCTCGTTTACGCGAGCTTATAAAACAAGAGGAGCGGCAGTGGCTCAGGAGGTACAGCAGTCGTCTGGTAATCCTGAGGTTCCCGGTTCGATTCCCGCTCCTCCCGGGCAGCGTGTGGATGTGTCCTTGAGCGAGACACTTTAACCCCTAATTTCTCCTGATGAGCAGGTTGGCACCTTGCATGGTGGCCTCCACCGTCAGTGTGTGAATGTGTGAGTGAATGGGTTAAAATGTGAGAAACAAATTGTAAAGCGATTTGGATTAAAAAAAAAACGCTATATAAATGCAGCCATTTACAAGACACAATTGATCAGCAATTTCATACATATTGGCACGATAAAGGTACATTTACATTTTGTCATTTAGCTGACGCTTTTACCCAAAGCGACTTACAACAAGTCAGCAGGAAGGGTACAACTCTGGCAGCTAAGGGTAAATAAAAGTGTTCATCAAACAGTGTTGAACTTGAGTGATACAGTCTTGAGTGCATAATAATATATGCATATATTAGCATAGTAGTAGATCCATATTATCATAGTAATATAGGCAAGGACGATTATCATTAGTAGCAAAGTGCATAATAGTAAAAGACACTATGAAGGTTAGTTGTTCTTTTAAAATATTTTATAAATATACAATAAGAATAAGCAATAAACAATAAACAGTAAGAATAAACAATAAAAAGACTTGGCTTTGTAAGCTTTTCATCTTTGGTGAGTTCAACTCAAACTCCCGTCACGTTGGCACCCGACAGAAACCACTCCTGTTAGGTTGGCATTCAACAGAAACCACTCCCGTTACGTTGGCACCCGACAGAAACCACTCCTGTTACGCTGGCACCCGACAGAAACCACTCCCGTTACGCTGGCACCCGACAGAAACAACTCCTGTTACGTTGGCACCCGACAGAAAACACTCCTGTTACGTTGGCACCCGACAGAAACCACTCCCGTTACGCTGGCACCCGACAGAAACCACTCCTGTTACGCTGGCACCCGACAGAAACCACTCCCGTTACGTTGGCACCCGACAGAAACCACTCCTGTTACATTGGCACCCGACAGAAACCACTCCTGTTACGCTGGCACCTGACAGAAACCACTCCCGTTACGTTGGCACCCGACAGAAACCACTCCCGTTACGCTGGCACCCGACAGAAACCACTCCCGTTACGCTGGCACCCGACAGAAACCACTCCTGTTACGCTGGCACCCGACAGAAACCACTCCCGTTACGCTGGCACCCGACAGAAACCACTCCCGTCACGTTGGCACCCGACAGAAACCACTCCCGTCACGTTGGTAACCGACAGAAACAACTCCTGTTACGTTGGCACCTGACAGAAACCACTCCCGTTACGCTGGCACCTGACAGAAACCACTCCCGTTACGCTGGCACCCGACAGAAACCACTCCTGTTACGCTGGCACCTGACAGAAACCACTCCCGTTACGCTGGCACCTGACAGAAACCACTCCCGTTACGCTGGCACCCGACAGAAACCCGCCAAATTCAAACTCCTGTCACGTTGGTACCCGACAGAAACCCGCCCAATTCAAACCCTGTCACGTTGGCACCCGACAGAAACCACTCCCGTCACGTTGGCACCCGACAGAAACCCGCCAAATTCAAACCCCCGTCACGTTGGTACACGACAGAAACCGGCCCAATTTTTAACCCTGACCCCGCCGTTGAACAAACAGCGCTCTAATCCGTTTGTCTTTCCTTTCTCCTCTCTCGCTATTCTCTCTGTCCACCACGTTCCCCTACGATCCTTAACGCGGCCCCCGCTCACCAGATAGAGGTCAGCGTGTTCGAGGACCGGGGATCAGCCAGCAGCTCCAGCCCCAGCAGCACGGTGTCATCGGCGGGCAGCAGCGCCCGGTGACTAGAGGAGCAGCACCAGGGCTACGGGTACCACCACCACCACCAACATCGGGGCAGCGGCGCTGGGCTCACCAGCAGCATCCGGATGCTGAAACATGAGAGCACCAGGTTCTGAGGCAGGAGAGAGAGAGAGACGCCAAGAGACGTCTAGCGCGCCTGCTCTCCCTGCTGTGGGGCCATAAGAGATACCAGCATGAGGCCAGGGGCTGACACACACACACACACACACACACACACACACACACACACACACACACACACACACACACACACACCAACACACACACACACACCAACACACACACACACACACACACACATTTTACATTTAGCAGTGGTGGGAAGTAACTAAGTATTTTTTACTAAAGTACTGTAATTAAGTACAATTTTGAGCTACTTGTACTTTATGTGAGTATGTCACTGTTATTTAAAATAAATAAATAAACAAACACATTAGAAGGCCATCAATATAAAATTCAGCATAAATCAAACTAACACACTGTATTGTTTCAAAACAACACTGCTCTGTTCATTCTATTTAAAAAATACGTACATCTACATTTATTTAGACTAACATTATTTAAATATTGAGTGCAACACACTAACACAGTAATTATTGTGAAACTGTGGTGGATTAACGTAATTCGGTGAGTTGGAACGGTCTATGGGTTGGGGGGTCCGCACGGATCATTTAGCGTGTGGTACCTTTGGACTTTCTCGACTATAACGTTACCGGAGTTGAATCGAGTTGATAACATGCAGTGGAAAAGCGGCAATAGTCCCGGTTGGAGTTAGTAAAACACAGTTGTATGTTAGCCTTCTTGGATGTTGAATAAACGCCCATCATTGTCTTTCAACACCCCACCTCTCAGACTCCCATTTTCTCCTCTGCTAGCTAGTAGCTACGGTAACATTTCATTGGCTGTATTAGAGCTGGCGGGCTACTACCAAGTTAAACGTGCGTTGTGTTGTACAAACCGTGCTAACGTTATGGCAAGATGTGTGTAGGCCTATGTAATGTTAATGGCTATGTTTTTAAAGTCCTAATGAAGATTGATTTATATTGCGCTTGCCATTTCCACAAACTGACTAGCACGCTGCTGCTGCCTGCACCCAGCGCTCACCTCTCCCGCCTCCCTGCCAAATGACGTTTTTTTTCTTTTGCGCATCCCCTGAACCGAACAATACACAGACGCCCCCAACCGTGGAGGTCGTGCCAAGCGGTGTACGGTTCGAATGCGTACCGCTCCACCCCTAGTAGGTAGTAATATAGACAAGGAAGATTAATTAGTGGTAGAATGCATGACAGTAGAAGACAGTAAGAAGGTTTGTTTTTTGTTTTGTTTTTTCACACACACTGGATACATAACGGAAGACATAATAGGCCGTAAGTGTTTGCACAAGACAGGACCCGGAGTGTCCCTACATTCACATGTCCAGATCCGCCATAATCATCGTCATTTTTCTGCGTGTTTTTCCAATCACCTATTCTAGTCATTCCATTCCCCCTATGTCTCTTTCCATGAGCTAAACCCTGCCCACGGTACGGTACGGTACAGCTGGTTCAGCTAGCTCCTCGCTGAGGGCATTGGCCTTGAACGTGGGCCAGGCAGATTCATTTAATTTCACTAAAGTTTGTTTAGTAACAGCGGTGGAACTTAAGGACTTTTGGCACGACCTGGAGGTGTGATCTGGCTGCCGTCCCCATAGAATTCCTGTTTGCTCCCAACAATGACATACTGACTTACTGTGAGGCTGGCCCAGCCGAGAAGCCAAGGTGCTAGTTACAGGCTAGCGGAATATTGTGGTTTCCATCAATGGATATCAGGGATCACTGTCATGTGGGATTCATTACATGTAGGGTATTCTGGGTATTTAGAGTATAAACACCTATTAGCTTAATGCCTGTTTTTAACCCTTTATTTACTCAGGATAGATTCTGCTGCTGTTTTTCTCAACAGTGCCGTTCTCCATGCACGTCGCTGTCGGGGGTTTAAAGGTGCTGTACGTGGTCTTTTTTTGTTAAAATAAGTGTTAAATAGCTCTACATTCCGACAGCCTGCTCTCCCGTAAACAGAAAATACATTTTATGGTATCCTTTGTCCAATCAGGAGAGAGAACCCTAGATATTTTTTAACTTATTTCAAGAAATCCAAGCCAGATTAGTTTACTGCACTGGCAGATTATTTGACTTGTTTCAACTCGTTTTTATTTTCTTATTTTTGTCAGACCATTTTTGCAGTGTGGAGTTCTCTCTCCGGATTGGATAAAGTGGGAATGGGATACCAGGAAAGGTATTTTGTGTTTACTGCAGAGCGGGGGGGACTGGGAGACCCATGTTACTGACAAAACACTCTAGATCAGTGATGGCTGTCGGACTGTAGAGCTATTATTTTAACACGTAGACCACTTATTTTAACAAAAAAATACCACTTACAGCTCATTTACTGCCCATTTTAACCTTTTCATTTACTCTTCTACTGCTGTTTTTCAACATACCGTGCTTCACGAATGTCAGTGTTGGGGGTTAAGTGTCTTGGGTTAAGTGCCCGCTTCTCTAAAAGGGATGGGGACAAGACATGTTATTAAATAAAATAGAAGAGAGAGACAGCACAGAGGTAAGGGAAATAACTAAAAGATACATCAAACAAACAACCAAATAAAATTACAACAGCAGCGTAGACAAATGACAGTTAAAAGGCTGGGTGACGGTTGCAGGTGTGTGTGTAAACAACTCTGTGATAGAGTTCTTAAAAGTAGTGAGGGGGGATCAATTTGTCCAAGTCTTTTCCATTCGTTCCAACTGCTGGGAGCAGCAAATTGGAAGAGTCCCATCGATGTAGTAGAATCAGT
>NC_140173.1:58449193-58459193 GCF_963971535.1 Notolepis coatsorum | reverse complement strand
ATCTGTCCTCTCTCAGAGGGACCTAGCTAATCTGTCCTCTCTCAGAGGGACCTAGCTAATCTGTCCTCTCTCAGAGGGACCTAGCTAATCTGTCATCTCTCAGAGGGACCTAGCTAATCTGTCCTCTCTCAGAGGGACCTAGCTAATCTGTCCTCTCTCAGAGGGACCTAGCTAATCTGTCCTCTCTCAGAGGGACCTAGCTAATCTGTCCTCTCTCAGTGGGATTTAGGTAATCTGTCCTCTCTCAGAGGGACCTAGCTAATCTGTCCTCTCTCAGTGGGACCTAGCTAATCTGTCCTCTCTCGGTGGGACCTAGCTAATCTGTCCTCTCTCGGTGGGACCTAGGTAATCTGTCCTCTCTCAGAGGGACCTAGGTAATCTGTCCTCTCTCAGAGGGAACTAGCTAATCTGTCCTCTCTCAGTGGGACCTAGCTAATCTGTCCTCTCTCAGAGGGACCTAGCTAATCTGTCCTCTCTCAGTGGGACCTAGCTAATCTGTCCTCTCTCAGAGGGACCTAGCTAATCTGTCCTCTCTCAGAGGGACCTAGCTAATCTGTCCTCTATCAGAGGGACCTAGCTAATCTGTCATCTCTCAGAGGGACCTAGCTAATCTGTCCTCTCTCAGAGGGACCTAGCTAATCTGTCCTCTATCAGAGGGACCTAGCTAATCTGTCCTCTCTCAGAGGGACCTAGCTAATCTGGAAGTCGTTTAGCGGGAGGATAATTAGCGTAGTGAGTAACAATGTCAGAGACAACACGCCCAGCGGTCCATCGGGGGAGATGCGTTCCTAAAAACCCACCAACTGCATCTTTAACCATTTCACTACCACACTATAAAAGGTTAACCCTTTCAGTACCACACTACAGACAGTTAACCGTCTGTAGTGTGGTAATGAAAGGGTTAACCGTCTGTAGTGTGGTAGTGAAAGTGTTAACCTTCTGTAGTGTGGTAGTGAAAGGGTTAACCTTCTGTAGTGTGGTAGTGAAAAGGTTAACCTTCTGTAGTGTGGTAGTGAAAGTGTTAACCCTTTGTAGTGTGGTAGTGAAAGGGTTAACCTTATGTAGTGTGGTAGTGAAAGGGTTAACCTTATATAGTGTGGTAGTGAAAGGGTTAACCTTCTGTAGTGTGGTAGTGAAAGTGTTGACCCTTTGTAGTGTGGTAGTGAAAGTGTTAACCCTTTGTAGTGTGGTAGTGAAAGTGTTAACCGTCTGTAGTGTGGTAGTGAAAGGGTTAACCTTCTGTAGCGTGGTAGTGAAAAGGTTAACCTTCTGTAGTGTGGTAGTGAGGGGTTAACCTTCTGTAGTGTGGTAGTGCAAGTGTTAACCCTTTGTAGTGTGGCAGTGAAAGGGTTAACCTTATGTAGTGTGGTAGTGAAAGGGTTAACCTTCTATAGTGTGGTAGTGAAAGGGTTAACCTTCTGTAGTGTGGTAGTGAAAGTGTTAACCTTTTGTAGTGTGGTAGTGAAAGTGTTAACCCTAGTGTGGTAGTGAAAGTGTTGACCCTTTGTAGTGTGGTAGTGAAAGTGTTAACCCTAGTGTGGTAGTGAAAGTGTTGACCCTTTGTAGTGTGGTAGTGAAAGTGTTAACCCTTTGTAGTGTGGTAGTGAAAGGTTAACCTTCTGTAGTGTGGTAGTGAAAGTGTTAACCCTTTGTAGTGTGGTAGTGAAAGTGTTGACCCTTTGTAGTGTGGTAGTGAAAGTGTTGACCCTTTGTAGTGTGGTAGTGAAAGTGTTAACCCTTTGTAGTGTGGTAGTGAAAGTGTTAACCCTTTGTAGTGTGGTAGTGAAAGGGTTAACCCTTTGTAGTCTGGTAGTGAAAGTCTTGACCCTTTGTAGTGTGGTAGTGAAAGTGTTAACCCTAGTGTGGTAGTGAAAGTGTTGACCCTTTGTAGTGTGGTAGTGAAAGTGTTAACCCTAGTGTGGTAGTGAAAGTGTTGACCCTTTGTAGTGTGGTAGTGAAAGTGTTAACCCTTTGTAGTGTGGTAGTGAAAGTGTTAACCTTCTGTAGTGTGGTAGTGAAAGTGTTAACCCTTTGTAGTGTGGTAGTGAAAGGGTCAAATATCTTCTCATATGTCATTTATTTCTCTAACTATAGTCCTGTCCATCTAACTCCTGTAGTCTAGTCCTCAGACAATTAATTAGCTGAGCAACACACACACACATACGTTTTTTTTTATTACGTTTTTGATTTTTTTTACATTCAAAGATATGACATTGGACAAAACACTGACATACTGAATAACTAAACAATATTAGACAACACAAAACTTGACATAAAACATAATATACAACAGAATATTACAAATTTAAAAGAAAACAAATGGGGGGGGGTGCAAAACAAAAACTATATAGATGCATCATCAAACCTATAATTAAAATCTGATCTTCTAAAGATGCAGGGTTCATCAAGTCCATGATCCTATATTCACATACATCACACATAGAGCCTCTCAGTCAGACGCAGCCTGCAGCAGGGAGGGGGTTCAGGCTCTCTGTGCTTCTGATGCCCTCATGTTTCCTCCCCCCCCCCCCGCAAGGTGGTTCCCCGCCCTGGGGCTGACGGACCGAACAAAAGAGACTAATCACTGCCGATAAAACAATCCCATTGGACGATGTGACGCGTGTGTGTGTGTGTGTGTGTTGTGTGTGTGTGTGTGTGTGTGTGTGTGTGCGTGCGTGCGTGCGTGCGTGCGTGCGTGCGTGCGTGCGTGCGTGCGTGCGTGCGTGCGTGCGTGCGTGCGTGCGTGCGTGCGTGTGTGTGTGTGGCGACGAGACGGACAGGAGCTGTACACGAGGAGAAGAACTGAGACGTGCCCGTCGTCACCGTCCTGCCACACCGGAACACAAGTGGATGAAAACCTCTGTTTACTACAAACCTCCCAAACCTCATTACGCCAATTTTTTATATATTGTTGATTAGCCCCCTTCTTGCCCCGATCGACTGTTGTGAGCTACGATGACTGCTGGAAGTGGACATTATTTGTTTGTGCAAGAAATGTCCAAAGAATGATGATGATGATGATGATGATGATGATGATGATGATGATGATGATGATGATGATGATGATGATGATGATGATGATGACGATGATATTAATAATGTTGTTGTGGTTGTCGGTAATGATGATGATGTTTTTGATGATCTTATTGATGATGATGTTGTTGTTTTTGTTGTTGATGATGATGATGATGATGATGATGATGAGGGCATTGATGGTATTCACGATAACGATGACTGATGATCCTCGTGCCTGTAATGATGATGACGACGATGATGATGTCATTGTGTTGACCCTCAGGCCAACGCCGGTGTACCATATGTAGGCTATAGACAAGGAACATGAGCACTGTGTTGGCCACTGTGTGTATATGGCATAATTATGATATGTAGCATGTTCATTCAGGAATTAGCTATTCGATTGATCGATCGATCGATCGACTGACTGATGGAGAGAACGATTATACCGCAGGAAACGAATTTAATTTCAGTAAATGACGTGAACTGAGTTGTCGGTGTTATAAACCAGGTGTTTCACTCCACGACGAGCCTCCTTCACTGTGGTGGTGGTGGTGGTGTCCCGTCACTTCTAGGGGTGTAATGATGCGACCTCACAGCGATTCGATTTCTATTACGATTTTTCAGGCAACGATTCAATGCATCATGAAATCTCTTCATTTGACCACGATTCGATTCGATTCGATACATTTTCGAAAAATGTTCCATTAATTTTCTATCAGTTAATTCCCCCAAAAAATTTGAATATACAAATGTGGGGAAACTGATTCACTCAGCATGAATGGACTATATAGGTCAATAAAAACAATACACAAGTTATAATTTTTTTGTTGATTAATTTAGATTATAATCGATTCTAACATATTCAAATCGACGCGTCAAATCAAACACATTAGAATCGATGCAATTTCGATTAATCGATGCATCGTTACACCCCTAGTCACTTCCGATCCAATCAATTCAGAATATAGCGCCAGCGACTGCAGTTCACGTAGTAATGATAGGGCATTCACTTTTGAGCCATTTTAGTCTAGAGTGTGGACGTGAGAACCTTTTATATAAATAAATAAACTAATCCACTTCCTGAACTGAGCAATGCATTAAAAAGTGAATTTATAGCACCGCCGGTGCGCAGTCACCTTCTATGCTGTAACTCAGAGTTCACAAGGAGGGGGGAGGGAGGGGGGTGATGCACCAAGCGAATATGTACAGTCCTTTTTTAATATATATATATATACTTATAACTTGACATACATTTATCTCTGTACTGTATTTGAGCGTAGAACACGTCCTCAGTGGTGCCCAGATAATTATGTATATCATCACGCCAAGGTGACGAGGGGTGTAGTAAAGTTCTCGCTGCAAAAAAATTATGATGTCTTCCCTGAAAATGTAAATGATGTCGTGTCACAGGAGCGCTGGTACCGGGCCTGCTCTGTGCTTCGCCGCTGTCTTCGCTCAAGGAGACCGGAGCCCGGTGTAGCATGTCGGAGGCATAAACATGGCAGCACCAGACGGCTGCAAGCCCCAGTCCCTGAGCTCCGAGGATGAAACCCTGTCTCGCCGCAGAGAGAGGAAGGAGAAGGAGGAATTTGTATCTGGATGCTATTTATGTATTTACATAAAGTTATTTGCATATTTATCGAAACAGACTCATAAAGATGATTATTGCTGTAAGCCCCGGAGCGAGGCGTATAACATCTGACCTGTGACGGGGAGCTTAATAAAGTGTTATTATTATTATTCTGATGAGGATGGATTTATTGTGAGAGTGCGGCCCGGGGCCTGTTGCTGCTGGTCGGTTCGTGGGAACACCGGGCCGATCAACAACAGAGACATTTTGATTTGTTGTTTGGTAACCGGATCCATGTTGTGTGGCCGCTCTGGAGGACGGCGCGGGTTCGTCCGAGGTAGGGGTTAGCTTCTCTCTCTCTCTATCTCTCTCTCTCTCTCTCTCTCTCTCTCTCTCTCTCTCTCTCTCTCTCTCTCTCTCTCTCTCTCTCTCTCTCCTTCTCCTCACAACTCCCAGTCCGGTTCTGAAGGAAGTCCAGTTGCGAAGCCAAGGCACGCTACCACCGGGACACAGGGACAGGACCCGGGAAGAGAGAGAGAGGACCAGAACCCGGAAGGTAACGGATGGATGGGAATGATGTTTCCCTTTAAGTTGTGGAACTATATTGGCCGCAATCAAAGGTTCCATCGTCCTGGGGCACAAAGTGATTTGACAGCCCGTGCTGTGATAGTGTTTCATGTGTGTGTGTGTGTGTGTGTGTGTGTGTGTGTGTGTGTGTGTGTGTGTGTGTGTGTGTGTGTGTGTGTGTGTGTGTGTGTGTGTGTGTGTGTGTGTGTGTGTGTGTGTGTGTGTGTGTGTGTGTGTGTGTGTGTGTGTGTGTGTGTGTGTGTGTGTGTGTGTGTGTGTCTGTGTGTGTCTGTGTGTGTGTGTGTGTTCTGTGTGTGTGTGTGTGTGTGTGTGTGTGTGTGTGTGTGTGTGTGTGTCTGTGTGTGTTCTGCATGTGTGTGTGTCTGTGTGTGTTCTGCGTGTGTGTGTCTGTGTGTGTGAGGGAGGTGTGGATCAGTCATGGCCTGTTCATAAGTAGCCAATAGCTCGACCTGCCGATAAGGTTCTGGCAGAGGCACCGTGGCTTGTTTAAGATCACAGGGGCTGGGAGACAAGAGGAGGGAGAGAGGGATAGAGAGAGAGAGGGATAGAGAGAGAGAGGGGGAGAGAGAGAGAGTGAACTATGACTCACGACACGATGGAGGAGTGAGGAAACATTTCAACACGTGGAGAAAAGGTCACACCAGCAAGCTGCTTCATCCGTCACCACTTTGCTTCTCCCTCCCTGCGTCTCGCTCTCTCCTCGTCCACTGCCTACGACCGGCCTCTCTGTGTGAAAACTCTAAAACTCTTCCTCTGACCATCCCTCTCTTTCTCTCTACCGTGTGCAACGTGTCTCTCTCTCTCTCTCTCTCTCTCTCTCTCTCTCTCTCTCTCTCTCTCTCTCTCTCTCTCTCTCTCTCTCTCTCCGTCTGCTGGATACAGATTTATTTGATTCCCACCTAACCCCATAAATCTCTCTCTAGTTACATAAAGAAGGCCTTTTCTGAAACGGCGCTGAGTTTGAAAAGCTCAGATTCTCAATTTTTTTTTTTTTTTTTTACGGTTCCCTGGCACCTCTGTGCCTCCCGCCCTTCCTTCCTGTCGTTCATCTGTTCTCTAAATAAATTCTTCTGCTCCACCTTTCCACCATTTCACTCCTGTCCGAGTCACTGAACGTTGCGAGAAAATAAACCCCCCTCTTCCACATCGGCCGGTTAAGATGTTTACCCCACGTTGAGTGAACGACATGGAAATCAGTATTCGGTGACTATAGCGTTCCAGATAGTCCCTCGCCAGTGAAGTATCAGCGAGGTCGTTAAGAGTGGAGTTTGCGCGGTCGGGAGGGTGTGTGACGTGTCAGCAGGGTGTCAGGAGGGTGTGTGACGTGTCAGGAGGGGGTCAGGAGGGGGTCAGGAGGGTGTGTGACGTGTCAGGAGGGTGTGTGACGTGTCAGGAGGGGGTCAGGAGGGGGTCAGGAGGGTGTGTGACGTGTCAGCAGGGTGTCAGGAGGGTGTGTGACGTGTCAGGAGGGGGTCAGGAGGGGGTCAGGAGGGTGTGTGACGTGTCAGGAGGGTGTGTGACGTGTCAGGAGGGGGTCAGGAGGGGGTCAGGAGGGTGTGTGACGTGTCAGCAGGGTGTCAGGAGGGTGTGTGACGTGTCAGGAGGGGGTCAGGAGGGGGTCAGGAGGGTGTGTGACGTGTCAGGAGGGTGTGTGACGTGTCAGCAGGGTGTCAGGAGGGTGTGTGACGTGTCAGGAGGGGGTCAGGAGGGGGTCAGGAGGGTGTCAGGAGGGGGTCAGGAGGGTGCGTGGCGTGTCAGGAGGGGGTCAGGAGGGGGTCAGGAGGGTGCGTGACGTGTCAGGAGGGGGTCAGGAGGGTGTGTGACGTGTCAGGAGGGGGTCAGGAGGGGGTCAGGAGGGTGCGTGACGTGTCAGGAGGGGGTCAGGAGGGTGTGTGACGTGTCAGGAGGGGGTCAGGAGGGGGTCAGGAGGGGGTCAGGAGGGGGTCAGGAGGGGGTCAGGAGGGGGTCAGGAGGGGGTCAGGAGGGTGCGTGGCGTGTCAGGAGGGGGTCAGGAGGGGGTCAGGAGGGTGCGTGGCGTGTCAGGAGGGGGTCAGGAGGGGGTCAGGAGGGTGCGTGGCGTGTCAGGAGGGGGTCAGGAGGGGGTCAGGAGGGTGCGTGGCGTGTCAGGAGGGTGTCAGGAGGGGGTCAGGAGGGTGTCAGGAGGGTGTCAGGAGGGTGTCAGGAGGGTGTCAGGAGGGTGTCAGGAGGGGGTCAGGAGGGTGCGTGGTGCGTCAGGAGGGTGTCAGGAGGGGGTCAGGAGGGTGCGTGGCGTGTCAGGAGGGGGTCAGGAGGGGGTCAGGAGGGTGCGTGGTGCGTCAGGCGCGTGGTTGGCGCGTGCAGCCCTTGCCGTCGGGCCCCAGAGTGAAGCCGGCCTCGCAGCGACAGTGGGAGGAGCCGCGGCCGTTGTGACAGACGTGCTGACAGCCTCCATTCTGCTCCTGACACTCGTCTATGTCTGGAATCACACACACACAGTGTATACTGTATATACTGTTTACTTTTACTCTTACTCATATATATATATATCAAGTCAAGAGTTTTATTTGACACGGCATACAAGTATACAATGAAATGCGGGGGGTCTTGCCTGCAACGATGTGCATAATACAATAGTAATATATAATAGAATCCAATAGAACGACGATTATATATATACTATATAGTATTTAGATTATTAACTTGTATTGCCTATATTTATTGTAACGTATAATACAACCAGTACAATAATATTAAGAGTTAATTATATTGTTACACTGTTTTAGATACAGGTATGGGGTAATAGCAAAAAAAAAAAAAAAAAAAAAAACATTATGGCAATAAAATTAGGCAATAAAATGTTGTCTGAATATACAAATATGAGTAAAAAATAAACAGTGTAAACAATATAATGAACTCTGAATATAATATAATGAGAACAATAAACAGTGTAAACAATATAATTAACTCTGAATATAAAATAGTGAGAACAATAAACAGTGTAAACAATATAATAGGGAGGTGTAGTCTGACGTCACTGGTTGTTTACATTTACATTTACATTTAGTCATTTAGCTGACGCTTTTATCCAAAGCGACTTACAAGTTCTGTACGACAAGCCATCAGGAAGGGCACAACTCTATCAGCTGAGTAACAATATTCATCAGAGTGTTGAGTGCTACAGTGTAGGTTAGTTTATTAGGACACGTGCATGACAGTACGGTTAGTTAGGGTTAGATATTTTTTCTTTTTCTTTTTTTAATTCAGATAATGGTTGAAGAAGTGCGTCTTTAGTCTACGGCGAAAGATTGGACGTGTTTCGGCTGTCCTAACTGGGGTGGGTAGTTCATTCCACCATTGTGGGGCAAGGACTGAGAATAGGCGACTTCTCTTTGATGACCCTCCCGGAGCTCGGATAGGAGTGGGTCTGAGGCGGCCAGAAGATGCAGAGCGTAGGGGTCTTGAGGGTGTGTTCCACCCGTATAGGGATTTATCATTGGGAAAATGTATACTATTGTAACAATTCTGCCGCATGAATATTGAAAAGCTTTCCATTTTTGCACAAAATGAGTTCCCTTCTATCACTACCATTATTGTTTAAGCATTTTTGGTTGAAATAAAATGTGGCGATTTCATTTTATGATTAATTGCGAATATTTTCACGTTGAGCTATAGATTGTAGAGATGAATAAGCACAGAAAGGTACACCATGCAAATGTCAATGCTTTATTGGTTTCAAACGAGACAATTTAGAAATGGACAATGGGGAAATACATTGCGTTGGACAGAGGGTGGAACACGAAAAACGGCAATGACGTAACCACCACACCTCCCTATTAACTCTGAATATAAAAATATGAGAAAAATCAACAAAGGCGATATGGTAGAAAGGAGGGACGTTAGGACGTAGGACACACGCAGGGGCGGAGCTTCCTACAGGCGATATAGGCGGTTGCCCCCAGAGGGGGGGCGCCAAAAAAAAAAGATACAAAAATATCTTTTTATTTTATTTTATTTTTTAAATATTTTTTTTTTGTTGCTCTGTGCAGTTTTGGCGCCCCCCCTCTATATCTGCAACCATTATTTTTACATAAAAAAAAATTCTAACATAAGGGGAAATGAGCCAAAAATCTAAAACGTCGGTCTGAGCCTCAGCTTTAGGTGTTCACAGTCAGAACATGCTAGAGCGCTGTGCATTGATGGGTATCGGTCAAGTGTTTATAGAATTGAGCGTTGAGGAAAGAAAGACTAACGTTAGAGAACTATGAAGAGGCAAAAGCCATCCGGCCATCCAGTATAAAAAGAGAAGAAAAGAAGAAGACGAGAAACGTGCCAAGATGCAGTGGTGAACCTCGCCTAGGGCGCCAAATGTGCTAGGTCCACCCCTGAGGACACGTGACACGTCCTACCTACCCACACACTGTTGACCGTCATCCATCTGGTATCCCGGGACACAGCCGCAGGAGAAGGAGCCCTCTGTGTTCTCGCACACCTGGCTGCACTCGTCCAGTCCAGAGGAACACTCATCCACATCTACACACGGTCGGCCAGATAGGGGGGTTTAGACACGAGCGTTCAACCTGATCATTGTGCTCTCTGGGGAAGAAGAAAAACCTTCTTTCCATGTTACTCCAGTTGTTTCATAGTCTAAAAAGAATCCATGCCGACACCCTCTATACACACACACACACACACGCAGACACACATACGCACGCACACACACGCAAACGCACGCAAAATAATGTTTATTGACGTTAGAAATGTGTATGGATATTCATTCTGAATTTTCAACATTTGTTTTGAATATTTATCACACATGAAATTCCGTGTGCATGAGCGGTCAACCGC
>NC_140173.1:58447476-58448993 GCF_963971535.1 Notolepis coatsorum | reverse complement strand
AACTTTTTTTGGTCATTAATTCACCTTTAAAATAATTCCATCATGGTCAGTGGCACGGATCACAGTACAACTGCAAAGTGTAGTGTAGTGTGTGTGTGTGTGTGCGTGTGTGTGTGTGTGTGTGTGTGTGTGTGTGTGTGTGTGTGTGTGTGTGTGTGTGTGTGTGTGTGTGTGTGTGTGTGTGTGTGTGTGTGTGTGTGTGTGTGTGTGTGTGTGTGTGTGTGTGTGTGTGTGTGTGTGTGTGTGATGCTTGCATGTGAGTAGAGTCAGCTTCAGTGGTTCTGATCAAAGCGTGACCACATTGGTAGCACTGACCCGATACACACAGAATAACCCTGTACTAGGAATGTGCTGATATCACCTTTTCATGATACCAATTAGGAGCATACCTACTGTAATACAAGATATTGACTGATACTGAGTAATGAGCCTATAGCTACATACTTAGCTATGTACTTAACCATTTCACTGCCGCACTACCAAAACGGTTAACCCTTTCACCCTGCCTCAGATAGATCCGCTATCAGTTCTATCTTTAATCTTTTAAAATGTTCAGTTGCTATCGCATGCACTCATCTGTGTTTCACTACACACATGGGTGCATGCTTACCAACTGTTCGCCTGTTTTTAATGCAACATGCAACACTACTATCACCGACATCTAAGAAGGGAGATCCCCCCTTAAATGGCCCTTCTAAGGGTTCTCTCCTCCACATTGCCTGTGGTGCATTTTTTCCTATTGCTAAGTTTGAGTGAGTTTTTCCTTAACTTCGCGTGGGGTATGTCTGGAGTGTTGCATTTATTTATTTGCATTTATTTTAAATTTATTGGACCTTATGGTGTTCTTGTTTTTTTCTTGACGTATTGTGTTGTTTCTTCTTGACTTGTTTAAAGAAGACGTGTCTCTGTTAAGCACTTTGAGCTGCATTCTGTGTATGAAAGGTGCTATATAAATGAAGATTATTATTATTATTATTATTATTATTTCACTGCGACAATACACTGCCATGCGACAGCCGGTTAACCCTTTCACTGCCACACGACCGTCGGTTGTGTGATAGTAAAGGGTTAACATTCTGTCATGTGGCAGTGAAAGGGTTAACAGTGTAAACATACATGTAGGGAGATCTAGCATCCTTCAGGGTGCAGAGAAATCCAGAAAGCATTATGTTTCATATGGCTCTTGATATTGAATGTACTTACTGTAGTTCTTGGTGTTTTAGCTTGGCCTGGTATCCCTGTGCCGTACTTTACTGTACTGTATGTCTGTGTGTCTGTGAACAACTCCCTCCTCTCACCCCAGTGGGACACTCAGAGCCTGACTCAGTCAACACCTGATAAACAGGTATGTTAGTGGCATGAGAACCATGTCCCCTTTCACTGGTCCAAGGAGAGGGAGAGGAGAGGAGGAGAGAGGGAGAGGAGAGGAGAGGATGAGAGAGGGAGAGGAGAGGAGAGGAGAGGAGAGAGAAAGAGAGAGGGAGAGGAGAGGATAGGAGAGAGGGAGAGGAGAGGAG
>NC_140173.1:58419976-58439976 GCF_963971535.1 Notolepis coatsorum | reverse complement strand
TGGTCAATCCTCCTTTCAATTTGCTGCTCCCAGCAGTTGGAATGAGATGCAAAATACTTTGAAAATGGACAAATTGATCCCCCTCACTACTTTTAAGGACTCTATCACAGAGTTGTTTACACACACCTGCAACCGTCACCCAGCCTTTTAACTGTGTCTGTTCTACTTCATGTATTCCATACCCTGTAATTGTATTATGGCCCTTACATCTGTGATGTACTGTACAGTATGTATCGTCTGTCTCTTTTCTATTTAATTTTATTTAATTGTATTGCCTTGTCCCCTTTCCCTGTTACCCTTCAAGAGGCCCTTTTGTCCTCTCGCTAAGACCGTCATTGTAAATACGAATTTGTTCTTAATTGACCTGCCTGGTTAAATAAAGGTTAAATAAATAAATAACAAAAATTAAACAGCAAGAAAATCTTTGGAAAATGGCCTCGGAGAATGCAGCCGATGTACCATGTAGTAAATTGAAAAAGAAAGAAAAAAACAACAACTCAATAACGACGGTATGGTCCTTCAAAATAGGTAACATTTTCCATTAACGCTCTTGAATCATGTCATCCCGTCACAATGTGAACCAATCCAATATCGTTATCCAAATTCCCTTGGTAGCATAACCCAAGCTATCTCAGTGTCACTGCAACGACATTCTGTTGATCAGAACGTCCGACCCAATGCATGTTAAACTCTGTGTGATTCGTGTGCGCTGTAAAATATGACAAGCTTAACAAGTAATTTGAAGTTAGTCTTTTTGAAGTATTAACACTTGTTACGTTTATTTATATGTATTTTCAGTAAAAAAAAAAAAAAAAAAAATGATGTTACTACACTGATAGGCTAACGCTGCTGGCTTCAAGACATGATGACATGCAACTTGTTCCCATGCGTCTACTTGGTGGAAATATCTGGAAATAGCTTTCACAATTAATTACTCGTGATTTTCCATTGAAACAAGTTACATCATAGCGAAACAAGTGACATTTCTTCAAACCATCAGAATTATTTGCCAGTACAATAAGACAATATGACAAAAATAAAGACAAATAAAAACATTTGTTAATCTCGTATTTTTTTGTAATATGACCCTATCGTATTGTAAAACCCAGCTCTGAGTTGTCAGAAGAATCATTAGCAAACAGAACACAGCAGAGAGAGTGTGAGGACATTATCAATATCCATCCAACAAAAATCCAAGGGGAAGCCATTCGCGTTCCACCGTATCCCCCAATCGACACGGGTCGTACATCGGTTATTTCATGCTCCGATTCCTGGCACAAAAAAAACGTCTCTTTGAGTGAAGCAACCGGAGTCGTTTGAGGCCGTGTTTAATGTCGTGGTATATACAGGTGGCCTTCATGGTCGGGCTCCAACTCCCTAGCGAACTTGTGAAACGGCGTCATGGGCCTAGTTTGATGTTGTATGTCGGGTGGAATGCGTGTGGAGGGATTGAAGAAATATCTAACACTTGTCTCAGTGAGGGAACTGAGGGAGATCTGCACGTACACACACGCACACACGCACACACACACACGCACACAATGCACAATGTGTGTTTGTGCATAATGTGGTGGGGGGGGGGGGGGGGGATTTTCGGTGTAGTTATCCTATATAGGTTTAAGAGGGGAGGTCGCTTATAAGCCTTTGGGCTTTTTGACCTTTCCTGCACATTTGAACTGTTCTTCTTTTACTTATTTTTATTCCAGAATGTATGTTTGTAAGTGCAAATAACAATAAACAGACACACCCACAGCTCCAGAAGTCTGCGTGGGTTCTCTGGCCAGCGCTTTCCTGTCGTGATCTCACTGATGAATATGGATGAGAGTGATAGGTGCCGTGCCGCTGTGCTCGGTGGTCACGGCGCTGGGTGGGGGGGGGGCGGGGTTGAGTCCTGGTAGTCCCAGGGGGGGGGGGGGTTATCTGCCACTCAACATGCTGCTGTTGACATGTTGGAGGAGCTCAATGGTTTTGCCCTTTCGGGGTCATCTTTAGCGTCAAATGATTTGGTCAGGTTTCATCAACAGTTTGAACAAACATGCAGCAGTGAGACAAGAACGGGACATTTTGTTTTGAAAAAAGATAACAGTTTGAGTGCTTTACAATATGAGGTACCGGGAGGAATGTTTTTTTCTTTTCTCCAGTTATTTTCCATAACTTCTCCAGGCTTGGAAACACAGTTTTCCATATTCCGTGGCTTTTCCAGGTGACAGTAGGAACCCTGCTTCATAGTTCCCCAAGGGGATCCATAAAGGAATATCTTATCGTATCAACTAAACTACGATATCAAATAAACTCCACCTCTTTTTCTTTTCTTTTTCTTTTCTACACTGTACATCTTCCCGCCACAATGTACTTTATTTTATGTGAGTGATTGGTACGTGGTTCTCAGACCACGACCCATGCAAGATGTATCTGAGGTTTGGAGACAAATGAACAACCCTGTGAAAACACTGGTAAGGTCATGTTGATTTGGATGATAGAGCCATCATTTAAATTCGGTTCATGAACTGAACTTTCTGTTCTGATTATTGCTTTCTTCATGCACATTCATTCTTTCTTAGAATCCTCATATCGCATCTAATTCCATCTTCCACTTCCAGTTACTTTATGAATAAAACCGTGTGTGTGTGTGTGTGTGTGTGTGTGTGTGTGTGTGTGTGTGTGTGTGTGTGTGTGTGTGTGTGTGTGTGTGTGTGTGTGTGTGTGTGTGCGTATGTGTGCGCGCGTGCATGCATGTGTGTGTGTGTGTTTGTTTATGGTATGAACTCTACTCTTGTATTATTCATAGGTAACAGAACGCAACGTAGCATCTGAGGCAGATGGTCTGGCATATGCTCCACAAGTCCATCGCATTGTTGGGCTCGCTCACACACACAGACACACACACACACACACACGCACACGCACACACACGCACATGCACACACGCAACCCCCGAGCTTAGAGACTCCGTGTTCCTCAGCATCCAGACAAGCCCAGAATAAGAACCAGAGAGGAGGGTAAACATGTCAGCGTGGTTAGAAACACAGATGAGGCCTGTAATGAACGTTCTCGGTGGCCAGCGGAGGTCCGTGTGCCGCACTGTATGTAAAACACTGCGGCGTGGCGCGGCCACCGCTGCACCTAATGACTTGGCCTCGATCCAGGTCCTGCTCAGATTGAGTGGCAGGCGATGATGACGTGACGGCTCCACGGGGGGGCGTGACGGGAGTCGCTTCGGAACCCCTTAGCTCCCAGCGGGGGCATGCTCCCTGCGTGGGGTTTCTTTTGCAGTCTACAGGGGCGCCGGGAACCAAGAGACGACACATAGCAGTGGGGAGGGTTGGGGGGGGGGGGGGGGGGGGGGGGGCGGTGGGAACAGGACCGTGACCGAGTGATGAAACAGAGGGGTCCGTGTTTATTTTTCTAATTGGGGTGAAGAAGAAAACGAAGAGGAAGAAGAAGAAAAAGAGGAAGGAGATAGTTCCGTGAAAAGTTTTGCTCCCGAGAGTTTCTGTACAAATCCCCGTCACCCTCGGAGTGGCGAACGATGGAGGACGGCGGCGGAGGAGGAGGAGGAGAGGAGAGGTGGGAAGGTTCCGTTAGCGGAGAGGACAGCGGCGGGCGGCGGCTACAGAGGTCCGGTCTGGAGGTAGATGGCAGAGAGGAGAGGCAGCGCAGAGAGAGACAGAGGCCAGAGAGAGAGGCCGGTCCACCGTCGGACCCCCGAGGATCTCGTCCCCCCAAAGTAAGCCACCTGGGCTGCAGAGAGAGGCACAGACAGGGGGGGGGGGTTATGGATGTTAGGAAGTGCAGGCAGGGGGGGTACAGAGAGGAGCCACGGTCATCCCTCTCTAAGCCTCGGTTTAAGAACCACACATGCATTAAAGGCATCTTAATACAGCTTAAGGCAACTCGCTCTCCAGCCGTTGTCTTTGTTCCCCTGAGCTCGATAAGCCCGCTAAGTCTAACCCGGGCCGGGGTCCTACTCACTCACCCACACAGGCCGAGCCGTCGTCGTTGGGCTCGAAGCCCTGGTTGCACCTCTTGTTGGCGCGACACTTATGGCTGCCGTAGGTGTTGGTGCAGACGGGGCGGTCGATGGGGCAAACAGAGGGGAACTGGGTGCACTCGTCTTTATCTGGGATGGGGGGGGGGGGGGGCGATGGAGAAGGAGGGTGGGGGGGGGGGTGCGGGGGCAGGGACGAGGAGGTAGAGGGAGGAGGGAAATGACGGCAAGGACAAATTCACAAGGAGAAATCAATAGAGAGAGGTGGACATATAGGTATTGACCATATTCACACGGTGGCCATTTAGCTCGGATCCGGAATTCCTGGGAAACCCATCCTGAGCAGCGTGACATACGACGAGCAAAATGGCCACTGTGTGAATATGGCCAATGGAGTAGCGTGACATAAATGGTTGTTTATGGAGACCCTTTGGTTGACTTTGTCTCTCATTCCACAATGTTCCCCTGGTGATGTGATCACAATGAAACACAGGAAAAAGCTGTTCTCTGTGCTCTAACAGCTGTCCCAAAAAAGCCCACGCGCAACGGAAGGCAGGTGACCTCGCTAACTTACACCTGCGCTACCAAGGCAACAGGCTGTCAGTTTGCATCCGGGAGGGGTTGAAGTTTAGCTCTGTGTGCACGAGGCTTTTTCTACAGCGGGGAAGAAGCTGTTAGCTAGTGCAGAGACGTGCAGAGAATATCACGTTTCTCTTAATTCATTGTGATCCAGAAGGAATTCATTGTGAGACAGGAAACAAGAGCCCCTGACACATCATCAAGGTTAAGTCTACTTTATAAATAACCACTTTCGTCCAGGAGGCCCCCTCTTTGTTCCTATTTAATGGGCCGCTTTAGAGCCGGCGGGAGGCACACTGGAGCCTGCATAGCCTTGCTCTGAGATATGGAGATAAGGTACGGGTACAGTAGGTAAACGGGAATGGAGGGAAAGGGGGGATGGGGGAGGTGAAGGAGATGAAAGGGAGAGATGTAGAAGAGGAGGGAGGCAGGAAAGACTTGGGGGGGTTAGGAGGAGGTGTCCAACACACATGGGGGGAGGGGGATAAAGAGGTTGACAGACATGAAGGAGGGTCCGAGGTCAAATATAGTCTCATCAACGTACCTGTGCACCGGCCATTCTCGTTAATTTCAAACCCATGGCCACACTGCAAAAGATAAGAAGTATGTAAGGTCAACGTAGGGGGAAAAAAACACACAATGTTAATCCATCCAATTGCTAATCTAAGTTTGAAAAAACAGCAGTACGTAAATACGTAAATAAATAACAATGCTGTTTACAAGTTTTTTTTTTACAGTGATTTTTACAGTGTTGTTGAAATGGTAGCCTTACTTTGAGAATTGATATCAAGTCCCGCCCTCTTTTCTTGATCCTCCGTCAGACAAACTTTGTTTGCAACAGATGTGATTGGAGGATCAAGAAGAGAGGGCGGGGCCTGAGATAGGTCCATTGACCGTGAGAAGACATGAACATAAAGTGGGGTACAGTACCTCTATCCTGACCGTCGGCGTGGCCTCCTCCTCATCTCTGGGGTAGGGGATCTCCAGGACTGAGTTGATCTCTGAGGGCTCCAGAGGTCTGGCCATTGACCGACCACTTGGCCAGTACACCTCCAGGCTGGTGGCCACATCCTTACCTGCTCAAAGCACAGAAGATTCATACGTCTAGGAAGCATGTGAAATTTACACTGATATCAATATTTGGCGTCCTACATTTACATGTCCTAGTCATTTAGCTGATGCTTTTATCCAAAGTCAGCAGGAAGGGTATACAACTCTGGCAGCTAAGGGCAAGTAAGATTGTCCGTCAAACGAACTTGAGTGCTAAAATCTTGAGTGCATAGTAGTATAGACATAATTAGCATAGTAGGTACATTACTTGTAGCCAAGGGCAAGGTGTGTTCCTTAGATTCCTTAGTAGCAAAGTGCATAATAGTGCATAATATTAAAATACAGCATATTCAAACCATCGGTCACAACGGCTGCTCGATTACAAAATTCAGTGTTTTGCAATATTTCTGCAAATCCTTACCACGTCAATTGCTTGGCAAACAATCAATTCCCCCCAAGACTCTTTCACCGTTTTTGTACCTGTCACAAAGCCTAAACGATCTCCCACAGTGTCTGGCAGAGGAGACCACCCCAGTCACAGCCAAGGAACCAGCATCTGGCTAATTTCCCAGCCTACTGTAGTGGTCCTTATATCCAAAGCTCAATGGGTCTCTCTTTATCTTTCTGCCTCTGATTCTCTCTCTCTCTCTGACACGCACAAGTACACACACACACACACACACACACACACACACACACACACACACACACACACACACACACACGAGCATGGCTCTTCTCCATCCATTAAGCATTTTAATCAGGCATAAAGAAGCCCCCTCCTTCTCTCTCTCTCTCTCTCTCTCTCTCTCTCTCTCTCTCTCTCTCTCTCTCTCTCTCTCTCTCTCTCTCTCTCTCTCTCTCTCTCTCTCTCTCTCTCTCTCGGTCCTTAATTAAAGTGACATTTCTAATGTAAACAAATCTCGGACTACCGTGCCAGACAGCCCTATAACGGAGCAGGTGTGTCTCCTCCGCTTAGCCAAAGGACATTTCACCTGTTCAGCAGCCGTGTGACGTGCTGTTAGCCGCTGGTTGGGTCTGTGTATATTCTGGTATATCAGAGGTATGAAAAGCCTTCTGCAAATGTAGCAGCCTGAAAATATTGTTTATTATTCAGAACTGCTGACTTGCCTTTTTATCTCCTCTTTCTGAACCAAGACAATCTAATTAGTTTCATTGATATTCGCACGAACAATGACACAAGCGTCTTCTTCTTCTATTACTGGATTCTGTTCTGCAGTCCTTTTCCCTGTGGAGCTAGTGGGCGACCAGCAGGGGGCGGTGGCAGGCAGAGAGTGTCGGGGAGAGATGGAAGGAGATATATGGGAGCGGAAGGAGAGAGATGTTCTCTTCGGCTTTGGACTTGACCGTGAACGGTCGCAGCCACAACGGGCGTGTGCTTTGGAATAGCCCCGTTGAAGAAGTGAAGCTGGAGAGCCCCGTGGGATAGCGACGGGTGATAGGACGTACTTTCTAGTTGAAGTGATACCCTAGAAGTACCAGCGATAACACTAACAGTATCGGGTTATATTAGTTACTGTGTGCGGTATAAGTAGCGTGCGGCTAATAACATATCTGAGTCCATAGTAGTCGGGTTATAGCAGTTACTGTGCCGGTATAGAGTGCGAGCCCAGATACGTGCGTGGACCTACAAACAGTCTGCTCCGGCCGTCAGCAGCTGTCTTCACCGGCGTTCTGCATCAGCTCTGCACCGGCTGTGAGCAGCCAGCACGGGAGTCGTCCCGTCCAGCAGAGGTCGTCATCGCCCAGCACACGCTCTCAGCCAGCACTGCCTCTCTGCCCAGCTCCGCCTGCTAGTGTCCTCGCCGAGAGTGCTCGACGCCATCTTGCCTTCCGGACAACAGTGGCGCGGCGAGGCGGCCATTTTGGATGAGTATAAACGAGCGTCTATGCTCCGGAGCCTTACACCGTATACAGTGTGGTGCTGCCCGCGGGCGAAGTTAACGTTGCTAACTATAGTTCATAAGGGGAACCCCAAACAATATATGCCGGCATTAGAATAGGGCTTTTGCAAGGTATTAGTGGGCCCACACTTTTGTTTTCTTTCCTTTCCTTTAAGTGTGATAACATGTGTGTTTAATAATATTTTCCCATCCAATTAACCCTTTCCCGGTGGGGAAGTTACAGACCTGGTGCATTATAATTAAAGCCTTTTGAGGTATTATTCTGGCCGTATAATTAAAGCCTTTTGAGGTATTATACAGGGTGAAGACCCAGACGTGGGTGATGAGTCAAACACAGTGAAGTATATTATCCCTGATATTAACCCAGAGGTGGGTGTATAATATACGTGTTTATGAGGTATTGAGTTACACACAGGAGCTATAGTAGGACTTCAGTCCATTCGACCACTCCTATTAAATAATTGTAACTGAACAGTACAATTAATATAAAGACTTCAATGGGGTTCTGTGTGCGTGTCCATTCCTGTGCCCAGTATTAACTCTTCCGGTGTGGGTAACGTTAATATAATTAACCCTTTCCTATTCCACCTTTCCCTCTTCATTGTAAGGTTTCTAGGGTCATTGAGGGAGGGTACTGCTTGCGGGGGGAACTCAGAGTATTTAATTACAATTCAGTCACGAGGTGTGGGAGGGTTTAAGGAGCAACTGGGGGGAGTGGGAGCGTGTTGGGGAGTACTGCTGACCGCCCTGCTACAGGGAAGGAAGACCAGAGTACCAGACCAGGTTGGTAAATCCCGGGCCCCATCCACTCACACTACCAGCCTCCAGTCGACGCCCCAGGCCCAAAGACGAGGGTGCAGTCAGACAGAGTTCTACTGTGTCCAGCTACCTCGTGACTGCCAGCAACCGTTCCCACGAAGCAGGGATAATCCACCCTGCTACACAAGCTTGGAGGTCTGTGTCTCTCCTGGTTCTCTGGTGTATCTCTGCCAGAAATACAAAGCCTTCGGCAATCTTGGAGGTCTGTTGTCTCCTGGTTCTCTGGTGTATCTCTGCCAGAAATACAAAGCCTTCGGCAATCTTGGAGGTCCGTGTGTCTCCTGGTTCTCTGGTGTATCTCTGCCAGAACTCTGAAGCCTTCTGCAAGCCTGAAGGTCTGTCTCTCCTGGTTATAATATCTATCTGGTGTATCTACAGCACCAGACCCCCTCTTCAAGCTTGGAGTTCAAACTATCTCTCCTGGTGAGAGACAATTTGTCCCTGATAATACTAAGAGAAATCAGCTGTTGCAATAGAATGTCTGGCTCTACGTGTGCTGCTCTCAGGCGGGGGGGGGGGGGGGGGGCGCCTCACTGACACAGAGCAGGACCGCAGGATTCGGAGCCAGGGAACAGAGACCAGGGACCACGGAGTGGGGGGCTGGCCCTGTGCTCCAGTTGGAATTGCCCACAGCTGAGTGTTCCTGGGGGGGGTGGGGGGGGGGGGGGGGGGGTGGGGGCTCTGAGCCAGGGAACTGGTTCCTCACACGGGGAAGCCTGGTTCCTTCCAGCTGCTGCGCCACCTGTCCCCATCTCTCCCCTCAGCGCTCCACAGCCCCTCCACCCCTCTCCTTCCTCCACCCCTCTCCTTCCTCCACCTCCGCCCGCCTCCCACTCAGCCGACTCGCTCCTCTCCCGTGGGCCTCCAATCAGGCGCGGGGTATTAAAGCGATGCTTTCCACATGCAGCTTCCCAGCACTCCTTCTTGTTGTTATACCGTGCCAAGATGACCGACAAGGTCTTTATTAACACAAACAGAAATTACTTTCAAACGTGGAACTCCCGACCAGTTCGAGAACAAAATGGACCTGTAAGAAACCTTTTTTTGGAGGGGAATTAAACAATAGAGCACACCTGGGACACCTATACACGTTACTCTCACTGACTGCCAATTGATGAGACACTTGGCTCTCTCTCCCACATACCCCATCACCTGTGGCTCGCCTTGGCCCAAGCCTACTCCCTCGTCCCCGCTTCTTCGCCACCCCATCCCGACTCCCCATAGTCAGGCCACCATCCGGGGTGGGGGGGCGAAGTCTCTGGGACCGGAGCAGGGTTTAGAGGCAGGGTATTTGGGGCAGGAGTACCTGGGAGCAGGGACTTTGGGGGCTAATGCAGGGTACAAAACAGGGGCTGGGCAACAGGCCATAGTAGGAACAGTGCGGGCAAGGGTGAGGGTGCAGAGCGCAAGGGCCAGGAACAGGACTAGGGCTGGGCTAAAGGCCACAGAGGCTGAGGCCAGGGATATGACCAGGGCTGCAGGCCACAGAGGCTGAGGCCAGGGATATGACCAGGGCTGCAGGCCACAGAGGCTGAGGCCAGGGATATGACCAGGGCTGCAGGCCACAGAGCCTGAGGCCAGGGATATGACCAGGGCTGCAGGCCACAGAGGCTGAGGCCAGGGATATGACCAGGGCTGCAGGCCACAGAGGCTGAAGCCAGGGTATGACCAGGGCTGCAGGCCACAGAGGCTGAGGCCAGGGATATGACCAGGGCTGCAGGCCACAGAGGCTGAGGCCAGGGATATGACCAGGGCTGCAGGCCACAGAGGCTGAGGCCAGGGATATGACCAGGGCTGCAGGCCACAGAGGCTGAGGCCAGGGATATGACCAGGGCTGCAGGCCACAGAGGCTGAGGCCAGGGATATGACCAGGGCTGCAGGCCACAGAGGCTGAGGCCAGGGATATGACCAGGGCTGCAGGCCACAGAGGCTGAGGCCAGGGATATGACCAGGGCTGCAGGCCACAGAGGCTAAGGCCAGGGATATGACCAGGGCTGCAGGCCACAGAGCCTGAGGCCAGGGATATGACCAGGGCTGCAGGCCACAGAGGCTGAAGCCAGGGTATGACCAGGGCTGCAGGCCACAGAGGCTGAGGCCAGGGATATGACCAGGGCTGCAGGCCACAGAGGCTGAGGCCAGGGATATGACCAGGGCTGCAGGCCACAGAGGCTGAGGCCAGGGATATGACCAGGGCTGCAGGCCACAGAGGCTGAGGCCAGGGATATGACCAGGGCTGCAGGCCACAGAGGCTGAGGCCAGGGATATGACCAGGGCTGCAGGCCACAGAGGCTGAGGCCAGGGATATGACCAGGGCTGCAGGCCACAGAGGCTGAGGCCAGGGATATGACCAGGGCTGCAGGCCACAGAGGCTGAGGCCAGGGATATGACCAGGGCTGCAGGCCACAGAGGCTGAGGCCAGGGATATGACCAGGGCTGCAGGCCACAGAGGCTGAGGCCAGGGATATGACCAGGGCTGCAGGCCACAGAGCCTGAGGCCAGGGATATGACCAGGGCTGCAGGCCACAGAGGCTGAAGCCAGGGTATGACCAGGGCTGCAGGCCACAGAGGCTGAGGCCAGGGATATGACCAGGGCTGCAGGCCACAGAGGCTGAGGCCAGGGATATGACCAGGGCTGCAGGCCACAGAGGCTGAGGCCAGGGATATGACCAGGGCTGCAGGCCACAGAGCCTGAGGCCAGGGATATGACCAGGGCTGCAGGCCACAGAGGCTGAGGCCAGGGATATGACCAGGGCTGCAGGCCACAGAGGCTGAGGCCAGGGATATGACCAGGGCTGCAGGCCACAGAGGCTGAGGCCAGGGATATGACCAGGGCTGCAGGCCACAGAGGCTGAGGCCAGGGATATGACCAGGGCTGCAGGCCACAGAGGCTGAGGCCAGGGATATGACCAGGGCTGCAGGCCACAGAGGCTGAGGCCAGGGATATGACCAGGGCTGCAGGCCACAGAGGCTGAGGCCAGGGATATGACCAGGGCTGCAGGCCACAGAGGCTGAGGCCAGGGATATGACCAGGGCTGCAGGCCACAGAGCCTGAGGCCAGGGATATGACCAGGGCTGCAGGCCACAGAGGCTGAGGCCAGGGATATGACCAGGGCTGCAGGCCACAGAGGCTGAGGCCAGGGATATGACCAGGGCTGCAGGCCACAGAGGCTGAGGCCAGGGATATGACCAGGGCTGCAGGCCACAGAGGCTGAGGCCAGGGATATGACCAGGGCTGCAGGCCACAGAGGCTGAGGCCAGGGATATGACCAGGGCTGCAGGCCACAGAGGCTGAGGCCAGGGATATGACCAGGGCTGCAGGCCACAGAGGCTGAGGCCAGGGATATGACCAGGGCTGCAGGCCACAGAGCCTGAGGCCAGGGATATGACCAGGGCTGCAGGCCACAGAGGCTGAGGCCAGGGATATGACCAGGGCTACTAGGGCTGAGGTGCCGGTTACCAGGCATGGAGTCCACCATTGTGGGGCTGGCGCTGGGCAGGGCCCCCAGAGGTGGCTGGGGAGGCTATAGCTGTAGCTGCTGGGGGCACTGAGGCTGGAGCCAGGGTCTGCTGTCGTGGCACTGGTGTTGGCCGGGAACCCAAGTGCTGCTAGCTGCTGGAGCACAGAGGCTGGGCACTCTTCTCCATCCTGGTTCTGGAAACCAGACCAGTCTAGAGCACAGAGGCTGGGCACTCTCTCTCCCTCCTGGTTCTGGAGACATTGATGCCACGTCCTCTTTGACGACACCTCCTCTTTGATGACACCTCCTCTTCTATGACACCTCCTCTTCGATGACACCTCCTCTTCAACAACACCTCCTCTTTGATGACACCTCCTCTTCTATGACACCTCCTCTTCGATGACACCTCCTCTTCAACAACACCTCCTCTTTGATGACACCTCCTCTTCGATGACACCTCCTCTTCAACAACACGTCCTCTTTGATGACACCTCCTCTTTGATGACACCTCCTCTTCGATGACACCTCCTCTTCGATGACACCTCCTCTTCGATGACACCTCCTCTTCGATGACACCTCCTCTTTGACGACACCTCCTCTTCGATGACACCTCCTCTTTGACGACACCTCCTCTTTGATGACACCTCCTCTTTGATGACACCTCCTCTTTGATGACACCTCCTCTTTGATGACACCTCCTCTTCGATGACACCTCCTCTTCGATGACACCTCCTCTTCGATGACACCTCCTCTTTGATGACACCTCCTCTTTGATGACACGTCCTCTTTGATGACACCTCCTCTTCTATGACACCTCCTCTTTGATGACACCTCCTCTTCAACAACACCTCCTCTTCGATGACACCTCCTCTTTGATGACACCTCCTCTTTGATGACACCTCCTCTTCGATGACACCTCCTCTTTGATGAAGTGTGACCCTGTTACTCTCTGCATTGGCAGCCTGTCTGTCTGTCTGTCTGTCTGTCTGTCTGTCTGTCTGTCTGTCTGTCTGTCTGTCTGTCTGTCTGTCTGTCTGTCTGTCTGTCTGTCTGTCTGTCTGTCTGTCTGTCTGTCTGTCTGTCTGTCTGTCTGTCTGTCTGTCTGTCTGTCTGTCTGTCTGTCTGTCTGTCTGACTACAGTGTCTATCTACCCACCACCAAGCTCCAGATTTACACACACACACACACACACACACACACACACACACACACACACACACACACACACACACACACACACACACACACACACACACACACACACACACACACACACACTTTCAAACGTGGAACTCCCGACCAGTTCGAGAACAAAATGGACCTGTAAGAAACCTTTTTTTGGAGGGGAATTAAACAATAGAGCACACCTGGGACACCTATACACGTTACTCTCACTGACTGCCAATTGATGAGACACTTGGCTCTCTCTCCCACATACCCCATCACCTGTGGCTCGCCTTGGCCCAAGCCTACTCCCTCGTCCCCGCTTCTTCGCCACCCCATCCCGACTCCCCATAGTCAGGCCACCATCCGGGGTGGGGGGGCGAAGTCTCTGGGACCGGAGCAGGGTTTAGAGGCAGGGTATTTGGGGCAGGAGTACCTGGGAGCAGGGACTTTGGGGGCTAATGCAGGGTACAAAACAGGGGCTGGGCAACAGGCCATAGTAGGAACAGTGCGGGCAAGGGTGAGGGTGCAGAGCGCAAGGGCCAGGAACAGGACTAGGGCTGGGCTAAAGGCCACAGAGGCTGAGGCCAGGGATATGACCAGGGCTGCAGGCCACAGAGGCTGAGGCCAGGGATATGACCAGGGCTGCAGGCCACAGAGGCTGAGGCCAGGGATATGACCAGGGCTGCAGGCCACAGAGGCTGAGGCCAGGGATATGACCAGGGCTGCAGGCCACAGAGGCTGAGGCCAGGGATATGACCAGGGCTGCAGGCCACAGAGGCTGAGGCCAGGGATATGACCAGGGCTGCAGGCCACAGAGGCTGAGGCCAGGGATATGACCAGGGCTGCAGGCCACAGAGCCTGAGGCCAGGGATATGACCAGGGCTGCAGGCCACAGAGGCTGAGGCCAGGGATATGACCAGGGCTACTAGGGCTGAGGTGCCGGTTACCAGGCATGGAGTCCACCATTGTGGGGCTGGCGCTGGGCAGGGCCCCCAGAGGTGGCTGGGGAGGCTATAGCTGTAGCTGCTGGGGGCACTGAGGCTGGAGCCAGGGTCTGCTGTCGTGGCACTGGTGTTGGCCGGGAACCCAAGTGCTGCTAGCTGCTGGAGCACAGAGGCTGGGCACTCTGACCAGGGCTGCAGGCCACAGAGGCTGAGGCCAGGGATATGACCAGGGCTGCAGGCCACAGAGGCTGAGGCCAGGGATATGACCAGGGCTGCAGGCCACAGAGGCTGAGGCCAGGGATATGACCAGGGCTGCAGGCCACAGAGGCTGAGGCCAGGGATATGACCAGGGCTGCAGGCCACAGAGGCTGAGGCCAGGGATATGACCAGGGCTGCAGGCCACAGAGGCTAAGGCCAGGGATATGACCAGGGCTGCAGGCCACAGAGCCTGAGGCCAGGGATATGACCAGGGCTGCAGGCCACAGAGGCTGAAGCCAGGGTATGACCAGGGCTGCAGGCCACAGAGGCTGAGGCCAGGGATATGACCAGGGCTGCAGGCCACAGAGGCTGAGGCCAGGGATATGACCAGGGCTGCAGGCCACAGAGGCTGAGGCCAGGGATATGACCAGGGCTGCAGGCCACAGAGGCTGAGGCCAGGGATATGACCAGGGCTGCAGGCCACAGAGGCTGAGGCCAGGGATATGACCAGGGCTGCAGGCCACAGAGGCTGAGGCCAGGGATATGACCAGGGCTGCAGGCCACAGAGGCTGAGGCCAGGGATATGACCAGGGCTGCAGGCCACAGAGGCTGAGGCCAGGGATATGACCAGGGCTGCAGGCCACAGAGGCTGAGGCCAGGGATATGACCAGGGCTGCAGGCCACAGAGGCTGAGGCCAGGGATATGACCAGGGCTGCAGGCCACAGAGCCTGAGGCCAGGGATATGACCAGGGCTGCAGGCCACAGAGGCTGAAGCCAGGGTATGACCAGGGCTGCAGGCCACAGAGGCTGAGGCCAGGGATATGACCAGGGCTGCAGGCCACAGAGGCTGAGGCCAGGGATATGACCAGGGCTGCAGGCCACAGAGGCTGAGGCCAGGGATATGACCAGGGCTGCAGGCCACAGAGCCTGAGGCCAGGGATATGACCAGGGCTGCAGGCCACAGAGGCTGAGGCCAGGGATATGACCAGGGCTGCAGGCCACAGAGGCTGAGGCCAGGGATATGACCAGGGCTGCAGGCCACAGAGGCTGAGGCCAGGGATATGACCAGGGCTGCAGGCCACAGAGGCTGAGGCCAGGGATATGACCAGGGCTGCAGGCCACAGAGGCTGAGGCCAGGGATATGACCAGGGCTGCAGGCCACAGAGGCTGAGGCCAGGGATATGACCAGGGCTGCAGGCCACAGAGGCTGAGGCCAGGGATATGACCAGGGCTGCAGGCCACAGAGGCTGAGGCCAGGGATATGACCAGGGCTGCAGGCCACAGAGCCTGAGGCCAGGGATATGACCAGGGCTGCAGGCCACAGAGGCTGAGGCCAGGGATATGACCAGGGCTGCAGGCCACAGAGGCTGAGGCCAGGGATATGACCAGGGCTGCAGGCCACAGAGCCTGAGGCCAGGGATATGACCAGGGCTGCAGGCCACAGAGGCTGAGGCCAGGGATATGACCAGGGCTGCAGGCCACAGAGGCTGAGGCCAGGGATATGACCAGGGCTGCAGGCCACAGAGGCTGAGGCCAGGGATATGACCAGGGCTGCAGGCCACAGAGGCTGAGGCCAGGGATATGACCAGGGCTGCAGGCCACAGAGCCTGAGGCCAGGGATATGACCAGGGCTGCAGGCCACAGAGGCTGAGGCCAGGGATATGACCAGGGCTACTAGGGCTGAGGTGCCGGTTACCAGGCATGGAGTCCACCATTGTGGGGCTGGCGCTGGGCAGGGCCCCCAGAGGTGGCTGGGGAGGCTATAGCTGTAGCTGCTGGGGGCACTGAGGCTGGAGCCAGGGTCTGCTGTCGTGGCACTGGTGTTGGCCGGGAACCCAAGTGCTGCTAGCTGCTGGAGCACAGAGGCTGGGCACTCTTCTCCATCCTGGTTCTGGAAACCAGACCAGTCTAGAGCACAGAGGCTGGGCACTCTCTCTCCCTCCTGGTTCTGGAGACATTGATGCCACGTCCTCTTTGACGACACCTCCTCTTTGATGACACCTCCTCTTCTATGACACCTCCTCTTCGATGACACCTCCTCTTCAACAACACCTCCTCTTTGATGACACCTCCTCTTCTATGACACCTCCTCTTCGATGACACCTCCTCTTCAACAACACCTCCTCTTTGATGACACCTCCTCTTCGATGACACCTCCTCTTCAACAACACGTCCTCTTTGATGACACCTCCTCTTTGATGACACCTCCTCTTCGATGACACCTCCTCTTCGATGACACCTCCTCTTCGATGACACCTCCTCTTCGATGACACCTCCTCTTTGACGACACCTCCTCTTCGATGACACCTCCTCTTTGACGACACCTCCTCTTTGATGACACCTCCTCTTTGATGACACCTCCTCTTTGATGACACCTCCTCTTTGATGACACCTCCTCTTCGATGACACCTCCTCTTCGATGACACCTCCTCTTCGATGACACCTCCTCTTTGATGACACCTCCTCTTTGATGACACGTCCTCTTTGATGACACCTCCTCTTCTATGACACCTCCTCTTTGATGACACCTCCTCTTCAACAACACCTCCTCTTCGATGACACCTCCTCTTTGATGACACCTCCTCTTTGATGACACCTCCTCTTCGATGACACCTCCTCTTTGATGAAGTGTGACCCTGTTACTCTCTGCATTGGCAGCCTGTCTGTCTGTCTGTCTGTCTGTCTGTCTGTCTGTCTGTCTGTCTGTCTGTCTGTCTGTCTGTCTGTCTGTCTGTCTGTCTGTCTGTCTGTCTGTCTGTCTGTCTGTCTGTCTGTCTGTCTGTCTGTCTGTCTGTCTGTCTGTCTGACTACAGTGTCTATCTACCCACCACCAAGCTCCAGATTTACACACACACACACACACACACACACACACACACACACACACACACACACACACACACACACACACACACACACACACACACACACACACACACACACACACACACACACACACACACACACACACACACACACACACACACACACACACACACACACACACACACACACACACACACACACACACATTGACAAATAGAGATACCCATCCCTAACTACATAGTTATGAGTTATAAGCAGACGTACCAAGGCCAAAGTGAGCGACAGGCTCCATCTCACACAGGTATCCTGAGCCTCCGTCGATGATGCGTGTGTGGGGGCCGCTCCTCTTGGTGTACACCACCACCTTAGCCCCTCTGGCAAAGGCCCCGAACTGGGTACGAGGAATCACACGCAGCCAGGAGTTGTTGGCGCCCTGAGAGACAAGAGGGAGAACAGAAAGGAGAGAGGAGAAGATTAGACCATAGATTCAATGACTGACGCAGACTAAGGTTTTAGACATCGCTCACGTATCCCGTACCGAACCGTTTCAGTACTGGACCTTATAGGTTCAGTACGGCTGTGTACCGAACGAATACAACGGTATGTTAACCACTAACGATCGCCCACCGGGGGCTGTTTTTTACAATATAATATAATATTTTTTTTATTAAGTTGATTATTAATTTCAATATAGAATATTCGTTGACAGCCCTACAAGTAAAATTAGTTACTGCACACTACATCACCCCTGAGTGGAACATGGAAAGCCAAACTTTACCCCACTGTACCGAAAACCCGTACCGAACCTTGACTTCAAAACCGAGGTCCTACGTACCGTACCGTGGTTTTTGTGTACCGTTACCCCCCTAGTGAGTTCACGATTCAATGTTACCACAATATTCTGAACACAATTTGAAGAAAATGTGTGATGGAAAAGTTGATTATTTAATTAATTATAATTATTATTATTTTAATAGTATTGAAAATATATATATATTTTTTATTATTACTTTTTTAAACAAAACATGTTGTTGTTGTCTAATCTTGCAATAAATGGCAATACAAATAAAGTTTAGCTGAGACTGACAATTTCAGGGCAGTTTTGTTGATATGATGATAAAACTGCCCTGAGATCGTCGGTTTCAGCTAAACTGTCGCGCACACACACACGCGCATGTGCACACACACACACACACACACACACACATACCTGGTTGACTCTGTAGACAGAGAGAGGCTGTGCTGCACTCTCGCCGTGAGACACCAACAGGTCCAGTCGGCCGTCTCCATCAAAGTCCGTCGCCACCGCCCCTGGTGAACCACAACACATGCAATGTTAACACTACTACTACTACTACTTTACTATGACAACAACAACAACTACTACTACTACTACTACTACTACTACTACTTTACTACGACAACAACAACAACAACAACAACAACTACTACTACTACTACTACTACTTTACTATGACAACAACAACAACTACTACTACTACTACTACTCTACTACGACAACAACAACAACAACAACAACAACAACAACAACAACAACAACAACAACTACTACTACTACTACTACTACTACTACTACTACTACTCTACTACGACGACGACAACAACAACAACTACTACTACTACTCTACTACGACAACAACTACTTGGAATAATCCCCCACTACATATAGAACAGGCAGCCTCTGTGGATAGCTTTAAAGCACAGCTCAGGACCTATTTTTATACTCTTGCTTTTAGCTGATTTAAAAATCTCTGTTGTCATTTATGCTTTTTAGCTATTTTCTTAATCATGTTTTGCAATTTTTAAAAAAATGTGGGGGTTTTAAACTCCTGCCTTTCTTTTCTTTACTTTTTTTTTGCTTTATTTATTGTCAAATTTTGTGTTTTAATTTTTTCTTGCTCTGTTGCATTCTATGTATGAAAGGTGCTATATAAATACAGATTATTATTATTAATAATAATAATTCATTTAATTTATATAGCGCTTCTCAATGACCCGAAGTCGCTGACAATAGTCGGGAGCAAAGTAAAAACAAAGAAACAAAAACAAAGAAACAAAAACAAAGAAACAACAAAGAAACAAAAACAAAAGGAACATGAGACCATGGGGGGAACAGGGAAGACAGCATGATAGCACAAAAAGACAGGAGACTGACATCAATCAGGTTGGAGGGGGGGGGGTTATGGGTGGGGGGGGTTGAAGGCAAGGGAGAACAGGTGGGTTTTGAGGCGAGCTTTGAAGGTGGAGAGTGTAGGGGAGTCTCTGATGGACTGAGGGAGGGAGTTCCAGAGTCGGGGTGCAGTGCGAGAGAAGGCCCGATCACCAAAGTTTTTGAGTTTGGATGTCGGGACAGTGAGGGAGGCAGTGGAGGAGGACCGGAGGGAACGGGTGGGGCGGTAGGGAAGAAGGAGATCAGTCAGGTAGGGGGGGGCCAGGCTGTGGAGGGCTTTGAAGGTGAGGAGTAGTGTTTTAAAGTTTATGCTGTGTTTGATTGGGAGCCAGTGGAGAGAGTGGAGGACAGCAGTGATGTGTTCATGGGACCGGGTGTTAGTGAGGAGGCGGGCGGCTGAGTTTTGGACCATTTGCAGTTTATGGAGAGAGCGGGAGGTGATGCCAGTGAGGAGGGAGTTGCAGTAGTCCAGGCGGGAGGAGATGAAGGCGTGTATGAGGGATTCAGCAGCAGGGGGGGAGAGGCAGTGACGGATTTTAGCAATGTTGCAGAGGTGAAAATATGATATTTTTACAATGGAGCGGACGTGGGGGTCAAATGAGAGGGTGGGGTCAAGGAGGACACCAAGGTTTCGGACTAGGGGGGAGGGGGTGATGGTGGAGTCATTGATGGTGAGTGTGATGGGTCCGGATCTGGTGAGGGTGGTTTTGGTGCCAATAATGAGAAGTTCCGTCTTGTCACTGTTCAATTTGAGAAAGTTTTGAGTCATCCAGGTTTGGAGTTCGGTAATGCAGGATTCGATGTGACTGTGGGATGGGCTGTGGGGGGATTGTGTACTGATGTAGATTTGGGTG
>NC_140173.1:58392476-58414976 GCF_963971535.1 Notolepis coatsorum | reverse complement strand
TTCTGGCGGGTCTGTAGAGACGGTAGATAGTGGAGGAGGAAACTGTTCCAAAACTTGTCAGCCAATACTTGACTGTACCTCCACATTCTTCGGCCATTCGCTTCCTCAGGCCTGTACACTGTCTGTGGGAGCACGGGGTCCAGCCGCGCCATCAAGAGAGTGTTGGGGGTGACTGGGTCGACATCTGCTACATCACTTGAGACGTAACCGAGGGGCTTTGAGTTCAATACTCCCTCGATCTCCGTGAGGACTGTCGTGAGGACTTCTTCCGCCACGGTCTGGGCCCCAAGCACGGCGTACAGGGCTGTCTTTATTGAACGTACTTCTCGTTCCCAAGTTCCCCCGAAGTGAGGGGCATTCGGGGGGTTAAACTGGAAATCAATCTGAGAGGGAGCGAGGTGGGTCTTAAGTTCTGGGCCCATAGCTTGGAAGCTCTCTCTCGGCTCTCTTTCTCCGCCTTTGAAGTTTGTCCCGTGATCAGACAATAATATAGACGGTTTTCCTTTCCGCGCTGTGAATCTCCGGAAGGCCATAAGGAATGAGTCCGTACTCATGGTTGGAAGGAGTTCTATGTGTATCGCTCGGGTGGTCATGCATTTGAATACAATACCCCACCGCTTCTCCGTCCCTCTTCCTTTCTTCACATACGGCGGGCCGAAGCAGTCCATACCGGTGGAGTGAAAGGGCTTGTCGCCGAGTCGGAGGCGACAGGGGGGTAGGTCAGCCATCCGGGGTATACTGGGCTGTGCTCGCCACTTGCGACAGTTTAGACAGGTCCGCTGGAAGCGTCGTACTGCTTCTCTTCCTTGCAGTATCCAATAGCGACGTCTGATCTCAGCGAAGACTCTCTCTGCCCCGGCGTGGTGCACGTCCTCGTCGTATTTCTTTATGATGAGCTCTGTGACCTTGTGTCGGCTGTTGAGAACTATCGGGAACTTGACGTCATCCGTTAAGTCTGGGGCCCTTCTCAGACGACCACCCACTCTGATGAGATTATGGGCGTCGCTCTCAGGGGCCAAGTGGAGCAGTCTGCTGTCTGACGGGACTGGCTTTGATCCCTGCAGACAGTCTAGCTCGTCGGGGAACGAGTCTCTTTGGGCTCGCTGTAGCAGAAGGAGTTCTGCTTCTTCGTAGTTAGCTGCATTAATGTCAGTAGTGGAGGGAACCTCAGGGTGGTGCCACAGGAATGTCTTTAACTGCGCACCCTCAAGGGTAGGGCAGTCGTCTATGTTGGGATCTGTGGGGACTGGTGTGTGCGTCAACCCACAGAACATAGATTTCTTCATCTCTGCCTCCTCTTGACTAGCCTCCCGTGGGATGGGTGTAGGCCACTTTTCTTCCGGTAGCTTGAGGAACTCGGGACCGTCACTATAGAGATTGTGATGTGTGAGGTCATCCAGGGACATTCCCCGTGTGATGACGTCTGCTGGGTTCTGTTTTGTGTCCACGTACCTCCAGCATGCTGATTCTGTTAAATCTTGGATCTCTGTGATTCTGACTCCCACGAAGACCTTGTATCTGCACGAATCGGACTGGATCCATGTGAGTACGGTCATGGAGTCTGACCACAGGATTGTTCTTTGCACCGGGATGGTGAGTTCACGTTGGATTAACGTGGCGAGTTGCGCTCCTACTAGGGCTGCGCAGAGCTCTAGACGCGGGATCGATTGTTGCTTGCGGGGGGCTATTCTTGAGCGAGCCAGGATGAAGGCGGTATGTATTTCTCCTCCCTCCTCTCGGGCCCGCAAGTAGGCCACCGAACCGTAGGCTACTTCGGAGGCATCGCTGAAGACGTGCAGGTCCATCTGACACATCTCCAGCCGCACTGTGGGTGGGAAGTAGCTGCAGCGTATGTTGACACCTGGGAGCGAGCTGAGTTCTGTTTCCCACTCTCTCCATGTGGAAGCAAGGTGGTCGGGTATGGGGTCGTCCCAGCCCTGGTCCTTGTCCCACAGCTCTCGTACAATCATCTTTGCCCTGGTGGTGTAAGGTAGAATACATCCCAACGGGTCATATTGTCTGGCGAGTGTTCTGTATACACTCCGTCTTGTGGTCGGTAGTGAAATCGACCTTCCCTGCTCCTTGGTCAGGGGTGTGTGTCTATAATGGAGCGAGTCTGTTTTGAAACGCCAGACTAGTCCTAATGTCATTTCTTGGGCTTCACCTGGGATGGTCGCCATCCAGGTCTCGCTGCTTGCTGCCTTGTCCTCTGGGGAGAGGCTGCGCAGTACTTGAGGGTCGCTGCTGGCCCACTGCCGGAGATCAAAGCCGCCTTTGATCAGGGAGGCGCGGAGCTTGAGTAGGAGGGCCTCGGCCTCTTCTGGCGTCGAGCCGCTTTGCAGACAGTTGTCCACGTAGAAACTCTTTTCTACACTTTGTCGGACCTCCTCGTCAGCTGCTGGGTCCTCTGCGACATGTTTTTGCAGTGCGAACGTAGCACAGCATGGGCTGCATGTGGTTCCGAAAGGGAGGACTTCCCATTGATAGATGGATGGTTGCTCATCCCCGATCCTCTCTCTCCATAAGAACCGCAGCAGGGGCTTGTCCTCTTCCACTAGTCGCACCTGCAGGAACATCCCTTTGATGTCGCCGCTGATGGCCACCTTGTTCTGGCGGAAACCTAGCAACACGCCTAGTAGAGAGGGGCCGAGTGTTGGGCCGGGCAAGAGCTCTTTATTCAGATTTTGTGATCCGATCTGGTAGCTGCAGTTAAACACAATACGATCCTTGCCGTTGTGGTGGACCTTGTGGTGGGGCACGTACCATGATTCGGTCGTCTGATCGGCCTCTTGAATGTCAATTCTCTTTATGTGTCCCGCTGTGATTAGCTTGTCAATCTCACCGCGGTACACAGTGGCTTGAGCGGGGTCTCTGGCTAGGCGCCGCTCGGTGTTCAGTAGATATCGCTCCGTCGCTTCTTTTGAGGCGTGGAAGGTAGGCAAACCCTCTCGCCTCAGGAGTGGAGTTGCGTATCTCATCACTCCATTGACTTTGACTCTCTTTGTCCCCTGCTCGAGGAGGGCTATGGCATAAATGTCTTCCTTGGAACGAATGTGTTTCTTTTCGTTCTTAAAGGGCATTGTCTCTAGTGTCCATAGCCTCTCGACGTGCTGTAAGAGGGTGGTGTCTACTTCTGTCACTCTGGAGTGGAGGCAGCGAGTGGCTGCTGTTCGGTTGGGAGACCTGGAGAGGGCGCCTTGTAGTGTCCATCCTAGGCGGGTCTCGACTGCTGCTGGACAGCCTCTGGGCCCAATGTGGACCCGGTCCGTCGGGACGATGAGGTGTGCGTGGTCGGATCCTATGAGCAGGGTCGGGGTGGCGCCGTCGATGAGCGGTATAGGTAGTTGACGCAGGTGCACGTATTTGTCCATCAGCTTGGCGATGGGGTAGGTGTACCGCGACAGGCCTATGTCTTGGCTGGTGAAAGCGTTAGTGATCCTATACCGCCTCTCTGGCTGCCCGCTTGCTGCGATAGTGAAGGAGACGTGCTCACCCTTTATCGTCTTCAGGTCTCTTCTTATAGTACGAATCGTCATCGTTTCTTCGCTCCCCTGCAGACCCAGCTGGGCCGCAGCGGATGCGAGGAGGAGAGTCTTTTCTGACCCGTCGTCAAGGACGGCGTAAGTGTCCATGACCTTGTCCTCGTAGCTTAATGTCACTCGGACCACCTTCAAGAGCACCCGGGAGCCCCCGCTGCTGGCGGGGTCAATATACATGACGCTTGCTCTGGTGCTGCTTGAGGGTGCGGGTTTCTTCCTGTTACTGTCATGTAAGACGTCCAAGTGGGCTCCGTCACACCGACTACACCTCTTCTTCAAGCGGCACTCGGCTGCCATATGGCTGCGCGCACAGCGGTAACAGCGGCGGTTGGACTTTATCCATTGACTCACCTCGTCGGCGGTCATCTTCTTGAACGTGTCACAGTGTGACAGCCAATGTTCTTTCTCGCAGTACTGGCATACAATCTTCCACTTCTCTTTCGTCGAGGGGGTGCTGTGGTTCTTGTTACGCGGTACTGATTCGGCTTGGTGCATGACGTCACCAGCCTGCGGTTATCGTTTGATCTCCGAGGTCCCTCTCTGGGGCTTGGTCCACTCCGCACGAACGTATCCAGTCGTAGGCTGCTGACTTCTCTCGCGAGGAAGTCGGCCAGGTCTAGGAGGGATGGCTCGGGACCGTTGGGATCACGGTGGTCTCTTTGCCGCCTGAAGCGCTCTTGTCGGGCGGGAGGAAGCTTCTCTAATATCCTTTCCACATTAGAGTTAGCGTACAGTTCGTGCCTACCCTTTTCCTTTTGTGCCCCCAGCATCCCTACCAGGGATTGTACCTTGATAGAGAGGTCATCCAATGAGCGATTGTCTGTGGCTGGGGGGAGACGGTCAATATTCCTTATCTCTTGTATCACGTAGTCCCATATGCGTCCATAACGTTGGTTGAGGGCTACTAGAGCCGCGGTGTATGGGGTACTTGAGTTGGAATATGCCAGCGCTATATTATGCGCTCTGGGCACCTTCAGGTGCTTGAGGAGGATAGCATATTTGTACGTCTCATCGGGGACATCGGACATCATAGTCTCTAAGCACATTCGTAGTTCCGTGTACTGTGCTCTGTCCTCGTGTGTGAAATCCGGGAACGTCGGTGTGCCAAGGTACGATGCCATGGATGGCTGGCACATCGGTGAGAGTTCCGGGAGAGGCCTCCTGGGCGAGTCTCCCCGTACGTGTCGTCGTGGGCTGGTACTTGGTGGGTACCAAAGCCCGGGTACCCAGGTGCTGTTCCACGGGGCTGGCGCTGCGTCAAACTCACCCTTGAGTTGAGTCGGGGGTCTGTAACGCAGGGCCTCGGGGGTAAAGTCTGGGCTGTACTGAACCTCCTGGTCCTGTGGAGTACGATGCTGCTGGTGGGCTTGACTTTCCTCCTCTTCCTCTTCCTCTTCCTCTGCTAGGTCTTCTAGATCTTGCAATCGTCTATTCAGTCTCTCGGCGGCGTAGGCCGGTTCTTCCCTGTTGCTGGGTCTTGCATGGACCGGTCGGGGAGGGGGTTCGGAGACGTGTATAGGCTCTTTCTGTTGGCCGGGCTCCGGGTCGCTTGGTCGGGTAGGGGAAGGTGCCCTAGACCCTTGTCTTGACGAGGCCCTGGAGCTCTGTGCGGATAGAGGGGGGGTCGCCCTGGCAATCAGTTGCTCCATTATCTGCGCTTGTAGTCGGTCGCGCTCGGCTTCGCGCTTGATGTGAGCGAGGTTGCGCTCTGCTTCGCGCTGGGCTTGGGCTGCGTCGCGCTGTGCATTGGCGGCTTCGCGCTGTGCATCGGCGGCGGCGCGCTGGGCATCGGCGCGGTCTCTTTCAATATTCTCTTCCGTCTGGAGGCGTCTGGTCTCCAGGCGTATGCGGTCGTCTTCACTCCTTTGCTGCGCCTGGAAGCGCTCTCGCTGGGTCGCAGAGTGTTCGCGTTCACTAAGGGCTTGCGCTTGGAGTTGCGCGTGAAGGCGCTCTCTTTGGTCTGCAGATTGTTCGCGCTCACTCAGTTGTTGAGCCTGCAGGCGTTCTCTTTCCATGGTAGAGTGTTCGCGCTCACTTTGGTGTTGCGCTCGGAGGCGCTCTTGTTCCATGGAAGAATGTTCGCGCTCGCTAAGCGTCTGTGCTTGGAGTCGATCGCGTTCAGTGGAGGCTGCCAGGGTGGCGATAAATGCCTGCGCCAGCATCTTGTCCGCCTCGCTGGGGGAAGACACTGATGGAGGTGATCGGCTTCTGACAGTGCTCGTTGGAGATCCGTTCTCCTGGCGCGCTCCGAGGAGGTCTATCTCCTGGGTGCGCTTCTCTTCTGGTAGTGGGTCGGGTTCCGTCCCTGGAGCGCTTTCTTTATCCTGGAGCTCTCCGGGGACCGTCCCGTTGATGTTGTCGGGGGGTATAGTCATGTCATGTCCCTCCTGGTCCCCCCCGTGAGCTTGGTCAGTTACGTTAGAACCCACTAGGGTCTCTACTGGCAAGGTCGCCTGGTCGGTAGGGTTTGACATACTTTTACTATCCGCTTTTTCCGCATTTAACGTCTGTATAAAGCTAGGTAGTAGACTGGCAGCGTAGTCCTCTAGGTAAGGAGGTGGCTGCCGTCTGCGCTGCGGGCGTTCTAGCTTAGGAGAGCCGTTTGTGGAGTGTTCACCGCTGGCCATGGTTAATATCAATATTATATTTAGATATTACACTGATTACCATCCGGCTCGAAGGACCAATTGTAACTGAGGGGTACAATTCCCTGACTGTATTGAGAGTATGGTATCATTAAACCACTACTGAGTTATGTACTTTAATTACTGGCCATACAGTACACAGGTATATGTGATGAACACCCACACAATAACACGGCTTAACAAAGAAAGTCCTGTTTGTAATATTTATTAGAAGAGCAGCAATATTAGATTACAGTATTGAGAATTAGAGTCGCGCTTGTATGGCGAAGAATGTGCATGAATAGGTCAAGAGCGTAAGTCCATGAGCATATTACGATGGAGATAATTAATACCACCTGTAGCATAAGAATTATATAAGGTACACTCGTAGGTCAGCTGGAGATACTAGGGGGGTTCCCTCCGGTTGTAAGCCAGCAGGGGAGAGGAATTGTCGGGAGCAAAAGTCTGGATCAACGAGGAATAAAGAGACTCCAGGTACAGGAGACGGTGCAATAATCCCTTGGTCCTTAGACAAAGCAACAGCTATACTCCGGTATGCACTGCAGCATGGGTGAAAGCTAGCCAGCCTCTGAGTCCTAGAGGCGGGCTCGACGGGGCTCCTCACAGGGTAGATCCCACACGGTAGTGGGGGTAGACGGTTCTCTGCTCCAGCAGCCACAGGACCAAAGCAATATAATCCAGCCGAAAAGGGCTCTGCATTCGTCGGTGTAGGTTATCCAGTGTACATATCCACACGGTTCTCGTCTAGGGCTCCTCGGATGGCGGCACAAGGTTAGGCCGCCCAGCCTGGATAAGCGCACTAGCTCGGTACGATGAAACAGTGGTAATGCTGGTCACTGTAGAACGGTAGCCGCACGATACACTATACATAATAGACTATTACTTTATAATAGAATAAGTCGAACTCGACGATACAGCGTTAAACTCTGACACTTTAGCTATCAATTCGCACGCGGTCTCAAGGCTCTATTTAGGGGCAAAACGGGCCCACTTCACGGCACGTTGTATCGTGGTGAAGGCTTCAACTTGTTGGGGTAACACAACTGCGGTATCCACCTGCAACGTATTTATACGTAAGGTGAATAATCTAGTGCCAACCTTATTTCTGTCTCGTATTACTGCGCAAACCTGGGCATGTTGAGACATGTCTTAGCGGTGACTTTGAACTAGACATTGGGGGTATGGCCGTGGCGCCTAGGGGGTCGCTGTCCAATAGGAGAACGAATATTATGGTCTGGCCTGTACCTAGGTAAAGGGATATTCCGTGTATATGTACAAAGAATATACAAGGGATATCAGACGATATACAAATATTATACAATATATCTCAAGTAATAAATATATATATTCGGTTTAATCTGACCCTTTGTAACAGTATCATTATGTGTCATTATACAGCACAAGTACAGTACAACAAAAAGAAGTTTGGCATCCAACCAGAGTGCAAATGTAACAGTAAAGTGCAATAGTAATATACAATGTACAGGAGATTAAACTGGGTAAAAAATATATAAAAAAATTAGTACTACTGAGTATAATGCTAATCAGATGTATGTACAGAGTTGTAGTATTTATATGTACAATGATACAGGTATAAAGACACTATGGTAGTAAGTCATACTGGCCAGCAGTGTAACTAGTAAGAGTAGGTAAGGGATATGTACAGATATAGATAAAAGGATTATATGCAGGTATGTGCAGATGTCGGAACGCCGTTGGTGTTGTTGTCCAGCAGGGAGCACTTTGTCCTCTGTACTAGTCAGTAACAATGTCCCTGTTACAGTGATAGGGACACCGTACAGCTGCGAGTGCCATCCTTCGGATGAGACGCTAAACCGAGGTCCTGACTGAATTCCGTAGTTAAAGAACCCAGGGCGCCTATCGCAAAGAGTAGGGGGTTCCCCCGACGTTCCTGGCCAAATTCCCAATCAGGTCTCTGACATCAAGGCCACCTAATCATCCCTCTCCCTTTAATTGGCTGATATCAATCCCTGTCTCCTGAGCCGTTCAGCCATTGTGTAGTGTGATGTGTGCCTGGTGCCAGTGTATGGCAGCCATTGAGCCTGCGTAGCCCAAGGTTGGGTGCTACCAGTGGTGGTGAGCGCTTTGAGTGTCTAGAAAAGCGCTATATAAATGTAATGATCATTCATTCATTCATTCATATTATATATATACGGTATATACAGCATTATTGCACATGCTATCATAGTATCATACAGAGTTAACGTTATATGGGTTATATGCAGGTGCATTAGGTAAGTAGGTATATAGAAGGACTATATGCAGGTATATTCAGACAGATATGGATATATATATATATATTATTTATACTGTAAATATAAATATATAAATGTATATGGTATATACAGCACTATTGTACATGCTATTATATGCATAGTTATATGGGTAGACTATAGTACTGTATGAGGTAGGTAGTTGTGAATATTAACAAAAAGTGAATTAACAGTTTTAGTCGTCGGACTCACCAGTTCCACGTCCCTCCGGCTCTGCTGCGTCCCCGACATTCAGCTCTTCTATCTGGGGGTCTCCGTGCTCTCTCCTGGTGACCCTGGAACAACAAACAGGGTTCCCACAGACATTCAAGGACTCTTAAGTACTTTTCGAAGCACTATTTTTCATTTTCAAGGATGTCACTCGAAGGATACAATTCACTTTTAAATGCAGTTTTTTTTTTTAAAGAAAACTCCAACATTTTGGGAAATTAACTTATTTGGCAAGATACAGTACATACCTTTTTTCTTCTCTGCATGCAGTAGGAGTAGGAAGACACGCACCGTTAGCCTAGCTTAGCGTCAGTCACTGGAAGTAGGTTCCTCCATTAGCCTAGTTCCAAACGTCTTCCTACTCCTACTGCATGCACAGAGAAGAAAAAGATATGTATCTTCTTGTCTAACTCCAGGGTTCCCAAAATGTTGGAGTGTTAAGATACATACCTTTTTTCTTCTCTGTGCATGCAGTAGGAGTAGAAAGACACGCACCGTTAGCCTAGCTTAGCGTCAGTCACTGGAAGTAGGTTCCTCCATTAGCTTAGTTCCCAACGTCTTCCTACTCCTATTGCATGCACAGAGAAGAAAGATGTATGTATCTTCTTGTCTAACTCCAGGGTAGATGGCAAATAAGCAAATTTCCCAAAATGTTGGAGTTTTCCTTTAAGCATCTTCTTGGCCTGCTTGCCAAATGTGTCCTTGAAACAAGTAAAATTATCTAAGCTAATTTGGCTTGGCAAGATTGCGTGAAATAAATAAGAAGATATCTAGCGATATCTCTCCTGATTGGATGAAGTAGTGTCATAATGTAGAGCTATTTAACACTTATCTTAAAAAAATAAACGTTTAACTGTTTGGTACACCCAGCTTGTAGGATAAATGTAATCCTTCTACTGTACTTTGGCCTCCACTGCCTCCTCAGTGACAAAGCCTTTTTTTCCAACAAACCTCCCAAAATATATCATGTAATTTCACAGAACACTAGCATTAGGCGCCGTGCTGATCTTTGGCTAATAAACTCCAAACTCAGCTGAACGAGGGTGATGTACCGAATTAATTAACTCGAGGACGATAGTTCAAGTATGCTAGCGCCTCTACTTCCTCAGGCGCCTAAGGAAGTTCCAAGTCAGTCAGAAGATCCTTAAGAACTTCTACTCATGTACAATAGAGAGCATCCTGACTGGCAACATCACCTCCTGGTTTGGGAATAGCACTGCACAAGACCGAAGCAGACTACAAAGAGTGACACGTACAGCCGAACGCACAATTGGAGGGGGGCTCCCCACCCTCCAGAACATTTACAACAAGCGTTGCAGGGGCAAGGCTAAGAGAATCATTAAAGACTCCAGTCACCCGAACAACTGCCTCTTTGAACTGCTGCGGTCAGGCAAGCGATACCGGAGTCTCAAGGCAAGCACAGAAAGACTCAGAAGAAGCTTCTATCCCCAGGCCATCAGGCTGCTAAACGAACAATGAACACTACACAACAACAACCATCAAACGCACATAGCACACACATCCACACGCAAACACTCACTTTAAACAAACACACTGTAGCACCCACTCCACACACTTTATAGCACACACCCACTTTAAACAAACACACTGTAGCACCCACTCCCCACACTTTATATTTATTGATGAAGGATTGCACTACAACTCGTACACCTTACTGTAAATTGTACCTAAATTGTACCTCATCCCATTTCTGCTTGCACTATATAGTACTGTACATTAGTACACTGCATAGTATTGTATATTATATGGTAACTCAGTTACGTCTATTCTGCATCGAACATTGTACATATGTCTATACTGAACACTGTGACCTCATTTTCTACTTCTAAATTACATGCTATACTATGTTATTTGATACTATCTTGTCTAGCACAGTCTCTGGAGCGTAACAGTAAGAAGCATTTTGTATGAAAGTATTATGTACTTCTGTATGACAACTATTAAAGAAACTTGAAACTTGAAACTTGAAACTAGTAGTCCCACTGCTAGCGAGCGTGCAGTGTTCATTTAGCTGACGCAGCTCCGTGTTGGACAGCGGTGTAACTCCGGGCTCTGCATCACTGGCCCGGCAAGGGTCCGGCGTCCAGAGGGACAGAACGTCCTCCAATAATCCCCCGGTAGGGAATATTCTCATCCAACGAGACCCCGAGGCTCTGACCGACCGACTCCTGACACGTGGCCAGATTTCCGCATTGAAACCGGATCGGATTGCTATGATCTCGAGTAAGTAACCGTTTATCATTCCTAGTACCACATCCTGCTCGCTAAATTGTTTCAGATCAGATTTCCTTTTTTTTTTTATTGTTCGAAAGTTATGCAGCCATAACTGGGTTTGATACGTAGGAGTATCATAAATCCATTTCCTAGAACTGAATTAATTATCATTATCACCGGGGGAAGCCGAACAGAGAGAGACCTACATCTGTCTCCCTCACTCATCTGCAGAGGAGGAGGTGTGATGCCAGACGAGATAAGAAGCCCGAAAAGCCCTTCACCTCACTTTGAGGCACTACATCGCAGCACAAAACTGCTCCATTACACTCATCAAAATGACAATTCAACTATTACAGGGCAGGGAGTTCTCTCTCTCTCATCCCTCTCTGCCCCCCCCCCCCTCTGTGCCCCTATTCTCTCTCTTTCTCTCGCGCTCCCTACTATCTCTATTTCTCTCCTCCCTCTCTCTCCTCTATCTCCCTCTCTCTATCTCTCACCTCTCTCTCTATCTCTCTCTTTCTATCTATCTCTCTCTTTCTCTCCCTTTCTGTCTCTCTATCTCTCTTTCTCTCATTTCTCTCTCTCTTTTTCTCTATATTTATCTCTCTATATCTCTCTCTCTCCCCACTCTCTCGCCCTCTCTCTCTCTGTCTCTCTATCTCTCTCCTTTCTCTCTCCCTCTCTCTCTTTCTCTCTCTATCTCTCTCTTTCTCTCTCTCTTTCTCTCCTATCTCTCTCTCTTTCTCTCTCTCTCTCTCTCTCTCTCTCTCTCTCTCTCTCTCTCTCTCTCTCTCTCTCTCTCTCTCTCTCTCGCTCTCTCTCGCTTGCTCTCTCTCGCTTGCTCTCTCTCGCTTGCTCTCTCTCTTCCTCTCTATCTCTCTCTCTCTCTCTCTCTCTCTCTCTCTATTCTCTCTCTCTCTCTCTCTCTCTCTCTCTCTCTCTCTCTCTCTCTCTGTTTCTCTCTCTCTGTATGTATGTGTGTTTATTGTACCTAAACAGTCTGTTTGCAGAGGATCCTCGGTAGGCGATGTTGTTGAAGAAGACCTCCAGTTCGTTATCGTTGTCAAAGTCTGCGGCGATGACGGTTCTCACCGGAGAAGGCATGGAGAACTTCTGGGACGCGATGTCCTGCCCAAGAGAAGCACACAGTCACACTCACGCACACAGTCATAGAAACACACAGACGTGAGTCAAACACTCAGTAACTCGGTTACTTCTACTCTGCATTGTACATTTTATATTGTACATTTTTACATTTTCCTTTGATGCCTCTAACTCATGGAATGTCCTTCAACTCACGCTAAAATTGGAGGTTCTCCCTTCCCTTGGAATTTTTAAATGTATGATTTCAGACCATTGTGTGACTACCTGTAACTGTTTTAGTTGATATTTTTGATATTATTGTCACGATTTACCGACCGCCCAGACACTCACCAATATTTATACAGGAGCTCTCTGAACTGATCTCATTATGTGTTACCGGATATGATAAGGTGATCCTAAATGGAGACTTGAACATCCATTTTAATAAGAAAACAGACTCCAAAACTATAGAGCTAGAAAATCTACTGGATAGCTTTGACCTAACACAACATATAACAAATGCAACTCACAAGCTTGGAAATACATTAGACTTAGTTATAACAACAACTGGGCTAAGCATAACAAATGTCTCAATAACTGAATTACCTGTCTCCGACCATAACTGTATATTTTTTGATACTCAAATAACCCTTACTAAAACAAAAAAAGAAATCATAGTTAAAAAGAGGCTCCTAAACGACAAGGCTGAATCAAAGTTCATTAATATTATCAGATTACATGAATCACACAATCATGACCGCTCTCTAAATGAAATGGTAGAAAATCTCAATGATGCACTGTCATCTGTATTAGATTCTGTCGCCCCACTAAAAATGAAAAAGAAAAAAACCAGAGCCTCGCCCTGGCTGAACTATAATGCTGTCAACAAAGAAAAAAGGAAATGTCGTGCAGCAGAGCGAAAATGGAGAAAAACAAAAACCACCACATGCTGTGATATATACAAAGATGCTTTAACTGCTTATAATAAAACCATCCGCTTAGCAAGGAAAGACTACTTCTCTAAAATCATTACAGAAAATGCTGGAAACTCCAGAATCCTTTTTTCCACTATTAACCTACTACTCAACACTGCCCCTACACCTCCTCAGTCATCAACGGTTAAGTGTGAAGAACTTGCACTATTCTTTAACAACAAAATAACCTTGATCAGGGCCAGCATTACTCATGATGGAAATAAAGCTGATTGCAGCAAACCGTGCAATGTAACCATGAGAAGTTTCACATGCATCACATTAGATGTACTCTGCAAAACTGTCTCAGAATGTAACTCCTCCACCTCAGACATTGACCCTATGCCTACAGCTTTCTTCAAACGGGTGTTTAATAGTGTTTCAAGCCCTGTGCTATAGATATCATAAACACTTCCCTTAGAACTGGTATTTTCCCAGATGCCTTTAAAACAGCAGTTGTAAAGCCATTACTAAAAAAACCTAACTTGGATAGTAATGAAATGGCAAATTATCGTCCAATATCCAACCTACCATTCATTAGCAAAGTACTTGAAAAGATAGTTTCAGTTCAAATAAATTCCTTTCTTGAAGAAAACAACATCTTAGAAGAATTTCAGTCGGGATTCAGAAAATATCATAGCACTGAAACTGCCCTCACCAAAATAATCAGTGACCTCAGGCTAAACTCTGACGAGAATAAGATCTCCATCCTTGTCCTGTTAGATCTCAGTGCAGCATTTGATACAATCGATCACGATATTCTAATCGATCGTCTTGAAAACCTTGTCGGTTTCTCAGAACATGTACTAAGCTGGTTCAAAACATACATCAGAGGGAGGAAATTCTATGTTAGACTAGGAGAGCACATGTCTGATATATACGACAACAACTATGGAGTTGCACAAGGGAGTTGCTTAGGTCCTTTACTCTTCTCCCTTTACATGTTACCGCTGGGTGATATCATCAGAGAACATAATGTAGATTTCCATAGCTATGCGGATGATACACAACTGTACATATCTTCTGAACCAAATGATACAGCGATCAGCTCCATTACAGACTGCTTACTGGCAATAAATAAATGGATGAGTAAGAACTTCCTGAAACTAAATGAGAACAAAACTGAAATTCTAATTATCGGCCCCAAAACTAAAAAAGAAACGTTAATAAAGAACCTAGGAGGACTAACCCCTTGGATCAAATCTGAGGTCACTAGTCTCGGGGTTATCATAGATTCAGAACTGAACTTCAATTCTCATATTAGCAAAGTAACGAAAACATCGTTCTTCCATCTCAGAAATATAGCAAAAGTACGACCATTTATTAATCAGAACGATGCTGAGAAGCTAATTCATGCATTCATATCTAGCCGGTTAGACTACTGTAATGCACTTTTCACAGGTCTCCCTAAGAAAACCACAGAGAGGCTTCAGCTAATCCAAAACTCTGCAGCCCGACTGCTAACTAGAACAAAAAGGAGAGAGCACATTAGTCCAGTCTTAGCTGCTTTACACTGGCTTCCTGTAACATTTAGAATTGACTTTAAGGTCCTTCTCCTTACATACAAAGCTCTAAATGGACAGGGACCTAGCTACATCACCAACACTCTAATAAATTACACGCCAGCAAGAACACTGCGATCATCAGCTGCTGGACTACTAGAGGCTCCCAGAAACAGTCAAAAGAGGATCGGTAATGCAGCCTTTATCAACTATGCCCCAAAACTGTGGAACAAACTACCCCAAAACATCAGGGAAGCCAACTCGCTAGACATCTTCAAAAGACAGCTTAAAAATCTCTTTGCTCAGGCATTTCAATGACTTACCTGCACTATTCTTACCCTGCCTACCTTACTATGCTAATTTTATCTTATTTTACACTGCCTATCAAATTCATGTGTCGGTTATCACACTTTTTACTTCTTACTGATGACTATTTTTAAACTGAATCATTTTAAACAATTTTTCACACTTTTTACTGTAACCTTGCTATTTACATTTTTTACTGTTGTTGTATGTCCGTTCTATTTTATAATTTTTAGACTATTTTTAAACTTAATCATTTTAAACTACTTCATTATTTGTATTACTGAATAGAGAGCCTATTAGGATGCTAGATCCTAATGTGAAACACTGTGATTTACCATACCCTGCCTATCAAATTCATGGGTCGGTTATTGCACTTTTTACTTCTTACTGAAACACTGTGATTATTTGTATTACTGAATAGAGAGCCTATTAGGATGCTAGATCCTAATGTGAAACACTGTGATTTACCATACCTTGCTATGCTCGCTCATGCCTGTATTTTTATGTCTGTTCTATTTTATAATTTTTAGACTATTTTTAAACTGAATCATTTTAAACTATTTTTATTATTTGTGTTACTGAAAACTGTAAGCGGAGAGCCTATTGGGATGCTAGATTTGCCATACCTTGCTACCTGTCTATCTTTTTATGCCCGCTTATGCCTATTTTTTACTGTTGTGAAGCACTTTGAACTGCAACCTCTGTATGAAAAGTGCTATACAAATAAAGTTATTATTATTATTATTATTATTATTATTATTATTTAAAATAATTTTTAAAGGTTTTTAATTTTTTTACTCTGGTGTTTAAATTTCTGTGAATATTGTTTTATTATGTACTGTACAATCGTCGTTTCTGTAAATGAGGGAAACCTCAGATGCTTACGATTTTAAATAAAGGTTGAAATGAAATGAAATATATGTATATACTGAACACTTTTGTCTACGTACTTGACTTCTATTTTATACTTGCTATACTTATTTTATACTTATCTATTTTTGTCTATAGCACAGTCTCTGGAGCAAAACAGAAAGAAGCATTTTGTATAAAAGTATTCTGTACTTCTGTATGACAACTAATAAAGAAACTTGAAACTTGAAACGTGAACAGTCATAGAAACATGCACACAAAGGCAAAAGTCTTCCAAACAGTTTGCGACAAACTATGTTACGTAACCCCTACAGTGCGCAAAGGCCTATGCACCTATCCTATGATTACAACTGAACAGTGCATTGACAGGCTGTGAAAGACTGCAGCCAACCCAGTATCATCACATCTCTTGTCACGATCCATCCTAGGAACAAGTACATATTTTTAACAGCATTTCTGCTTTATTAGGCACTAGGGGTGTAAATTAAGGTACACATATCCATACCGAACCGAACCGTTTCAGTGTGTACCGTACCGTACCGAACGGCTGTGTAGTGTACCGAACGAATACAACGGTATGTTAACCACTAACGACCACCCACCGGGGGCTGTTTTTTTCCACAATCTAATATAATTATTATAATTTTTTTAAAATGTTTACAAGTCGATTATTAATTTTAATATAGAATATTTGTTGACAGCCCTACAAGTACAATTAGTTACTGCACACTACAACATCACCCCTGAGTGGAACATGGAAAGCCAAACTTTCCCCCACTGTACCGAAAACCCGTACCATACTGTGGTTTTTGTGTACAGTTACCCCCCTATTAGGCACTAGGCGGTATACTCTCAGTGGACAGGGTGAGGTGGTATACTCTCAGTGGACAGGGTTAGTCGGTATACTCTCAGTGGACAGGGTTAGTCAGTATACTCTCAGTGGACAGGGTTAGGTGGTATACTCTCAGTGGACAGGGTGAGGTGGTATACTCTCAGTGGACAGGGTGAGGTGGTATACTCTCAGTGGACAGGGTTAGGTGGTATACTCTCAGTGGACAGGGTTAGGCGGTATACTCTCAGTGGACAGGGTTAGGCGGTATACTCTCAGTGGACAGGGTGAGGCGGTATACTCTCAGTGGACAGGGTTAGTCGGTATACTCTCAGTGGACAGGGTTAGGTGGTATACTCTCAGTGGACAGGGTTAGTCGGTATACTCTCAGTGGACAGGGTGAGGCGGTATACTCTCAATGGACAGGGTTAGTCGGTATACTCTCAGTGGACAGGGTTAGGTGGTATACTCTCAGTGGACAGGGTTAGGCGGTATACTCTCAGTGGACAGGGTGAGGCGGTATACTCTCTGTGGACAGGGTTAGGTGGTATACTCTCAGTGGACAGGGTTAGTCGTATACTCTCAGTGGACAGGGTTAGTCGGTATACTCTCAGTGGACAGGGTTAGGTGGTATACTCTCAGTGGACAGGGTTAGTCGGTATACTCTCAGTGGACAGGGTTAGTCGGTATACAATCAGTGGACAGGGTTAGGTGGTATACTCTCAGTGGATAGGGTTAGGTGGTATACTCTCAGTGGAGAGGGTTAGGCGGTATACTCTCAGTGGACAGGGTTAGGCGGTATACTCTCAGTGGACAGGGTTAGGCGGTATACTCTCAGTGGACAGGGTGAGGCGGTATACTCTCAGTGGACAGGGTTAGTCGGTATACTCTCAGTGGACAGGGTTAGGTGGTATACTCTCAGTGGACAGGGTTAGTCGGTATACTCACAGTGGACAGGGTGAGGCGGTATACTCTCAGTGGACAGGGTTAGTCGGTATACTCTCAGTGGACAGGGTTAGGTGGTATACTCTCAGTGGACAGGGTTAGTCGGTATACTCTCAGTGGACAGGGTTAGGTGGTATACTCTCAGTGGACAGGGTTAGTCGGTATACTCTCAGTGGACAGGGTTAGGTGGTTTTTCTTTTTTTCAAACCAAAAAAACGTCATATTGGAACACAACCAAGCATGGAAATTCTGGAGGACTGCAGATGATTGAAGCTTTTACATATATGTGGGGACTGGGAGACCCACATTACTGACCAGACAATCTATATCAGTGATGGCTGTCTGAATGTAGGGCTATTATTTTAACATGTAGACCACTTATTTGAACAAAAGAAATACCACTTACAGCACCGTTAACACTTCTTTGTCTCATGACCACATCGTTTGCCTGTCTGGCGCCTTACCGGTTCGCTCTGACCCGGGCGGCAGGCCAGAACTCCGACAAATGACAGTTAAAAGGCTGGGTGACAGTTGCAGGTGTGTGTGTACAGTAAACAACTCTGTGATAGAGTCCTTAAAAGTAGTGAGGGGGATCAATTTGTCCATTTTCAAAGTCTTTTGCATCTCGTTCCAACTGCTGGGAGCAGCGAATTGGAAGGAGGCTTGACCAAAGGAAGTGTTAACACGGGGAACATCTAGCGAGACATGGTGAGCAGCTCTGGTGTTACAGGGAGCAGATGACCATTTTAACAGGTGCATCAAATAAGGAGGGGTCAGACCAAGGCGGGTTTTTATGAATGAGTGTCAAGCCAATTAATTTCTCCTTGAGAGTGTAACGATGGCTAATTTACAGTGATGTATATAAGTCACAGTGATGTGTGGAAAAGGGGGCATTTGTAGCAAACCTAATTGCTGAGTGATACAAAACATTAAGGTGATCAAGGTGACACTGCATTGCATGCACGTAAACGACATCGCCATAGTCAAACAATGGGAGAATGGAACATTTGGACGAGGGAGCGTTTAGCAGAGTGAGAAGAAGCCAAGTCTTGCTTTTTTATCTTTGATTGACTAACTGTGCCGCTTGTTTAGCCTCAGGTTGTCTAGCCTCAGGTTGTCTAGCCTCAGGTTGTTTAGCCTCAGCTTGTTTAGCCTCAGGTTGTCTAGCCTCAGGTTGTTTAGCCTCAGGTTGTTTAGCCTTAGGTTGTCTAGCCTCTGGGGGACTCTGCTTGTCTAGCCACTGGAGGACTCTGCTTGTCTAGCCTCTGGGGGACTCTGCTTGTCTAGCCTCTGGAGGACTCTGCTTGTCTAGCCCCTGGAGGGACTCTGCTTGTCTAGCCACTGGAGGACTCTGCTTGTCTAGCCTCTGGAGGACTCTGCTTGTCTAGCCTCTGGAGGACTCTGCTTGTCTAGCCTCTGGAGGACTCTGCTTGTCTAGCCTCTGGAGGACTCTGCTTGTCTAGCCTCTGGAGGACTCTGCTTGTCTAGCCTCTGGGGGACTCTGCTTGTCTAGCCTCTGGAGGACTCTGTTTGTCTAGCCTCTGGAGGACTCTGCTTGTCTAGCCTCAGGAGGACTCTGCTTGTCTAGCCTCTGGAGGACTCTGCTTGTCTAGCCACTGGAGGACTCTGCTTGTCTAGCCTCAGGAGGACTCTGCTTGTCTAGCCTCTGGGGGACTCTGCCGCAGCCCTTGGGAGGAAGCCTCTCCACCGGGTGAGGGTTTTTCTTTTTGTATGGTAAAGTATCAGATAGCTTCTTGCTTCAGTGAGCCGGGGGTTAAGTCGGGGAAGAGTTATAGAGAGTCACTCCCCTCAGTAGTTATAAAGAGGCCCTTCACTCCCCTCAGTATTTACTCCCTGTTTTAATTATAAGCCTCATAAAGCTGGAGGGAGGGGGTGGGAGGAGGGGGAGGGGGAGGGGGGTACGGGTGACCTTCTGCTATTCAGGTGAAGGAGAGAAGGGATGAACACTAAGACCAGGAGAAGGAGGGAGGAGAGCGGGAGGAAGTTATGAGGAGGAGGAGTGGGGGGGGGGGGGTGACCAACTGAGACCACGAGGAGGGAGGTGGGAGAAGTAAGGGAGAGAGGGAGGAGAAGGAGTGGCCTCCCGCCACTGAGACCACGAGGAGGGAGGTGGGAGAAGTAAGGGAGAGGGGGAGGAGAAGGAGTGGCCTCCTGCCACTGAGACCACAGGGATGCAGGAGGGAGCAGGTGAAGAGGAGAAACAGGAGGAGGGGGAGATGGGGGAACTACTTAAAAAATTTCATTTCAAAGCTTTATTTAAACTCGAAAGGCAACAGAGGTTTCCTTCATTTACAGTCACGTCGAGTGTACATACAGAAATATACAGAAAAAGCACATAAAATCACACCGCATATAAAATCATAACAATAAGACGACAAGATAGGCAAAAAGCAAGGATAACAAATCAATTAAAACATGTACAACTCGATTGACAAAGGTTGGAGATCGAGGTTTTAAACTCTGCAACAGAGGTGAGAATCTGTTGGAGTTCAATCCATGAGCTATAGAGGGGCGTCATAGCAAAATGCAGATTTACCCTGTTCAGAGCAAACTCTGGGGACCTAAAGGATCAGCCATGGGTCGCTAGAACGGGTTCCATAGGTTCCAAAATTCCATTCCAATAATGATGTAGTATAAGGAGGTAGCTTACAGTACCAATAAGGGCCTTAAAAATGAACAAATACCAGTGTTTGTTGCGCCTCTCCGTCACACAGAGGGCCAACCAACCTTCTCATAAAGGACACAGTGATGAGTGTCGTATCCATCATTAGTGATGATTCTGAGGGCAGAGTGAGAGACAGAGTCCAGGGATTCTACTGAGCTACTCTATAGATGGCTGAATGGATATGGTCAGTTATGTACAGTAGGTGCAAAGGAACGAGGGAGAGAACATAGAAGAGAGGAAGAACTCAGAGGAACAGGGTGGAACACGTTTTCAAGGTGAGATGCAAGATGGCGGCGCGCGGCTCGGCCGCCTCTCTGTGGGCCCCGTCGAGATTGTGCTTGATTTGGTACATTTTTATAGTTTTCTTTTTACTTGATTTACTGTATGAAGCACAATCTTAGGGGGCTCGTACAGAAGAACCAAGCATTTCACTGTAATGTACAAATAAAACAACACTTGAAAACTCGATTGTGGCTTCGGCCTGCGTGGAGTGACACAGATAACTTTGAGCAATGTCTAAACTGGATAATGAGAGTCAGAATCTGCGCTATACTGTGTCAGTAGCTGTTTTGTCTTAGGTGCACCACCCGCATGATTTTTTCCCGTAGCCTATGTGTGCGAAGACGCTCTCTGATTGGCTAGCCGCGTACAGCGAAGACCCTCTCTGATTGGTTTAGCACCGAAGGGTCTCTTCCGCCTTGTACATATATATTCTCTGCTTCAAAGTGGTTATGATTTGGCCTTCTTTCGAAGTGGGTTATGCTTAGAGTTAGGGTTAGGGTTAGGGTTAAGGTTAGGGTTAGGGTTAAGGTTAGGGTTAGGGTTAAGGTTAAGGTTAAGGTTAGGGTTAGGGTTAGGGTTAGGGTTAGGGTTAGGGTTAGGGTTAGGGTTAAGGTTAGGGTTAAGGTTAGGGTTAGGGTTAAGGTTAAGGTTAAGGTTAGGGTTAGGGTTAGGGTTAGGGTTAGGGTTAGGGTTAGGGTTAGGGTTAAGGTTAGGGTTAGGGTTAGGGTTAGGGTTAGGGTTAAGGTTAGGGTTAGGGTTAAGGTTAAGGTTAAGGTTAGGGTTAGGGTTAGGGTTAGGGTTAGGGTTAAGGTTAGGGTTAGGGTTAGGGTTAAGGTTAGGGTTAGGGTTAGGGTTAGGGTTAGGGTTAGGGTTAGGGTTAGGGTTAGGGTTAGGGTTAGGGTTAGGGTTAGGGTTAAGGTTAAGGTTAGGGTTAGGCGGAAGAGACCCTTCGGCGCTAAACCAATCAGAGAGGGTCTTCGCTGTGCGCGGCTAGCCAATCAGAGAGCGTCTTTGCACACATAGGCGCACCACCCTATTCATGAACCGCAGTATTATAAAGCATGACGTCAAGGGATTCGGTTACTGTACGAATCAAGCAATTTTGAGTGTGGTTTTGATTCTAATATCTCAGAAGCTACAGCCTCCGCCCGCCTGTGGTTTTCATACATAACAGCCTCTAGTAAAACAGGGTATCTGCAGGTTTCAACAACGTAAACTTAAGACTTTTTAAGACCTTTCTAATACCACTTAGAGCAAAATTGTATACCAATTTTACGACCATACGAGCAAAAGAAAAACATAGCCATACTGAACTGGCGGCTGCACCAATATAAATTCTCACACTTTCGACTTGAATACTAGTCATTGTATTGTACATTTCATAATACAGTATATAATATTATTAATCTTCCGACAGCCCCCCCCCCCCAACATTTTTTATACCTGTGCAAATTAAATGATGTTTTAATACCTTTAAAGGCCTTAAATTGAGAATGATGAATTTAATACTTTTTAAGACGTTTTTCCCCCGCAGATACCCTATAATAAATAACAGAAGTCAACACAGACCAGCATTCCTGTTGAACAATCCTGACACCTTGCAGAATATTTTTGCAACTATTTTCTTTTTTGATAAAATGTTTCTTTATTTTCCTTTTGCAACTATTTTCCTAGTGTTAGGGAATCACACAGCCACAGAACCAGATCTAGCTTAGCAATCCTGCATCCTCCAAGGCGTAGAACAAAGATGGAACAGTGCTCATTTGCTCACACAGGAGCACAGGAGTGGAATGCGTTGCCTTCGACCACCAAACAGGGCTTGAACCTGTATAGTAAAGGTTAAATAATTTTTTTTTGCTGTTAATAAAAAAAAATATGATGGATCTATTAACAAAACAAAGAAGATTATGGATCAATTAACAAAAAAAACATGATGGATCTATTAACAAAACCAAAAAGAGGATGGATCTATTAACAAAACCAAAAACATGATGGATCTATTAACAAAACCAAAAAGAGGATGGATCTATTAACAAAACCAAAACGATGATGGATCTATTAACCAAAAAAACCATGATGGATCTATTTGTTGTACCTGTTACA